>NW_015386401.1:1117907-1168835 GCF_001527695.2 Protobothrops mucrosquamatus | reverse complement strand
AGAGAGAGAGAGAGAGAGAGAGAGAGAGAGAGAGAGAGAGATTGATAGACAGAGATATGGATGCAATAGATGATAGAGATAGATAGATAGATAGATAGATAGATAGATAGATAGATAGATAGATAGATAGATAGATAGATAGATAGATAGATGATAGATAGATAGATAGATAGATAGATAGATAGATAGATAGATAGATAGATAGATAGATAGATAGATAGATAGATAGAGATGGATGGATGGACGGACGGACGGACGGACGGACGGACGGACGGACAGACAGATAGAAGATAGAGATATCCTGGTGTAGGCAATAAAACAGAGTTAAGGTTGTTAATTCGGAAGCCTACTCATTCTAAGACAGACCCAGTTTCGACTCTTGATGGGTTGGGGTCCACCTAGGCTTGTTGCTCCTGCTGGAAGAGCTGGTAGGAGCTGTGGCCAGGAGGGCTATTGCCCATTTTGTGCAATCATTGTGGTGCTCATACTTTAGCAGAGTTGGCTGTCAATTCTACCTCTTCCGTCTTACCTTGATGGCCCGTAAGGCGCACTGCATCAGTGCTGAGACGCTGCCCACTTCTCGTAAGACTTTCTTGCTGTTCATATCGGCTCGCCACGAGAGGTTGCGCAGGATGCTGGATACCACCTAAGAAAGGGGTGGGCAATTAATTTTCCCAAGTGGCCACATGAGAAACTAGGACTGTTGTGGAGGACCGAACCAATAGGGTTGTGAAGGTATGTAGATATGCATGCATGCAAATACGTCCCAAAGGTGCTTTTTCAAGAGGCAACTGGACTCTCTTTGTTTTTCCTTGAAGACGTTTCGCTTCTCATCCAAGAAAAGAAAAACAAAATCCAGTTGCCTCTCAAAAAAGCACCTTTGGGACAACCATGAACTGGATGACTGAGAATCTCCATAGACAAACACACAAATAGCTAAATTTTTTTAAAAAATAACCGTCGCCTTCAAAATAAAAGTAATCCACTTGGGCTCGCCGGGGCAGCCAAAGGGCCAGATGTGGCCTAGGGTCCATAAAATGGCTGCATGGCTGGCTGGTGACTTCTGGGAATTGAAGTCCACAGCTCTTAAAGTTACCAAGGTTGAAAAAAAACACTAGATTAGAAGCAGCTTCTACACCAATTCCTCGCTTTCACCCTAACTCAGTGGTTCTCAACCTTTTTAATGCCGCGACCCCAACCGGTCGTAAGTCGAGGACTAAACCGGTCGTAAGTCGAGGACTAAACCGGTCGTAAGTCGAGGACTACCCAACCGGTCGTAAGTCGAGGACTTTCCCTGCCCGGGAGCGCCGCACATGCGTGGTTCCGCCCCCTGCGCCGGCCGAGGCGTAGCTGGCAAGCGGCAGAGACGGAGCAGGCCGACCACCAGCTGGCCCAGCCCAAGGGAGGTAAGGCACCCGCCGGAAAAGGGGGGAAAAATGGCGGACAAAAAAAAATGGCGGACAGCCTTGCTTGGCGACCCCCGTGAAATGGTCAATCGACCCCAAATGGGGTCCCGACCCACAGGTTGAGAACCACTGCAAACATTATGGTTGTGTGAAAAGAAGGCGTTAGCACGGTCTTGAGCTCCTAAATAAAAGCTGAGCTTTAAATCTAATAAATAACGTTCATTTTTTCCAAGCAAGGAGTGTTTCAGAGTGAAAGCTACCTTCAGCAGCTATTTTTCCCACTGGGGCAGATAGAGAATCTGAGGTCATGTAAAGCAGCTTCGGACATTACTTAAAATGCCCTCTTTACATGCTCAGAGAAGGAAACATCTGGGCCTGGATCTGCTAGAGAAGGGCAGGTAGGGTGCAGATTCGGTGATCATCCATGGTCTCCTAGTGGCTACGGTACCTGGTGCAGTTCCTCACTGTCAGATGCTAATTGGTCCACGATAGCTTGCATACACCTTTGCCGTGAACATAGCGTTGCCTAAACAGCAAGAAAAGAGTAAGAAATAGCAATTAGGGATGAATGTTTTATTTAGGATTGCTTTTATGTTCCTCTGAAGAAGTTACAGAGTTAAAACTACAGATAGTCCTCAACGTATGACCACAATGGGGCCCAGAGTTTCTGCTGTAAGTTACGATAGTTGTAGATCGGGGTGCCCATGTGACCGATTTTATGATCTTTATGCCGTGGTCAAAAAGCAAATACATCACTCATAAAGTTGAGCACTGCTCAAAATTTCCATTGTAAAGCATTGTTAAGTGAGCTTTGTCCCATTTTACGACCTTTCTTGTCACAGTTGTTAAGGGAATCATTCAGTCACTAAGTGGCTTCTCACGCTGACTTTGCTTGTTGAAAGCTGGCTGGGAAGGTTACAAATGGCGATCACATGACCCTGGGACAGAGCAGTTGTCATGACCATGGGGATGTTGCAACGGTCATAAGTATGAAAACGGTCATCATTCATTTTTTTCAGTGCTGATTTAACTCTGAACGGTCACAGACAAAGGGTGGTAAGTTGAGAACTACCTGTAACAAAATATCCCTCTATGGGAGAATAACAGTTCTCCCTGAAGCTGGCTACTGTATGGAAAAATCTGGGTAAAAATCTATTATTTAGGTAAATATTGGATGAACTGACATTTTACAACTCAGGCAAAAAAAAAAAGGACTCTCTGACATTACGTCTCCTTAGGTGGGGACTGCTGAAGAACATGGGACCTTTGCCTGTGGACATAGCCCAGATGTATTTTGCTGAGACAGTCCTTGCCCTTGAATACCTTCACAATTACAGCACTGTTCACCGGGATCTCAAACCAGACAAGTGAGGGTGGGGTACAAGTTAAATTGTGAAATGGCAGGGAGGTGGGTGGGATGCATTTATTTCAAAAATTCTTGTTAGGGAGTCGTCTCCTAATAGGTTTGTCTGCTATAGCCTAGAATGCTGACTGGCTGTGTGGGTTGTCTTCCTTGTATCAACGGATTCAGGTTTTTTACTTTGGGTCCCATCTCACCTTGTTGACCACATCCCCGAAGGTGAGGTTGGTCAAGGCCATGCCTGTGTAGCGCCTGAGTGCCAGATTGAGGGGGTCATTGGTCATGTTGTGCATCTCGTAGTCCACTTGCAGCAGCTCAGCGATGGCCTGGAGTCCACCTGGGAAGGGAAACGGAGAAGAGAAAAACAGGACCAACTATGAGCATGGAGCCCCCAACAGGAGTGCACAACCAACGGTGCAAGATCAGTGGAACAACTTGCCTCCAGAAGTTGGGAATGCTCCAACACTGGAAGTCTCCTTGAAACTAATCAAGGAGAGAAGCAACCTAGAACTAAGGAGATGATTTCCTGAACAGTGAGAACAATTAATCAGTGGAACAGCTTGCCTCCAGTGGAGATTTTTAAGAAGAGATTGGGCAAACATTGGTCTGAAATTGTATAGGGTTTCCTGCCTGAGCAGGAGGTTGGACTAGAAGACCTCCAAGGTCCCTTCCAACCCTGTTATTCTCTTATTTTGTTAAGATTCACCCAGTCACATTTAGCAGGTTTAATGCAAAGAAAAAGGACTTAGAAATTTAATACTATGGAAAATAAATAACTCTATAGGTAGTCCTTGACTTATAACTACAATTGGGACCAGAATTTTCATTACAGGTAGTCCTCGACTTACGACCACAATTAAGCCTAAAATTTCTGTTGCTAAGTAAGACATTTATTAGGTGAGTGTTGTCCCATTTTATGACCTTTCTTGCCACGGTTGTTAAGTGAATCACTGCAGGTCTTAAGTTAGTAACATGGTTGTTAAGTGGATCTGGCTTCCCCATTGACTTTGCTTGTCAGAAGGTCACAAAAGATGATCACATGAGCGCAGGACACTGCAACCGTCATAAATATGAGTCAACTGCCAAGCATCTGAGTTTTGATCACATGGCCATGGGGATGCTGCAAGGGTTGTAAGTGTGAAAAACAGTCATAAGTCGCTTTTTTCAATGCAGTTGGTCAAGCTTAAGCCATTGGACTTGCAAAGTCTTTGGACTTCTTAAGATAGGAGCTGTGCTGGCACAGTAGTTAGAATGCAGTTGTCATGTGTCTGATTAACGAAACACTTAAAAGAACTTTCAGGCATTTTTTTAACCTAAAAGCATTTATTAAGGTTACAGAGATGTCAGTACGGCATGGTGGAATGCTTAGATCTGATTTTCTTTTCCGTTGCACATACATTCCAGGCATTTTCCCCTCCCCTATTTTGGGATTATGGTTCACATCTTCCAATTAACTTGGAAGATGTGATTCACTTCCGGTTCCTTTTTCCCGGGCTTTCCTTATTCTCCTCCCCTTTCACTGTTGCCTGATTTAACTATAAAAATACCAGACAGTTCTGCATATTGTCAAAGCAAGAATATAAAACAAGTATTTGCAGCGTTGACAGCAGTACAGGTAGTCCTCAACTTGCAACAATTCATTTAGTGACCGTTTGAAGTTACGACGACACTGAAAAAAGTGACTTAAGACCGTTTCTCACATCTGCGACTATTGCAGCATCCCCATGGTCACGTAATCAAAATTCAGATGCCTGGCAACTGACTCATATTTATGATGGTTGCAGTGTCCTGGGGTCATGTTGATCCCCTTATGTACAAGCAAAGTCAGTGGGGAAGCCAGTTTCACTTAACAACCTTGTTACTAAGTTAACAACTGCAGTGATTTGCTTAACAGCTGTGGCAAGAAAAGTTGTAAAAGGGGGCAAAATTCGCTTACCAACTGTCTCACTTAGCAACAGAAATTTTGGGCTCAATTGTGATTGTAAGACGGGGACTACCTGTATTGCAGGCGGTCTCTGCTCACTGCCAGGAGTTCGATCCTGACCGTCTCAAGGTTGACTCAACTTTCCATCCTTCCAAGCTCAGTAAAATGAGGACCCAGATTGTTGAGGGCAAGATGCTGACACTGTAAACCGCTTAGAGCTGATTGTAAAAAGTGATTTTGCTATTGCTACTTTTCTGAGATGGCAGGTTACACTGCTGTTCACCCTGTTGACCCATGACTGTTGTGCTAGGTTTGCCACCAATCATATTGTAAAGTTCGCAGATGATACAACAGTAGTGGGCCTTATTCAGGATGACAAGGTGGAAGCTTACCGCAAGGAGGTTGAGGGGTTGGTGAACTGGTGTAAGGAAAACAGCCTAGTTTTAAATACTGGAAAAACCAAAGAGATCATTGTCGATTTCAGAAAAGGCAGGCACAGCCACACTTCTCTGTGCATTAATGATTCACCTGTGGAGATGGTTACCAGCATCAAATTCCTGGATGTGCAGCTAACAAGTAGGCTGGCTTGGTCGCTCAACAGCGAGACACTGGTGAAGCGGGCACAGCAGCACCTGCATTTTCTGTGTCGCATGAGCAAAGCACATCTTCCTTCCCCTGCCCTGACCACTTTCTACAGGGGGACGATCAAGAGCATCCTGTCATACAGCATCACAGTCTGGTTTGGAAGCATCACTGCTTCAGACAGGAAGGTGGTGCAGAGAGTGGTGAGAATGGCCGAAAAGATCATTGGCAGTTCCCTCCCTCCCATCCAGGACATAGCACAGAAGCGTTGCTTGAGCAGGGTCCGTAAGATTATCTGGGACACTACACATCCTCTTCACCACCTGTTTTCCTTATTACCTTCTGGGAGGAGGGGGCTCCGTGGTATCCGTAGCAGAACATCCAGATTCAGCCATAGTTTCATTCCATACAGCATTAACCTTGTGAACTCTCAAGCTTCCTCCTTCCGTTATATATTCAAGATGGACAATGTTTAATATTTATTGGTTATGTATATGTAGGGGTGTGAGTCTATACATATGTTGTATATAGTATGTTTAGGTGTGTGTCATGTATGTGTTTCACTTTGAGAGCGGGCAACTAAATTTCATTTTTGATGTGTGCCGTTGTGCCCACAGTAAAAAAAAAAATGACAATAAAGGTTATCTTATCTATCTTATCCCACAGTAACTTACCCAGCTCATTCATGGCACGGCGATATTCTTCATCAAACGAGAGCTTCATGATGGCGCAGGTAGCTTGACAGATCTGGGGCTCAATCGGAACAGGAGCTGCAGAGAAGAGAGTGGAATGGGCTGAATGGAACAGAAACCCCAAACATTAATTGTATTGACTTTTGATGCAATTCAATGGAGTCACATCCCTGGTGGTTTATACCCCAAATGATTAATCCCACTTTAAGTAGGATTTTAAGAACTTGGCACAAGCTCAAAAAGTTGCTGGCTGGATCAGCGGGCTAAAAAGGCTTATGAAGAGGAAAGGAATTAAAATGTTTAAAGAATGCAAAGGGAAGACTGAGCAGAGAGATGATAGCTACAAATGAGAATTATAGAGAGACTCTTGTGAAATATTAATAAACTCTCCTACATGAAGAGAAACATTATGCTTGCTTTGAAACCAGTAATTTTGAAATGAGCTCATTAAAGCTGCAGTGCAAAATACAGCCATCTGGGAAAACAATAAAACTTTAAAAAATGTTGGTAAGGCTCTCTTTTAAATGGTTGGTTTCTCATCGGGAGAGGTTTGAATAAATGCTATTCAAATGTCCTTTAGCAAGCCGCTTAGCAAATCTAACAACTGGAAGCTGGCACAGAAATATTCCACTTAAATAAATACTTTTAAAGTCAACAGAACTGAGTATCTGCCGTTGCGTAATCTCAGGTCAGTTTCTGTCTCTTGGTCTAATGTAATCATTGCATTGTTATGCCAATAAAGGGAGAGTGTGGCAGTTATTTATTCAGTTCATTTCCTTTCTCTACCGCCCTTCCAAAATAGCTCAGGGCAATATCCATTAAAAACACTGAAGCAAAACAACAGATGAAAAATCAAAGCAACTCTCATGCGGAAATTATTTTGACCGGCAAAGTATTTACATTTTTCAGGTTGGTTGAGGGCCTCCAAAAAAAAATAGAGCTCTGGCTGCTATAAAAACTGGGGTGGGAGGGGCCTCTCTAAGAAGATTGTGAATGAGTCACAACAGGTGAGCTATGGACTGCTATGGACAGTCTTCATGAGCAATAGAGAGCGTGTAAAGTAGTATTTCTCAAACTTGACTACTTTCAGACATGTGGAGTTCAACTCCCAGAATTCCACAGCATGGCTGGCTGTGGAATTCAGGGAGCTGAAGTCCACATGTTGAAAGTTGCCAAGTTTGTGAAATATGTGGTCCTATTGTACAATGCAAAGTTGTGGACTAGATCAGCGGTCCCCAGCTTTTCCGGCTTTGCGGACCAGCGCGGAGGGGGAGCAGGGGTAGAGGAGAATGTTCCTCACGTGCAGCTTACACAAATGGACTTGCGTGCACAAGCGTGTTCGCCCGTCACTTGCATGGCCTGGTTCCGAACAGGCCATAGCCTGATACTGGGCCGTGGACCAGGGGTTGTGGACCCCTGGACTAGATCAGGGGTCCCCAACCCCCAGTTCGTGGAGTGGCACTGGTCCGTGGCATGCCAGCAAACAAGTGAAGCCCCATCCGTGGGATGCAGGCAACACATGAAGTCACGTCCCCTCCAGTCCGCAGAAACACCTCTCTCCGTGGAACCAGTCCCTGGTGCCCAAACGGTTGGGGTCCGCTGGACTAGATGATCTTCATGTTTCCTTCCAACTCTACAGTTCTATGAGTCAATTGTCCAACCCAGAGTCATCCAAGAATCCTAGCCCTTGCTGTTGTTAAATTAAGAAGTATTTCTTCATTCATTAATGTAAAAGATTAACATTAATGGTGTTAACTAAGCTACTTCTTCTCCACTACTTTCACAGTAAAATCAGCCACCTTGGGCAAGCATCCAAGAAACAGGCGGCGAGGCATCCCTTCGCAACTTCAGACATGCCCAACCCTTCCTACAAACAAGGATGGCTGAAGACATTCCTTGGCTGCCTGCAGAAATACCACAAGCCAGGTTTGGCCAGCAAAGATCTGATTAAAAAGCTTTGCAATCAGAAGGTTTCTAGCAGTAAATCTGGGAAAAAAAAGGAATAGCTTTTCCCAAGTTATTGAGAGAGTCATTCTGTGGGATGGATGGAGGAACTTGCTGTTCCTCAGAGGAAAAACGGTGTCCACGTTTCAACAACAGAAATGAAATTAATCTTGCAGCACAAGCCTGCTTTTGGAAGGAAAGGATCAATGCAAGATGTGTGTGTAAATGTGTTTTGTTGGGCTGTGGGCCATGTTTTATTTATTTATTTGCTCAATTGTCTAGCCAAGGGGCTACTCTAAGCAGCTTACAACAATAAAACCGAAAAAAAAACCAGATAGAAAATGTAACAATAATGAAGGGATAAAGCAATAAAAATAAACAGTTGAAGAACAATACAGGTAGACCTTGATTTTAGTGACCGTTTGAAGTTACAATGGGACTGAAAAGAGTGATTGACTTATGACCATTTTTCACACTTACGATCGTCGCAGTCAATGTTGAAAGTCAACGGGGAAGCCAGATTCACTTTACAACCATGTTACTAACAACTGCAGTGATTCACTTAAGAACTTTGGCAAGACAAGTCATAAAATGAGGCAAAATTCACTTAACAAATGTCTCGCGTAGCAATATAAATTTTGGGCACAATTATGGTCGTAAGCCGAGGACTGCCTGTCATATGAAATTACAATTATGGTTGTAAGTCGAGGACTATCTGTAATACGAAATTTAAAAAGGTGGAAGGAAAAGGGGCATGGGAAACCTCTTGGAAGGGACCCTCCCTAGTTCCTTGAACTGTAAAGGTGAGGGGAAAAAGATGTCTTTTCAGACTTGCAAGGTTCTGTTAATACAGGAGTCTTCAAACTTGGCAACTTTAAGACTTGTGGACTTCAATTCCCAGAATTCCTCAGCCAGCCAGGGCTGGCTGTGGAATTCTGGGAGTTGAAGTCCACAAGTCTTCAAAGTTGCCAAGTTTGAAGACCCCTGTATTAATATAACCTTACAATAAAGATAGAGCTAGCGGTCCTGGGTGGGCTTCTTGTCAAGACTACCTCAAAGGGCTGATCGCTAACCTAAATTTTCCTTGTTACCTTCTGGGAGGAGGGGGCTTCGTGGTATCCAAAGCAGAACATCCAGATTCAGCCATAGTTTCATTCCATACAGCATTAACCTTGCGAACTCTCAAGCTTCCTCCTTCCGTTATATATTCAAGATGGACAATATTTAATATTTATTTGCTACGTATATGTAGGGATGTGGGTCTATACATATGTTGTTCATAGTATGTTTAGGTGTGTGTGATGTATGTGTTTCACTTTGAGAGCGGGCAACTAAATTTCATTTTTGATGTGTGCCATTGTGCCCACAGTATAAAAATGACAATAAAGGTTATCTTATCTTATCTTATCTTATCAAGTCCTCCCTCTACCTGCTCCCCCCTCGGGGATCTTGGCCCCTTCCTTGTGTATCCTTAGCCAATCCCAGCAGGTCTCCGAGTAGGAGCGGATCTGTTCCAGCACGTGTAGCACCCGCATCTCCTTCTTGGCCTGTCCTTCATCGGGCTGAGAGAAGATGATGTTGTGGAGGGCAGCGTTGGCCCGCATGCGACAATCCTTCCCTGCGACTCCAGGGCTGTCAGGCGCGCTGGGTTCGCGATCTGAGTCGTGGAGAATCTGGATGAGGAGAGGGAGGCATCCCGACTTGCGCATGGCCAGGCAGCTTTCCTGGGAACTGGACATGGCCAGCAGTGTGCGCGACATGTCTTCCTTGTCCCGGGTGGCCAACATGGAAAGCAGCCAGAAGACCACTTCCACCTGAGGATCAGAAGAAATAAATCCCTTTTTATTCATACTTTCTATTTCTTTTTCCGATAGCAAGAGCACTTAGACCAGGGGTAGGCAACCTTGGCTCTTTTATGACTCGTGGACTTCAACTCCCAGAATTCCTGTGCCAGCATGGCTCAGCATGGAAACCTCTCCATTTCTCCTCAGCATGGCTGGCTCAGGAATTCTGGGAGTTGAAGTCCACGAGTCATAAAAGAGCCAAGGTGGCCTACCCCTGACTTAGACTTATATACCGCTTGATCGTGCTTTGCAGCCCTCTCTAAGCGGTTTTACAAAGTCACCCTCTTGCCCCCAACAATCTGGGTCCTCATTTTAGCGACCTCGGAAGGATGGAAGGATGAGTCAACCTTGAGCTGGTCAGGATCGAACTCTTGGCAGTGGGCAGAGTTTGTCTGCAATACTGCATTCTAACCACTGCACCACCATGGTGCCTTTATCTAGTGGTTGCTTTGTTTTTCTTCTGTATTTCATTTCATTCTGCCTTGTTGCATTTCATTAGATAATACAGCTAGTCCTCGACTTACAACAGTTCATTTAGTGACCGTTCAAAGTGACAACAGCACTGAAAAAAGTGACCTATGGCCCTTTTCCACACTTGCGATGTTGCAGTATCCACATGGTCACGTGATCAAAATTCGGATGCTTGGCAACCTACTCATATTTATGACGGCCGCAGTGTCCCGGGGACACATGATCTCCTTTTGTGACCTTCTGACAAGCAAAGTCAATGGGGAAGGCAGATTCACAGCCCTGTTACCAACTGAACGACAGTGATTCCCTTAACAACTGTGGCCAAAAAGGTCATAAAATGGGGCAAAATTCACTAAAATGTCTCACTTAACAACAGAAATTTTGGACTCAATTATGGTCGTAAGTCGAGGACTGCCTGGTGCAAATGTTTTTACAAACCAAGGGTGAGAAGATTGGGAGCTGCACATTTAGATGCTGCCACTAGATGGCACTCATGTAAAAGCCAAATATCTGAGATTTGATATATGATTTGCTTCATATAAAAACGGGCAAAACTTTGATTGCATGCTTGTGTCCATTATTTTGACTTTTGTTTTGACTCTGTGGGAAGTCCCCCCCTCCCGAGAAGCAAATATTTAAAAGGCAGAATATTATATTTCCTCAAAGGATCTTAAAAAGGCAGAAAAGCATGCTGGTTTTCTTAATAGCCCCAAGTCTCCCTCTCCCATGCAGAAACCAGCTCTGTAGAAATGCAGATATCATAATCCTTTCAGAAAGACTGGCACCTGGAAGCTTGGAGCTGATAGGATTAGAAAGACAAACATCCCTAGAATTAACAATCCTTCACACCAAAAAAATCCAATACAGGACATAGTCATCAGCCACACCCCCAGGGAAGCAGGATATGACTTTTGGGACATAATAGGATTAACCCACCACCATCAGAATACCAGAAAGGCACACCCAGACTCAGATCAAAGTTCATGCCACAGGAACAACTCCAAACAAAAGCTCAAGAAGGTATAAAAACCCACCACTCCGTACTACATGTGGTCAGCTTTCCCAGAGCCATTTTTCTGTCTGGCTCTCCTCTTCAATAAACTGCAACCTTCTTTCTAAAGCAGTCTCCATTTTGTTTATTCCCAGCTTGGACTGGACCCTGATGAAGATTTTTCTTTCAACAACTCCCTTGCAGGCAACCCTGATAGACAGGTTTATTCTCTTACTTGGGGGTTTTTTAGGGGGGGGGAGCGGGTGCCTTCAAGTCACTATTGATTCCTGGTGATTGCCTGGACAAATCCCTGAAGTTTTCTTGACAAATTTTTAGAAGTGATTTGCCATTATCTTCTTTCTATGGCTGAAAAAAAGTGGCAGAAAGTCATCTAGCTACCTTTGTGCCTAAGGCAGAACTCAGGGTCACCCAGTTTTTAGCCTGATGCCTTAACCATCTCAGATAGTCCTCAACTTATGATTGTAATGGAGCACAGAATTACGGACATAAGTTGTGGTGATCATTAAGCAAACCACAAGGTAACTGTGCCTGATTTTATGACCTTTTCTGCTGTGGCCATTAAGTGAATGTGGCAGTTGTAAAGTGAATGCATGGTTGTTAAGTGAATCCATTGTCTGCAATGGGAGGTGTTTTTTTGGCTAGAAATGACGTAAATGCTGATTTCCATCACAAAAATAGTAAATCACGGGCACATGACTTACTAATGGTCACATGACTTACTGTGGCAAATGGCTGTAAAGGTGGGCCAGTTGCCAAAATGTGATCATGTGACCATGACTGTCAGAACCTCAAATCTGGGTAGTAAATAGCCTTGGGGAGGTCCATTTTTAGCTTTGAATTGTCACTAAGTGACCAGTCGTACATCAAGGACTACCTGTACACCGAACTGGCTGGGTTTGTAAGCTTCTTGAAACACATCCACAAAAGGGAAAATTGACTTTGTAAAGTAGGACTGGGTTAAATTCCAGTAGCGAAATGGTAACGATCAGGGGTCCTCAACTTTGGCAACCTGAAGACTTGTGGACTTCAAGTCCCAGAATTCCTCAGCCAGCAAAGGTGGAGGACCCCTGCCTTAGAACAATAGAGGGCTGTCTGCAGGCCATGGCTATTATGCATATGTCCATAAAAAACACCTTGACT
Source organism: Protobothrops mucrosquamatus (assembly GCF_001527695.2). NCBI lineage: Eukaryota > Metazoa > Chordata > Lepidosauria > Squamata > Viperidae > Protobothrops > Protobothrops mucrosquamatus. The sequence continues at coordinate 1,156,460 of NW_015386401.1, read as the reverse complement.
TTTTTGACCACAGAAACACAGTACTGTACCTTACTGCTGCCCAGCTGACCCTTCCCTTCCTCTGAGTGTGTTGTGATGTCGAGCCTTCCATCCCCTTCTGTGCATGGCAGTTTTCCAGAGGGCTGGAAGATAAGAGTTGGGCAGATGGGAAACACAGAGAAACGTTTAATAGAAGTTGCATCCTTGCACCCAGCTGAAGTCTGCCTGCCAGGATCTGCAGAGCCCATTTTCGTCCGTGCAGCCAGGTCTTAATCTTGGCAAATCAAGAGAGTTTTAGACTATTTCCTTGGAGGGTAATATACATAATATTTCTCCCTCCTCCTGTTTCCCCCACAAAACAAGCCTGTGAGGTGAGCTGGGCTGAGAGAGAGTGATTGGCCCAAAGTCACCCAGCTGTCTTTCATGCCTAAGGCAGGACTAGAACTCTCAGACTCCTGATGATTGGGCCAAACGTATCCAACCAGCTTTTGTGTCTCAGGTGGGACTAGAACTCACAGTCTCCTGGTGATTGGCCCAAAGTCACTCAGCTGGCTTTCATACCTAAGGTGGGACTAAAATACCCAGCCTCCTGCTGATTGGTCCAAAGTCACCCAGCTGGCTTTCGTACCTAAAGTAGGACTAGAATACCCAGCCTCCTAGTGATTGGTTCAAAGTCACCCAGCTGGCTTTTGTACCTAAGGTGGGACTAAAATACCCAGCCTCCTGGTGATTGGCCCAAAGTCACCCAGCTGTCTTTTATGCCTAAGGCGGGACTAGAACTCTCAGACTCCTGATGATTGGCCCAAAGTTATCCAACCAGCTTTTGTGTCTCAGGTGGGACTAGAACTCACAGTCTCCTGGTGATTGGCCCAAAGTCACTCAGCTGGCTTTCATACCTAAGGTGGGACTAAAATACCCAGTCTTGTTGTGATTGGCCCAAAGTCACTCAGCTGGCTTTTGTGCCTCAGGCAGGACTAGAACTCACGGTCACCCAGTTTCTAACTTGATGTCTTCACCCCTACACTAAACCAGCTCTCTTAATATAATGAATGAATGATTTGGATGAATTAATGGAGGGAATGCTTCCTGGGGTGGGGGTGGGGAGTGTCAAAAAAGTTAAGATGGCGGATTGAAGCCCTGTTTGTTATTTTATGTCTGTTGTGCATGCAGCCCGTCCTGACTCTTTGGCCCATACACCCCAGCAGATGCCCAAAGTACTTATCACAATTGCAGGCATCCCAAAATTAGATATGCATAGCTATTATTTCTTAAACGCTAATGGGAAAAGAACACATCCATCTTAGTAAGAGCCATTCAGTCAGTGAGCTAGTTAATGAGGGAGATGGTGAGCTCCTCTCTACATGGGTGGCTTAATCAAGCTTGATTTATTTACTTGATGCTTGCAGTTGGATTCCTGAACTTAGCAAGGGTTGAGTTAGATCAGCAGCCCTCCAACCTTTTGGGCACCAGGGACTAGTTCCATGGAGAGAGCTTTTTCCACAGACTGGAGGGGGCGTGGTTTCATATGCTGCTTGCATCCCGCGGATGGGGCTTTGCTTGTTTGCGCGGCCCGGTTTTTAGCATGCCGCTGCCCGGTGCTGGTCCACAGACCACGTGTTGGGGACCCCTGGACTAGATGGCCTCAGGGAACTCCTCTCTCTCTCTTTCCAGACATCTGAAAGAGGGTCAAGTGGTGCCTCACTCAACCTGCAGCAACTGATTCCGCCCTGCTTCTATTTTTGGAATAAGGCTCTGAAGTTTCAAGTAGAGGACGGATTAAAAAATATGAACAAAGTTGTCGTATCAGGGGCAAGGAGCACATGACACGGATTGTGTAACTTGTCAACTAAGATAATTACTTTATATTTTAATTTGACTTATTTTCTCTCTTTTAAAATGGTGTCCAGGCTCATTACAGGCTGGAATGTAGGAATAGCTTTTAACATTCCTAAATTGAAAAGATAAACTAGCTGGAGACTATCTCCAGATAAGAAAAAGTTTGTTACATACAAATTGGGGTCTGGTTTATCTCTTCCGTGAACGTTTATCTCTTCCGTGAACTCTAAACAACCTTTTTCGTTTAGAAAGAGTACAGAGAAGAGCAACAAAGATGATTAGGGGACTGGAGGCTAAAGCATATAAGGAACAGTTGCTGGAATTGGGTATGTCTAGTTTAATGAAGAGAAGGAGTAGGGGGGACATGATAGCAGTCTTCCAGTATCTCAGGGGCTGCCCCAAAGAAGAGGGAGTCAAGCTATTCTCCAAAGCGCCTGAAGGCAGGACGAGAAGCAACGGATGGAAACTAATCAAGGAGAGAAGCAACCTAGAACTAAGGAGAAATTCCCTGACAGTTAGAACAATTAACCAGTGGAACAACCTGCCTCCAGAAGCGGTGAATGCTCCAACACTGGAAGTTTTTAAGAAGAGACTGGACAGCCATTTGTCTGAAATGGTATAGGGTTTCCTGCCTGAGCAGGGGGTTAGACTAGATGACCTTCAAGGTCCCTTCCAACTTTACTACTACTACTACTATTATTATTATTATTATTATTATTATTATTATTATTATTATTAGTATTATTTATGCAAGGGGTCTTCAAACTTGGCCCTTTTATGACTTGTGGACTTCAACTCCCAGAATTCCTCAGCCAGGTACTGGCTGGCTGAGGAATTCTGGGAGTTGAAGTCCACAAGTCATAAAAGGGCCAAGTTTGAAGACCCCTGATTTATGCCCCTTCTGACGGCAGACCTCATTTTAATGAACATGTGTGATATTATGGGATGCAAATATGTGTTTGACTACATGTAACTGATTTCCTATGCCAAGAGGAGGTGATTTTTATCCTGTCCCATCAACTTTCCTCTTACATTTTCTTTGTTGTGTTAACTATAAAAAGGTGTGAAAGATGGGTTCTCTCCTTTTTCATAGGGAGATTCCACTTTATCAGGGTACCCTAATGAACTGCTTTTAAATGATCTTCTGACTCAGTTGCTTATTGGAAAGGTAAAAAATGAGGCAGAACCTAGGGCCAGATTTGGCTATCAGTGTCCTCTGAGCCTTATACATCAGGGGCCTGGGTTTATACTCCTGGGAGTGGAGGGGACAGAGACATTTTGACAAAGGCCCATTCCTCCAACCCAGAGCTGACTCTAGGAAGAGTACAGGTACTGTAGTCCTCAACTTACAACCATTCGTGAAGTTACACTAGCACTGAAAAAGATTTTCACACTTAAAGAACCGTTGCGACATCCCCATGGTCACATGATTAAAATTTGGAGGCTTGGCAACTGGCATGTCTTTATGACATGAGTCACGTGATCCCCTTTTGCAATCTTCTGACAAGCAAAGTTAATGGGGAAGCCGGATTGACATAACAACTGTGTTACTAACTTAACAACCGCAGTGATTCACTTAACAACTGTGGCAAGAAAGGTCTTAAAATGGTGCAAAAGCCACTTAAACAACTGCCTTCCTTAACCATGGAAATTTTGGGGTCAGTTGAGGTCATAAGTCAAGGTCTACCTGTATAGCAAGGATAATTCCTGGTATAGGGTCTAGTTACTTAAGAGATGGCCTTTCTCCCACGCAGGTAGTTTTCGACTTATGACTGTAATAGAGCCTACCCCAGAGGTAGGCAACCTTGGCTCTTTTATGACTCGTGGACTTCAACTCCCAGAATTCCTGAGCCAGCCATGCTGAGGGGAAAGGGAGAGTTTCCAAGCTGAGCCATGCTGGCTCAGGAATTCTGGAAGTCCATGAGTCATAAAAGTGTCAAGGTTGCCTACCCCTGGCCTACCCATTATGGTCATAAATCATGACAGTCATAAAGTTGGTCACCCACACCAGAGGTCCCCAACCTTTTGGGCACTAGGGACCGATTCCATGGAGAGAGGTTTTTCCGCGGACCGGAAGATCCGTGGTTTTGTGTGCTGCCTGCATCTCGCGGATGGGGCTTTGCTTGTTTGTGCGGACCGGTTGCTGGCATGCCACAGCCCGGTACCGGTCCACAGACCGGGGGTTGAGGACCTGACCCACATGGCCTACCTGATTTTATGACCTTTTTTTGCAATGGTCATTAAGTGACGCATGATTGTCATTAAATGAATCCATAGTTATTAAGCGAATGCTGTGGTCATTAAACAAAGCCATTGCTTGCGATGAGCCAGTAACAAAAGTAAATGTCAGTTTGGGGCAAAAATGAAAGTCAAACACCGTCAAGTGAACGTGGGGCGCTGCAGTCAGCTGTATACATGGGATGGTTGCTGAGCACCTGAAATGCAGTCACATGACCACAGGGAGGTGACTTGTTCGTCGGATGTTTGGAACCAGGTCATAAGTACAGGGGGTGCTCAACTTACGATCACCATGGAGCCCAAAATTTCTGTTGCTAAGTGAGACATTTGTTAAATGAATTTTGCCTAGTTTTACGATCTTTCTTTCCACAGTTGTTAAGTGAAGCACTGCAGTTGTTAAGTTAGTAACACAGTTGAAACTGGCTTTCCCCATTGACTTTGCTCGTCAGAAGATCGCAAAAGGGGATCATGTGACCCCGGGACATTGCAACCATCATAAATATGAACCAATTTCCAAGTGTCCAAATTCTGATCATGTGACCGTGGGGATGCTGCAACGGTCGTAAGTGTGAAAAACTATCATAAGTCACTTTTTTTCCATGCTGTTGTACTCTAGAAAGAGTGCAGAGAAGAGCAACAAAGATCATTAGGGGACTGGAGGCTAAAACATACAAGGAACGGTTGCTGGAATTAGGTATGTCTAGTTTAATGAAGAGAAGGACGAGGGGTGATATGATAGCAGCCTTTCAATATCTCAGGGGCTTCCCCAAAGAAGAGGGAGTCAAGCTATTCTCCAAAGCACCTGAAGGCAGGACAAGAAGCAACGGATGGAAACTAACCAAAGAGAGAAGCAACCTAGAACTAAGGAGAAACTTCCTGACAGTTAGAATAATTAAGCAGTGGAACAACCTGCCTCCAGAAGCGGTGAATGCTCCAACACTGGAAGTTTTTAAGGAAAGACTGGACAGCCATTTGTCTGAAATGGTATAGGGCAGTAATGGCAAACCTTTTAGAGACCGAGTGCCCAAACTGCAACCCAAAGCACACTTATGTATTGTTGGGTGCCAGGTGGGCGTGGCCCATTGGGTGGGTGTGGCCTATTGAGTGGGCGTGGCTGCAGTGGTAACAGCAGACTGGATGGGACTAAAAAGTTCAATCAATCAATTGCAACTTTGCAAGATCTTTTTTTTTCTTGCGAGAAGTTGAAATTGATTGATTGAACCTTTTTTTTTTTTTTGCACACGGCGGCAGAGGCTAAAGTGAAAAGGTATTATAAAACCCCGCTGAAGGCGTAGGACTGGGGCAACGGCACGCGTGCCCACAGAAAGGGCTCTGCGTGCCACCTGTGGCACCCGTGCCATAGGTCCGCCACCACGGGTATAGGGTTTCCTGCCTGAGCAGGGGGTTGGACTAGATGACCTTCAAGGTCCCTTCCAACTTTATTATTATTATTATTATTATTATTATTATTATTATTATTATTATTATTATTATTATTATTATTATTATTATTATTATTATTAATCATTGCACAGTCAGCCAGATGTTCAGACTGGATTTGGCATTTCTGTCTACCTATCGAGTCCTTACCCAGGACCTGGGATAGGCAGATGTGGATGTTTGATGGTATTACAGATATCATCGCAGGATGGAAGCAGTTCCTAGTAAGGCCGCCTTTTGCAATTGACTAATGGCGAATTCGTCTATTATTATTATTATTATTATTATTATTATTATTATTATTATTATTATTATTATTATTATTATTATTAAATGAACTGTTGTTAAGTTGAGGACTACCTATACTATCTTTGATTTCCTTTGTCACAGTCAAATGTTTGCCTGTTTGCAGGCCTTTGTATTTTATGACCATTTTATTATTATTTGCAGGAGGTTCCATTCCATTCCATCCCCCTTCCCCCCCCCCTTCTTCATACAAATCTCATAGCAGACTCAGCCCAATTTTGGACCCGAGCCGGATCGTCCTCTAGCTGTTTGGCTCTCCCACCCCAGCAGTCTCAGATCCCTGCTGCCCAACCCTGGCATGGCCACCAACTGCTCTCCATCCTTCGGCTGGCCTATTTTTCATCTCCATGGCAACTGCCTCTTTGTCACTGTATAGGAAATGCACACAAAGCCCACACTCTCCAGTGCCTCTGGGCCAAAGGAGGTGGGGGGAACAAATCTGGAATTGCCCTCTCATTATCTGACCCGATTCTCATGCAAGGCGGCACCCCGGCCCTTCCAGTCTGGCCTCCCTTCTTAATTCATCATTTGGTTTAGGATCTCTGTCCCCCTCCCCCCGTTTGACCCGACATATTGGGGACATCCTTTGTAAAATACAGCATGCATTACAGGTAGTCCTCGACTTACGACCTCAATTGAGCCCAAAATCTCCATTGCTAAGCGAGTTGCACCTCATTTTACAAGCTTTTTTTGCCAGTTAAGCAAATAATGCAGTCGTTAAGGGAATCATACGGTCATTAAGTGAATCTGGCTTCCCTCATTGATTTTGCTTGTCAGAAGCCGGCTGGGAAGGTCACAAATGATGGTCGCACGACCCCAGGATAATGCAGCAGTCACAAATATGAGACAGTTGTCAAGCGCTTGTCAATTTTGATCACAAGACCTTCGGAATGCTGCAACAGTCATAAGTGTGAAAAACAGTCATAAGTCACTTTTTTCACTGTTGTAGCTTTGAAGGGTCATTAAACGAATGGTTGTAAGTCAAGGACTATGTGTTGTTCTGTGCAGGCTCCAGAAGAGACACTGAATAGCCAATGAGTGATCTAACAATAATTACACCTGTCCACCTAATTCAGGGGTAGGCAACCTTGGCTCTTTTACGACTCGTGGACTTCAACTCCCAGAATTCCTGAGCCAGCATGGCTCAGCTTGGAAACCTCTCCCTTTCCCCTCAGCAAGGCTGGCTCAGGAATTCTGGGAGTTGAAGTCCATGAGTCATAAAAGAGCCAAAATTGCCTACCCCTGATCCTAATTCATTGATGATGAATCTATGGCAAACATATCAAAGGTGACACATCACATTTTGGGTGATATGCCAGAGATCACCAACACCCAAGAAGAACTATTTTCAAAAGCATGTCCTGTTCTTGCATGATTTTCAGAGACTATGGCACCTGCATGAGAATGGGGTATGCTTTTGCACAGCCTCTGGACAATTGATGTTTCTTTATATAATACATAGCAGCACATATGATTGGCCTGTATATTTTTAAAACTAACTGAATATGTATGGAATTGTTTCTCTTTGATTGGTGGTGGAGAGTGTGACATGTTAGCAGAATCAAATTAGGCATATTCCAAACTTTGGATAACTGAGACCAAAAGGTTTTCTGTTACTGATCGGATTCATACAGTGTATTAAGCTTTGGCCTTGTCGGATCGTGTTTTTTTCAATAAATCCATATGACTTGCTACAAACATCCTAAGAAGTCATAAAGTATGGTTTAACCATCATAGCATCAAAGATTGTAGGACGTGCAGGCCAAAATCCAAACAAAGTGGTTTATCAAAGTAAAATCATAATAATTTTATCCCGAGATAAATAGAGATGGGGAGATAGAGATGGGGAGATGATAGATAGATGATAAATGAGATAGATAGATATAGATGACAGATAGATGACACATTAGAGATATAGAGATGACAGAGATAGATAGATAGATAGATAGATAGATAGATAGATAGATAGATAGATAGATAGATAGATAGATAGATAGATAGATAGATAGATAGATAGATAGATAGGATAGATAGATAGATAGATAGATAGATAGATAGATAGATAGATAGATAGATAGATAGATAGATAGATAGATAGATAGATAGATAGATAGATAGATAGATAGATAGATAGATAGATAGATAGATANCCCCCTCCTCCTGCTCCTCCTCTTCCCTCCTGCTCCCCCTCCACTCCCCCTTCTCTTCCCCTCCTGCTCTCCCTCTCCTCCTCCTGCTCCTGCTCCCCTCCTGTTGTTCCTCCTCTTCTCCTCCTGCTCCCCTCCCCCTCCTGTTCCCCTCTTGCTCCTGCTCCTCCTGCTCCTCCTCTTCCCTCCTGGCTCCCCCTCCACTCCTCCTCCTCTTCCCTTCCTGCTCTCCCTCTCTCCTCCTCCTGCTCCTGCTCCCCCTCCTGTTGTTCCTCCTCTTCTCCTCCTGCTCCCCTCCCCTCCTGTTCCTCTCTTGCTCCTGCTCCTCCTGCTTACCTGAGCTCTTTGTACCATTTCATCGGTCGTTCCGAAGCGCTCCTCCATGAGTGTCCGGATGTGCTGGGCTTCAAATTCTAGCTGCTGACGGATCAGGTCCATCTGCATCGAGAACTGGGGGGGGGGGTGAGAGGCAGAAAAGATGTAGGTAAGAGAAGCCCCCCTCTGCTTGTCACTCCCTTCCTGGTCTCTCCTCCTCCCCAAAATTTAAGGGCCTGAATGTGAGGTAAGGGGATGTTGAAGATGTAGCTGAGACACACTTAGGAAAATGTCCCTGTCCCTGTCCTTGAGTCTGTCCTGCCACCATCCAGCCTGGAAACTCACCGTCTCCACGTGGGGCAGGTCATCCAGCCGCTTAGAGAGACTTTGCAGTTGAGTGTAATACCAGAGTTTCTCCTTTTCCTCCTTCTCAATCTCACTCAACAGAAAACATCTAAGGGGAAGGAAAGACGGCAATCAGAGAAGGAAGGAAGGAAGGAAGGAAGGAAGGAAGGAAGGAAGGAAGGAAGGAAGGAAGGAAGGAAGGAAGGAAGGAAGGAAGGAAGGAAGGAAGGGGAAAAAAGGGAAGGAAACAAAAAGCAAGGAAGGAAGAAAAGGAGAGGTAAAACAGGAAGGAAGGAGAGATAGAAATAAAAAGGGAAGGAAGGAAGGAAAGAAGGAAGAAAAGGAGAAGTAAAACAAGGAAGGAAGGACAGAGAAATAAAAAGGGAAGAAAGGAAAGGAGGGGGAGGAAAGAAAGAAGGAAGGGAAGGGAGGGAAGGAAGGAAGGAAGGAAAGTCATATGGAGGCTGAGAGGAAGGAAAGATAGTTTACAATTGCACATTGGAAGACAAGAAGAGAGGAAGGGAAGGAAGGAAGGAAGAAAAAGAGGAGAAGAGAGTCTGTATCACTTCAGACACAAGCAAATATGAATTCTGCCGAAGGGGGGGAGGGAAGCAAGAAAAACTGAAACTGAAAAGAAACTGAAAGTTCTTTTCCTCCACACATGGCATCCAGCTGGATCCTAGCCACATCTCAAAAGGAAGATGGGCTCCACTTGAATTCATGAAGAAACCATCCAGAAGAGGAAGAGGAAGAGGAAGATGAGCAGGATGTTCATCCATGTCTCCCCCCACCCAAGAGTTTCAACAACTTCACCTCTCCCTGTCCAGCTCCTCCAAGAGACGGATGGTGGCCCGACCCAGATCCCCCATGCTGTCCTTCCTTTGGAGAGGGGCTGGATGGGACAGGCTCTGCTCCGGACTGTGATCCTGGCAGACTGGCTCGGGAAGCAGGGCCGGAGGGTGGAATTTCAGGTTGTACAAACTGGAGATGTCCATCTGCAGGGCTGAGGGAACAGAGAAAGGCGATGAAAGGACACCATGAGGACAGCTTAGGCCAGGGGTGTCAAACTCGCAACGTCACGTGATGTGTTGCGACGTATCGCAACTTTTTTGCCATTGCTGGCAATGGGGTGGGCGCGGTTTCGCTATGATGCATCCGGCCCGCAGGCTGGCAGTTTGACACCCCTGGCTTAGCCACCAGACACCTTTCTCCCAGCTCCAGGAAACAGGTAGTCCTCGACCTACAGCCGTTCATTTAGCAACCATTCAAAATTACAACAACATTGAAAAAAGTGATTTATGACCAGTTTTCACACCTAACGACCATTGCTGTTTTCCCAGGGTAATGGTTGCTCGGCAACTGGCTCATATTTATGACAGTTGCAGTGTCCTGGGCTCACATAATTTATAGCAGGGGTCTTCAAAATCGGCCCTTTTATGACTTGTGGACTTCAACTCCAAGAATTCCTCAGCCAGAGTGCCTGAGGTAAATCAAACAGTATACAGAACACACAGAGGAAAAAAGGCGGGAAAAAAGGGAAATGCCCCCTTCATACCCACAGCAACCAATCAAAGTGTAGATTGCCTCATGCATGTGTCAGCACCCTCTAATGCAGTGGTTCTCAACCTTTTTAATGCCGCGACCCCAACCGGTCGTAAGTCGAGGACTAAACCGGTCGTAAGTCGAGGACTAAATCGGTCGTAAGTCGAGGACTTTCCCTGCCTGGGAGCGCCGCGCATGCATGGTTCCGCCCCCTGCACCGGCCGAGGCGTAGCTGGCAAGCGGCAGAGACGGAGCAGGCCGACCACCAGCTGGCCCAGCCCAAGGGAGGTAAGGCACCCGCCGGAAAAGGGGAAAAAAATGGCGGACAAAAAAAATGGCGGACAGCCTTGCTTGGCGACCCCCATGAAATGGTCGATCGACCCCAAATGGGGTCCCGACCCACAGGTTGAGAACCANAGCGGGGACTGCCTGAGAGTGCTTGCAGGAGCTTGACTGGGAAGGAAAAGATTGGGACAGCTGCAGTTGGCTTTGGGTGTGGCTGGCGTAAGTGGAAGGAGGAAGGATAGAAAAGGAAAGGAAAGGAGAAGGCCGGGGGTTGGAGTTGAGAAGAGAAGGTCTGGAAGCTTATTTTATTTTTCTATCAAGGGTATTTTAAGTAGAGGCTAGGGAGTGAAGTTTTATTGCTTCCTCCGTGGGAGGATATCTGAAACGGAGGCAAGCGAGAGTGTGGAGAAAGGGAGCTGGCTGGGGTTTCTAGCCTCGGGTTTTAATAATAAAGAGTAAAGGGAGGGGGGTGGTTTTGAATCCTGAGACCTGAGGAGGAATTCCAGAGAAGAAGCACCAGGAGGAGAGAGACTGGTGGTGCCAACTGTTGCTGCCAACTGTTGTTGTGGACTTTGGAGGCATCTGGACTGTGGCCATCGCTGCTGGCATAGGTGCTGGGACATTGTGGGGGGGAGTTGCCCTGGGGGATGAGCCATTGCCATAACATACTGGCCGTCATTGTTATTATTGCCATCTGGAGCCGGGGTCTATCCCCCCCCCCCATTTCATCGGACTCTGAACGATTGCTCAGGGGCTTGTTACTCCTGCTGCTAAAGCAGCCCTGAGCTGTTATATACATCTTCGGGGCATCAACCATTGTGACCGGTTAAGTTTGTGCCTGAAAGTCCTGCTTCAACAAGAAGAGCCTGCCACCCATCAATGCTGCATGAGTTCCGGTTGCAAGACATCTCACCGATCTCTAAAGGACATTACCGCAAGGCTGGACAAGGGGGGTTGTGGCTGGGAGGGCCTGGGCATTGGCGGCCTCTAAAGAGGTAGCGCTACACATATATAGATTGAATTTTGGTCATACTAAAGGTTTGGCTAATCTTCCGTTCTCTTTCTGACAATAACTGATCAGCAAGATTTTGTTGGAGCTGGGTGGTCAATAAATTTTAATAATAATAACAATAAATTCTCAAAACAATCCAATTTTTGTGTCCCCAAACATTTCACTGAGGAAAAGCAAAGCATTATTCTTAACATGTCTATTTTTATTGCAAGAATTCCTATGGGCAGAGACTTGAAGATCCTTCCCTCAAGACTAGATGTTATGCAAAACACCATCCTGCTACTATTATTATTATTATTATTATTATTATTATTATTATTATTATTATTATTATTATTATCTTTTATTCATTAGACATGAATCTCAGTCAACTGAACATTGAAGTTGGCTGGCGTTGATGGTTGACACGGGTTGCTGCCAGCATCCTAGGTGTCAACCAGGTACCTCCTTAAAATATAAGATGTTCCGAGTAGTGCAGTTTTTTGTAACATTGCTGGAGTTATTGCAGGAAGTTGCAGTTTCTTGTATTTTGCAAAGTTTTTGGACATAGTTCCCAGTGCCCCGATGACTGTAACTGTATTCATGAAGATTGCAGTGTTACTTATTGCGACCTTCTGACAAGCAAAGTCAATGGGGAAGTCAGATTTACTTTACAATTGTATTACTAACAACAATTGCAGTGATTCACTTAACAACTGTGGCAAGAAAGGATGTAAAAAGCGGCAAAATTCACTTAACACCTTGTTTAGCAACAGAAAATTTGGGCTCAGTTGTGTTCGTATGTCGAGGACTACCTGTATTCAATTGAAGATAGAGCTTTTTCTTTTAGGATTAATGGCTAAAGAGTTAGAAAAAAGCTATGGAAGATTATTTCAATATATGATTAATGCATCAAGCATTTTGGTCACCACAATGTAAAAAAGATGTTGAGACTCTAGAAAAAGTGCAGAGAAGAGCAACAAGATGATTAGGGGACTGGAGGCTAAAGCATATAAGGAACGGTTGCTGGAATTGGGTGTGTCTAGTTCAGTGATGGCGAACCTTTTAGAGACTGAGTGCCCAAACTGCAACCCAAAACCCACTTATGCATCGCTGAGTGCCGGGTGGATGTGGCCCGTTGGGTGGGCGTGGCCAATTGGGTGGGCTGGTCAATTGGGTGGGCTGGTCAATTGGGTGGGCGTGGCCAATTGGGTGGGCTGGTAACGGCAGACTGGGTGGGACTAAAAAGTTCAATCAATCAATTCCAACTTTGCAAGATCTTTTTTTTTTCCCGCGAGAAGTTGAAATTGACTGATTGAACCTTTTTTTTTTTTTTTGCACAGGGCGTCGGAGGCCTAAAGCGAAAAGGTTTTATAAAACCCAGCTGAAGGTGTAGGACTGGGGCAACGGTGCAGGTGCCCACAGAGAGGGCTCTGAGTGCCACCTCTGGCACCTGTGCCATAGGTTCGCCACCACTGGTCTAGTTTAATGAAGAGAAGAACGAGGGGGGTCATGATAGCAGTGTTCCAATATCTCAGGGGCTGCCACAAAGAAGAGGGAGTCAAGCTATTCTCCAAAGCGCCTGAAGGCATGACAAGAAGCAACGGATGGAAACTAATCAAGGAGAGAAGCAACCTAGAACTAAGGAGAAACTTCCTGACAGTTAAAACAATTAATCATTGGAACAACCTGCCTCCAGAAGCTGTGAATGCTCCAACACTGGAAGTGTTTAAGAAGAGACTGGACAGCCATTTGTCTGAAATAGTATAAGGTTTCCTGCCTGAGTAGGGGGGGTTGGACTAGATGACCTCCATGGTACCTTCCAACATCATCATCATCATCATCATCATCATTATTACTATATGCACATAGATGGAAAGATTTGACACTACCCGCTATGGCAGAAGGATTGGCAAATTTTGTTGGCACGTTTTGCTGAAAAAGGATAAATTTACTTCTTGGATTCGAGATAAGATATTATCTACATAAGGGACCCCCAACACCTGGGCTGTGGCTCACCACAACCGGGCAGAAGGAGTGATGGGCCAGTAGACATGCATGTGCATGCAGCTTGCGGTACATATGCACTGGCCTGCCGCTCATGCAAGTTAAGCTGTGCGAACATGCGCACCGGCCTGCCACTCATGCACAGCCGTTTCCTTCTCCCCGCCAGCCAGGCTGCCAAGGCACAAAGGTTGGGGACTGCTGATCTACATTTATTGGTGACTGGAAGCTTCTTTTGGACTTTTTGCATAAAAATGAACTTGTGATTTTTGGTTTTGCTGATTAGATAGAATAGATTACATGTAGTCCTTGACTTATGACTGTAATGTAGCTCAGGGGTCCTCAACCTTGGCAACTTTAAGACTTGTGGACTTCAACTCCCAGAATTCCTCAGCCAGCAAAGCTGGCTGAGGAATTCTGGGAGTTGAAGTCCACAAGTCTTAAAGTTGCCAAGGTTGAAGACCCCTGAGGTAGCTTGCCCATCATGGTTGTAAATTGTAATGATCATTAAACAGGTTGGCCACATGATTGATCCATTTTATGACCTTTTTGTAGTTGTCATTAAGTAAGTGCCATGGTCATTAAGTGAACTAAATTAGCTATGGACATTTTTTTGCCAAAAACTGGACATAAGTTACCGTAAAATGCAGTCATGTTCGAGTCCCTCTTTAGCCATGAAAGCCGGCTGGGTAACTTTGGGCCAATCACCAGGAGACGGTGAGTTCTAGTCCTTCTTTAGGTATGAAAGCCAGCTGGGTGACTTTGGGCAGTCCATCTCTCTTAGCCTAACCCACCTCACAGGTTTGTTGTGGAGAAAATAGGAGGAAAGTGTGTTGGATATGTTCACCACCTTGAATTATTTGTAAAAATAATAAAGCGGGATACAAATAAATAAATAAATAGGGCCCATAGCAAACAATGGGTTTGTTTAACGACCATGGTGTTTGCTTTATGACCATGGTGTTCACCTTATAATCACCACATTCACTTAAAGACTGCTGCAAAAAAAGGGTCATAAGAAAGAGTCTAGTCACATAGCGACTTGCTTTGCCACCATCACAACTAATGATCGTAATGGGCAGGCTCTATTACAGTCATAAATAGAGATCTACCTGTACATACTTTATATACAGTATATTAATATACAATATAGGTATAGTGTCATGGTTCCAACAGATGAAACTCTTCAAAAGAACTTCGAGGCATTGTTTACCTTAAAGAACCTTTTATTCGAGTAGCATAATATCGGCACAGCATAATCGAAGTAAAAAACTGAATTCCCCTCCCCTGGGCGCATAGTATCAAAGCACAATTCCCTCCTCCAATTAACAGTAATAAATCACATTCCTCAATTAGCTTGAAGCGAGGGCTTCCTCTCCAGTTCTCCAGCCCACCAATTCTTTATCAGCTCTGGGCTCAATAACCTTGATTCTCACACTGAGTTTAGTGTTGTTATTTTAGCCAGATTCTCTCCCCTCCCAGCATCATCTAACTCTAAAAGCGAAAGGGAAAAAGATGGCTACATTTCTATCAGTTGTCAATGCAAAAACATCCAATGTTAGCAGCATTGACATATAGCCTTTGTAGCGTTAGTTTTACTAAGAAAAGGCAGTAGAATTAGGGAAAGCAGCAGATTGTTCCTCATAAAGATTCTGCAATCAAACTGTAATAGAGATGTTGTCATTATAGATCGGTAAACGTAAATTAAGCTTTTACAGATGAATAATGAAGGAACTAAAATGGATTTGTTGTTGTGTTCTTTTTTTCTCCTGTAGAAAGAACATTTCTGTATTCCACAGATCTCCTTAAATCCTAGGCTTCTTGGTTGTTGAGATTTATTCTTTAATAAATCTACACAAGCTGCTTAGGGCGTTCTAATGATTGTGATATCTTTCTACCCACATCTTTTGTCATTAAAATAACTATTGGGTAATTGGGAGGAAAAAAAACATTGTATTTTGTGGTAATATCCATACTTATCATCAGTGTTTCAAGAGATGGTAGCACTGGTTAGAATAGAAGGTTGTTCACTGGCCTGCCTGTGGACTTCAACTCCCAGAATTCTCTTCAGAGATGCCATTGTCAGCTATGCATTAAATGTATACGCTTTTGAGACCAGAGGCAACATTTCCCATTGAGAGTTTCAAACTTCATTTTCTAAAATCATTTTATACTTGTGTTAAAATAACTGCACTTCCCCACAAGCTCACACATACACACAGAGAGAGAGGGGGGGGGAGGGAGGGAGAGAGAAAGAGAAAGAGAAAGAGAGAGGGAGAGGGAGAGGAAGAAAGAGAGAGCATCCCCTTCCAGGGATGCATGTGAATAGGTCATTGGAGCAACAAAGACTTTGTGACTAGAGCAGCCTCATTTAGCAGCCACTCTAGCCTTTCACATTTGTGTTCAAAGCCAGAAAATCAGCTAGCCTGCCTATCCAATTGCAGAAAATATGATGAATTAAGACAGTGGTTCTCAACCTGTGGGTCAGGACCCCATTTGGGGTCGATCGACCATTTCATGGGGGTCGCCAAGCAAGGCTGTCCGCCATTTTTTTTGTCCGCCATTTTTTTTGTCCGCCATTTTCTTTCCCCTTTTCCGGCGGGTGCCTTACCTCCCTTGGGCTGGGCCAGCTGGTGGTCGGCCTGCTCCGTCTCTGCCGCTTGCCAGCTACGCCTCGGCCGGTGCAGGGGGCGGAACCATGCATGCGCGGCGCTCCCGGGCAGGGAAATTCCTCGATTTATGACCGGCTGGGTAGTCCTCGACTTACAACCGGTTTAGTCCTCGACTTGCGACCGGTTTAGTCCTCGACTTACAACCGGTTTAGTCCTCGACTTACGACCGGTTGGGGTCGCGGCATTAAAAAGGTTGAGAACTACTGAATTAAGATAACTAAACCAACCGCAAAATATGGTCGTAAACCCTAATTAGGAAACTCTCAAGCCGAAGATCAGCCAAGAAAGGAAGAATGGGAACATTGCTTTGTCTCTCTCATATGGAAAGAAATCAAGCATCAAAACACAGACAAAACTCATCTAAAGCTGGTCAATTAAACATATCCAAATATATAGCAAATATATCTCACGGAGTGGGTAGCTATATTAAATTGATTAATAGCAATAACAGTAACAACAATAATACTTGGAAGGGCTTACATCCTGTGATGATACTTATAACACCAACAAACAACATCTGTCTATCCTAAACCTGGGGAAGGACTCAATGGGTGGATAAAAATGCCAAAACCACTCTGAACATCTGGCTGACTGTGCAACCAACCACAGCAATAACGGATATTTCTAAGTAGCAGTCGTAAAAGTTCACACAGATTGTGCTCACAATATGTCCAGGTACATTTGTGTAGCAAGAAGCAAGAACCATCCACTCTGCAATTCAACTGTTAGATCAGATATCCTTGACTCAGAGACTACAAATCCCAGCCTCAGGATCTCCCCTGACCAAGATACTCGAAGGTGTAAAACTTGCGGACTTCAACTCCCAGAATTCCTCAGCCAGCGTGCCTGGCTGAGGAATTCTGGGAGTTGAAGTCCACAAGTCATGAAAGGGCCAAGTTTGAAGACTCCTGGGGTAAAGTGTTAATTTTGGAAAGGATGCTTAACAGAATTTGGAGAGAGATCAAGATGATCAGAAATAAATACAGGTAGTCCTCAATTTACAACAGTTTGTTTATGCCATTCAAAGTTACAACGGCACTGAAAAAAGTGACTTACGACTGTTTTTCACAGTTACAACCTTTGCAGCATCCTCATGATCCTGTGATCAGTATTCAGATGCTTGGCAACTAGTTCATAGTTATGACCATTGCTGTATCCCAGGGTCATGTGATCCCCTTTTGCAGACTTCTGGCAAGCAAAGTCAATGGGGAAGCCAGATTCACTTAACAACCGCGTTACTAACTTAACAGTTGCAACAATTCACTTAACAACAGTGGCAAGAAAAGTCGTAAAATGGGGCAAGACTCACTTAAGAACTGTTTCACTTAGCAACATCAATTTTGGGTTCAATTGTAGTCGTAAGTCGAGGACTACCTGTCATATAGAAAAGCAACATTTCCACAACTAGAAAAAAAACAAACAACCAACCACTGGATCAGTGCTGGTAAAGAGAAAGGTCCGCACCTTCATATCGGAAGTCTCATTTTCTAGCTTGGAGAGATGGTTGGAGTTGTCTTCCAACTCCTGACGGAGGTGTGTGTTCTCTTTCTTCAGCGCCTCCACCTGCTTCACCAATTGATCGTAGGACGCAATGGATCCAGACATCTTCAGCTCTTCCATTGCCTGGAAAAGAAAAGAAGATAGGAGACAACGTACAATGAATGGCTAAGGGAACTAGGTGTGTTTAGCCCAGGGCTCTTCCAACTTGGCAACTTTAAGACTTGTGGACTTCAACTCCCAGAATTCCTCAGCTGGTTTGAAGACCCCTGGGCTAAACATACTGAAGAGAAGACCCAGGGGAGACAGGATAGCTGTCTTCCAATACTTGAGGGGCTGTCACAGAGAAGAAGGGATTGACTTGTTCACCAAAAACACCAGAGGGCAGGACAGGAAGCCATGGGTGGAAGCTCTTCAAGACACATCCAACCTAGAAATAAGGAGGAATTTCCTGACAGTAATAACCATTAATCAATGGAACAGCTTGCCTCCCAGAGTTGTGGGTTTTCAAGAAGATTGGACAACCATTTGACCAGTATAGTATAAAGATTTCTGACTAAGCAGGTGGTTAGATTAGCAGACCTCCAAGGTCCCTTCCAGCCCTATGACTCTATGATTATTTGGCTTCCCTTCACCCACATCTCTGAGGGCTTTCTTAGCTCAGGATGGTTAAACAGATGAAAAATTAAGTAGGAAGGGAAAGGAAACAACCCCTTACAGGGTTCCAGCTATAAAAGGTTCACAGAGGAGCAAATCAAGTGAGTAAAAATATAATGAGGACCCCACAGGGTAATACTCAACTTACAACCATTCATTTACCAAACATTTGAAATCACAGGTAGTACGACCACAATCGGGCCCAAAATTGCTAAGTGAAACATTTGTTAAGTGAGTTTGCCCCACATTACGACCTTTCTTGCCACATTCTTGTTAAGCGAATCACTGCAGTTGTCAAATTAGTCAAACTCTTGTTAAGTGACCCTGGCTTCCCCCATTGACTTTGCTTGTCAGAAGGTCGCAAAAGATGATGACGTGATCCCGGGACACCGAAACCGTCAGAAATATGAATCAGTCGCCAAGTGTCTGAATTTTGATCACGTGACCACGGGGATGGCTGCAATGGTCGTTAAGTGTGAAAATTGGTCATAAGTCACTTTTTTCAGTGCCATTGTAACTCTGAACGGTCACTAAATGAACCATTATAAGTCGAAGACTTACCTATATAACACAACTGAAACCTATAAGCGTCACAGCATCCTCACAGTCATATGGACAAAATTCGGGCATTTGGCAACTGGGATGTATTTACGAGGGTTGCAGCATCCTGACATTTGCAAGCCTCCCAGCCAGTTTCTGACAAGCAAAGTCAATGGGGGCGGGGAAGCTGGATTTGCTTAACAACCGCATGATTCACTTAACAACTGCAGTGATTTGCTTCACCTTGGCCAAAAAAGGTTGTAAAATCAAGCGCGACTCACATAACTAACAGAAATTCTAGTGCCAATCGCGGTCATAAGTCAAGGACTGCTTGTAGTGACTTAAATGGGCTTGTCTGATAACAGGCCATAGATAAACCCAACGTTAAAAGAATTGCTCGTGTTGAAGGAAAAGTCTTCATCGTGGTTCAGTCCAAGCCGGGAATAAACAACATGGCGACTGCTTTAGAAAGAAGGTTGCAGTTTATTGAAGAAGAGAGCCAGACAGAAAGATGGCTCTGGAAGAAAAGAGAGTGAGCACATGTAGGGAGTGGGTTTTTATACCCTCTGGAGCCTTTTGTTTGGAGTTGTTCCTGTGGCATGAACTTTGACCTGAGTCTGAGTGTGCCTTTCTGGTATTCTGATGGTGGTGGGTTAATCCTATTATGTCCCAAGGGTCATATCCTGCTTCCTTGGGGCTATGGCTGATGACTCTTAGATTTTTGGTGTTGATTCTAGGGATCTTTCTTCCTAATCCCAGTTTCCTGATTCCAGTCTTTCTGACAAGATTACCACATCTGCAATTTTACAGACTTGGTTCCTGTTTTGGACAGACAGACTCGGGGGCGGGGTTGGTTTCTGCTTTTAAAATCCTTTAGGGAAATATATTCTACCTTTTAAATATTTCCCAAAATATTTCTTTCTCGGGGGGGGGGAGCTGACTTCCCACACTCGGAAGGGACAAAATGGAAACTCTATGAATATATTCATGATCAGCATGCCTGAAAACAAGGAATGGTATTTAGATTACTTCGGGTTATTCACCGGTGGGAAAAATGTACTCTACAAATGCTTAGAGCACACGCACTTTTGGCTACGTTGCAACATTCCTTCTCCAGAGAGTTCAGACGGTTTCCACACCCTGCATGTTGCCTTCACAACAACCGGGTGAAAAAGATTAAAGAGAAAGACAGCTGATTGTTGGGATTCAAGTGTGGGTTTGCACAATCGTAACCAATCATCTCACCGTTGCACCGTCTCCATTAGATGGTCACATGCCTGGCTGAGGGATTCTGGGAGTTGAACTCCACAAGTCATAAAAGGGCCAAGTTTGAAGACCCCTGGTCTAAGCTGAACATTTCTTTCGATGGCCAGACAAATATGATTTCAAGTTGTCCTCAACTTAACAACCATTCATTTACTAACCAGAATTACAACAGCACTAAAAAAAATGACTTAGGACCGTTTTTCACACTTAACAGCCATTGCAGCATCCCCGTAGTCATGTGATCAAAATTTGGAGGCTTGACAACTGGCATGTATTTGTGACGGTTGCAGCGTCCTGGGGTCATCACTTTTTGTAACTTTCTGACAAGCCACGTAATAATAATAATGATGATGATGATGATGATGATGATGATGATGATGATGATAATAATAATAATAATAATAATAATAATAATAATAATAATAATAATAAAGTTGGAAGGGATCTTGGAGGTCATCTAGTCCAACCCCCTGCTCAGGCAGGAAACCCTATACCATTTCAGACAAACGGCTGTCCAGTCAATGGGGAAGCCCTGTTACTTAACAATTGTATTACTAACTGAACCACTGCAGTGATTCACAACAACTGTGGCAAGAAAGGTCATAAAATGGGGCAAAACTCAAGAACGGCCTTGCTTACCAACAGAAATGTTGGGCTCAATTGTGGTCATAAGTCGAGGACTACCTGTAGTAGGGGGTGGGAATTTTATTTAGTTAGATGGCAGTCCTGTAAAATTGTCAAGCCTGGATATTTTTCAGTAATGCTTTATGCTAATCACTTTAAGTTGGAAGAAAGAGGGTTTTTTTTAAAAAAACTGAGTTCAACTTCTAATAATTTCATGGACCGCTTCCTGGAAGACTCCTGGAAGTAGTTTGTCTCTGTCTTCTTCTGGGATGTCTTTTCAACTTCCCAGAAGATGATCCTGGCATTTCCTGATAGTCTCCCATCCAACTCTTAGCCAAAGCCAACCCTGTTTAGCTTCCAAGCCCAGACAGGCATAGATACTAGTTGAGTAAATGGAAACCCTGAGTTGAGAAGCAGCTGACCACAAAAGAATTAGATGCTCCTACTTTTGAATACAGGTAGCCCTCTACTTACAACAGTTCATTTAGCAATGATTCAAAGTTACAATGGCACTGAATAAAGTGCAGGTAGTCCTCAACTTACAACAGTTCAATCATTCGAAATTACAATGGCATTGAAAAAAGTGACCATTTTTCACACTTATGACTGTTGCAGCATCCCCAATATTCAGATACTTGGCAACTGACTCATATTTATGTGATCAAAATTTGGAGGCTTGGCAACTGGCATGTATTTGTGACAGTTGCAGTGTCCCAGGGTCACGTGATCCCCTTTTGCAACCGTCTTGACAAGCAAAGTCAATGGGGAAGCCAGATTCACTTAACAAACGTGTTACTAATTTAATAACTGCAGTGATTCACTGAACAACTCTGGCAAGAAAAGGTCGTAACATGAGGCAAAACTCTCTTAACGTCTGTCTCCCTTAGCAACCGAAATGTTGGGCTCAGTTGTGTTCGTAAGTTGAGGACTACCTGTACTTCAGGAGCATTGTTGAATAAGCAGGATAGAAGAGTACTAAAACACCTTTGAATGCCGGTATTGGAGAAGATTCCTGAAAATACTGGAGCGAGCCAAAAAAGCAAACCAATAGATTACCAGGTCTATCAATCCACTTGATGCCCCAATGGCCAAGCTCAAATAATCCTACTTGGGACACCTGATGCAAAGACTCAACTTGAGAAAGGTGGGAGAAAAGAGAAGAAGAGGATGGCCAGCAGCGAGGTGGATGGACACAAATACAACAGTGATGAGCGCAGGATTGGAAGACCTATAAGGACAAGTTAGGGATTGATCATCATGCAAAAGATCTATTTATATGGGCATTAAGAGGTGACAATGGCACACAATCAATCATGAATGCCTTGCCTCCAAAAGTTGTGGGTGTTCCATCACTGGAGATTTTTGAGAAAAGATTGGACAGCCATTTGCCTGGAATCATATAGGGCAGTGGTGACGAACCTATGGCACGTGTGCCGGAGGTGGCACTCAGAACCCTCTCTATGGGCACGCGCGCTGCCGCTCCCAGCAGCTTGCGCAGGTCCATTAGGCTGCCACCACCGCCTGGAGCGGCAGCCCCACCCAGCACAAAGGAGGCGAAGCGGCCAGCTAGCAAGCTTGAGTAGAGGTGGTAGAGCAGGCCCACACCCAGCAAGCCAAAGGCCACCCCGAGCAGGGAAAGCCGGATCCCCATCGGCACCATGGCCCCCCCAGTCCCAGCTAGGATTGCGTGCCTCCCCCCATCTATGCTGGGTCTTCTGCCCACTGCCCCACCTGCCAGAGACCCCCTGGATCGCCCCCAACTCTGCCTGGCCCCCACAGGCGTCCCCCCATGAGCAACATTGAGCTGGCCATGCCCACCCCAGCCACGCCCACCCAGTCTGCTGTGACAACTGCAGCCATGCCCCCCAGTGAGCCACACACCCCAGTGGGCCACGCCCCCATGTCCCCCCCTTGAGGGCACCACAATGCTTATGCGGCCATGGCGCTTTGCGATAAATAAGTGGGTTTTGGGTTGTGGTTTGGGCACTTGGTCTCTAAAAGGTTCGCCATCACTGATATAGGGTCTCCTGCTTAAGTAGGGGTTTGGACTAGAAGACCTCCAAAGTCCCTTCCAGTTCTGTTACTCTGTTGTCGGGCAAGCTGTATGAAGTGGACCTTTGCTCGGATCTAGTCTAGCTCTTCCCAGTTGGTTGCAAGTAGAATTTTTATTGTTTTTAAAATGATTTTTATTATTTTTGTTTTGTACTTTGGGAATTGTATGCTACCCAGAATCAATGATGGAGACAACTGGCTATAGAAACTGAATACATTAATAAGTAAAAAAAAAAATGCTTCCAGATGCCAGAGAAGTTTCAATTTTAATTACAGAAGAGGGAAAAAGCTTTACCTGACAACTGATTATAGGAAGTGCAGCTGCAAGACTACGTTAACTCTGCTGTGATAAGTTTCTCCTAATTTTTAAGCCAGGGGTGTCCAGCTTTGGTTCATTCTGGCTGGGGAATTCTGGGAGTTGAAGTCCACAAGTCTTAAAAGTTGCTAAAAGTTGCAAACTCCTGCTTTCAGGGGTTCCATTGTATTTCTGTACAGATAGTCCTTGACTTACGACCACAATTGAGCCCAAACTTTCTTCTGTTAAAGCGAGACATTTGTTAAGTGAGTTTTGTCTCATTTTATGAACTTTCTTGCCACAGTTGTTAAGTGAATCACTGTAGTTGCTTAGTTAAGGCTAAGGTTGTTAAGTGAATCTGGCTTCCCCATTGACTTTAATAGTAGTAGTAGTAGTAATAGTAGTAGTAGTAGTAGTAGTAGTAATAATAATGATGATGATGATGATGATGATGATGTTGGAAGGTACCTTGGAGGTCATCTAGTCCAACCCCTGCTCAGGCAGGAAACCTATGGTAGTGAACCTATGGCACAGGTGCCAGAGGCGGCACTCAGAGCCCTCTCTGTGGGCACACATGCCGTTGCCCCAGCCTTGCCTCCCCCCGCAACCCCCTCCTCTCCAACAGCCCCCCTGAAGGAGAGTCGCCCCTGAGCGTGGCCCACACGGAGCAGCGCAGCCAAGGACATGGCAGCCAGGCAGCGTAGACAAGACTCTGCCCTCACACCCCATCATTCAATTGATGCTGCAGGGCGCGGGCAGAGGGTGTGGCCGCCATAGCGCTGCTGGGCTGCCTCGGCAATCTGCGGCGGGCCCTGGAGGCAGTGAGTGGTCCTGTGGGCAGGCGGGGCAGGGGGTGGGGGAGCAGAGCGGNGAGCGGGGGCGGGGCAGGGGGCAGAGCGGGGGTGGGGGCAGTTTTTGGGCACTCGGTCTCTAAAAGGTTCGCCATCACTGCCTTCTACTATTTCAGACAAATGGCTGTCCAGTCTCTTCTTAAATACATTCAGTGTTGGAGCATTCACCGCTTCTGGAGGCAGGTTGTTCCACTGGTTAATTGTTCTAACTGTCAGGAAGTTTCTCCTGAGTTCTAGGTTGCTTCTCTCCTTGATTAGTTTCCATCCATTGCTTCTTGTCCTGCCTTCAGGCGCTTTGGAGAATAGCTTGACTCCCTCTTCTTTGGGGCAGCCCCTGAGATACTGGAAGACTGCTATCATGTCACCCCTCGTCCTTCTGACTTTGCTTGTCAGAAGGTTACGAAGGGGTCACATGACCCCAGGGACACTGCAACCACCATAAATACTAACCAGTCGCCAAGCATCTGAATGCTTATCATGTGATCGTGGGGAAAAGGCCCACTTCCCGCGCCCTGGAAGATGACACTGCTTAATAGATAGGATCCAGAGCTCACTACAGCTGACCTAACTGGAGAGACAGAAACATCTGGAGACAGGTGGTCCATCAAGCAACTAAGCTTGTGCCATGCAGCGCTTTATAGATGATAACCCGTACCGTCTAGCACTGATGATGTTACCTAGTTGGCTAATGAAATGTTTGGAAGGAAACCACCAAGTTCTGAGAGCATCAAGCACCCCCACAGCTCAATCCTAAGATACAGAGATTGGAACCACCACCTTGAATTGCACCCAAGTGGAAATATCAAGTCAAGTGGCAGCCAGTGCACTCACAAAGCAACAGGGACACATGCACACACCACGACACACCCATCGCCGGCTGTTCTTTGCATTTCGATCAGCTGTAGTTCCCAAATGGTCTTCAAGTGTAGCCCCACGTAGGGCTTACTACGGTAATCCAATCAAGAGGTGATAGAGTGATGAGCCCGGTTATATTCCTCCTTTCTTCCAAACACGCAGAGGTGGCATCTCTGTTCTACAATCTCTGTTTAGGACAAAGTGTCTCCTTGGACCAAACCCACCACTTTTCAGCATCCCCAATGAAACGGGCGTGAACAAGAGCAGCCCCGGATTCATTCATTCACACGTCAGTCCTTGCAATGCCTCAGCCGACCCGTCCTCTTGTCCCCTTTTGATCCAGGGTCAAGGACTCGGCTCAGGAACCCTCCGAATACCAGAAATCCATCTTCCCCTGCCAAACCCCGGGCAGATCCCAAGAACAAGAACAATACCACTCTTTCATTATGGAAACCTTTCTATTGGGTCCATTGACTCGGAATGAATAAAACTCCGGTACAAGATGTGTTCTTTCCTTAAAAGGACCACGGCATCCGAGCTGGGAGGGAGGAACCGCTAATTTAGAAAGCGGGCCATTGTTCCTTCTTCTGGAGCCCTTTCTGGTCTTCCCAGTCCGTCGTCTTTCTCCACTTCATTTCTGGCTTCACAATCCCACTCTTTTGTCTCTCGTTCCTCTTTCATCTCTTTGTCTAGCAGCAAACTCCTTCTCCAGTCCCCCCCCCCCCCACTTAAGGGATGGCGGTGGAGGTTTCTACTAATGCCTTTGCAATCTGATGGGTTTTTTTCTCTTTCCCTCCCCGTTTTGCCCTCCAATCTAGTGGATCCCTTTTGATTATCTCTGCTGGCCCCGTTTTTTTGCCCACCGCCACCCGATTACAAAGAGAAGATGCCGAACAAGCCGACTCACCAGTTCCTTAGCAAGCAAGCAAGCAAGCCAGATTCACCAAGGTTAGGGGATCTTCAGTGCACTCAGCTCACAAGAGACAACCTCTCCAGGTCATCAATTCTGCATCTGATTCCATCTAGCTTTGATCTTCCTGAGGCTGTTCTCCTGCTGCCTTATCCAGCAGTGTGTTCCCCTGCCTTTTCAGAGCGGAGGTCTGCACCTCTGCCCATCATTTAATATATTTAGATACATATAAATGAGTTATTGTTCCATTTGATATTTGCTCTAAGGTGGGGAGAAAAAAAAACCATTCCAATGCATGTGGGTTTCTCCTTTTCAGGGTCCCCGGTTGCAAATGACAGGTCATGTGACTGGAAAGATCGACGGCATAGCTTTGCATGGGCACACACACACACACACACACATACACGTGCGTGTGCTGTTTCCCCCTCCCTTTGCTAGTCAGGAATCTCACAGGAGAGCATCACGGCTGTTTTTCTCTACTCAGGCGCTCCAGAGCAGCTGATTGGGTCCCACGCCCCCCGCGCCAGCGGGCAACCCCGGCCTTCTGCAACTGAGTCCTGGGAGAAGCCAGGGCTTCCTACTGAGAAAATAGAGGAAATGTAACCTGAATCAGGCCATTTCCTCTTCCAGGTGAATATAGGCCCTCATAGAACATAGAATCATAGGGCTGGAAAGGATCTTGGAAGTCTTCTAGTACAGGGGTCCCCAACCCCCGGTCCGTGGACCAGTACCGGGCCGCGGCATGCCAGAAACCGGTCCACGCAAACAAGCAAAGCCCCATCTGTGGAATGCAGGCAGGACACGAACCACGCCCCCTCCACTCCGCAGAAAAACCTCTCTCCACGGAACCGGTCCCTGGTGCCCAAAAGGTTGGGGACCTCTGTTCTAGTAGTCCGGCCCCCTACTCAAGACAGGAAACCTTATACCAGTGGTTCTCAACCTGTGGGTCGGGACCCCATTTGGGGTCGATCGACCATTTCACAGGGGTCGCCAAGCAAGGCTGTCCGCCATTTTTTTTGTCCGCCGTTTTTTTCCCCCTTTTCTGGCGGGTGCCTTACCTCCCTTGGGCTGGGCCAGCTGGTGGTCGGCCTGCTCCGTCTCTGCCGCTTGCCAGCTACGCCTCGGCCGGCGCAGGGGGCGGAACCACGCATGCGTGGCGCTCCCGGGCAAGGAAAGTCCTCGACTTACGACCGGTTGGGTAGTCCTCGACTTACGACCGGTTTAGTCCTCGACTTACGACCGGTTTAGTCCTCGACTTACGACCGGTTTAGTCCTCGACTTACGACCGGTTGGGGTCGCAGCATTAAAAAGGTTGAGAACCACTGCCTTATACCATCCTGATCAAATTTGCTTCTTGTCCTGCCCTCTGGTGCTTGGGAGAATCGGTCAACCCCCTCTTCTTTGTGACAGCCCCTCAAGTATTGGACTGTAAGTTAATTTTTTGGGGGAGACAGCCTCATGGTCTGCAATGCTTATACCTCGGGCATCCCCTTTTCAACCTCAGATGACAGTATCTCTGACCCCCAAACTTTTGATACATTTTTTTTGATGTGGCAAGAAGCTTCGTCATGTGCCTCATCCTACAGTTTTGTTTCTGCTGCCTTGTTGTCCCAAAGGTGTTTCTCCAAAAGGCAACTGACTTTCTTGGGGTTTTTTTTTCCTTGAAATTCTTTCACTTCTCACCCAAGAAGCTTCTTCAGTTCAGTTCAGAAATGAAGGTGGGGAGGCAAAACAAAAAACAAAAAAACACCCCAAATAAATCCATTTGCTTTTGAGACAACCATGATCTGGTCCTGGATGACTGAGAATCTCCATGGACATACTGCCTTCTTGTTCATAATAATAATAATAGTAATAATAATAATAATAATAATAACAACAATAACAATAACAATAATAATAATGTTGGAAGGGACCTTGGAGGTCATCTAGTCCAACCCCCTGCTCAGGCAGGAAACCCTATACCACCCTCAAGACATGGCTTTTCCAACAAGCGGGCCTGGCCTAGGGAGGATTTTTAAATTGGGTTTTTTAGAAATTTTAATCACACAACACTAAAATTTTGGTTTTAATTTGGTTTTATTCGGTGGGGTGTGTGGGTCTCTCTTTGTTTTAATAATGTTGTGAGCCGCCCTGAGTCCTTCGGGAGAAGGGCGGGATACAAATTGGAATAATAAATAAATAAATAAATAAATTTCAGACAAATGGCTGTCCAGTCTCTTCTTAAAAACTTCCAGTGTTGGTGCATTCACCACTTCTGGAGGCAGGTTGTTCCACTGGTTAATTGTTCTAACTGTCAGGAAGGTTCTCCTTAGTTCTAGGTTGCTTCTCTCCTTGATCAGTTTCCATCCGTTGCTTCTCGTCCTGCCTTCAGGCGCTTTGGAGAATAGCTTGACTCCCTCTTTTAATAACTTATTTAACTTCCTGGTCTTCTTTGGCTGACAATGCCTTGTTACACTGCTGGTGTTTTTATACAGTTTGTCTGAATAGATTACAGGGTTTTAGGACAATATGTCATAAGTCACCCCAAAAATACTTTTACAGATAGTCCTCCACTTACAACAGTTGGTTCAGTGACCATTCAAAGTTACAATGGCACTGAAAAAAGTGATTTATGACCATTTTTCACACTTACGACCGTTGCAGCATCCCCATGGCCAATGTGATCAAAATTCAGATCCTTGACCACTGCCTCATGTTTATGACCGTTGCTGTGTCCCGGGGTCACGTGATCACCTTTTGTGACCTTCTGATGAGCAAAGTCAATGAGGAGGCCAAAGTCCCTTAACAATTGTGTTACTAACTTAACAATTGTAGTGATTCACTTCACCAGCGTGGCAAGAAAAGGCAAAAACGGGGCAAAATTCACTTAAGAACTGTCTCGCTTAGCAACACACCTTTGGGGCTCAATTGTTGCCGTAAGTGGAGGACTACCTGTATGTCGAAGGGAGGCAGATAAATACCTAAAAATAATTAATGCGGAAGTGGCAGAAAACAATTCGAGATAGAGTTCTTGTCCATCTCCGCCTGGAAGCCCTTCTCTTAACAGATGGGCAATGGAACAAAACAGTAGGGAGTTAAAAAGCATTTTCCTTAGGAATAGTAAAAAGGAATTAGGTCAAAACCTGGGGAGGGTCAAGTGCCAAGGAAATCAGGGGACCCAGGCAGTTCAAATGAATATAAAGATTTATTGCAAGCTCACACTATCTACAAGAATCTGAACTACTGATGGTTAAAGCAAATTGGCAGTAGATAAGAGTCAATGGAATTCAAGGTGGGCTGGACTTAAATCTCTTGTGGGTGTGAAGGAAGGAAAGAAGGAAGGAAGGAAGGAGAGGAAGGAAGGAAGGAAGGAAGGAAGGAAGGAAGGAAGGAAGGAAGGAGAGGAAGAAAGGAAGGAAGGAAGGAAGGAAGGAAGGAAGGAGAGGGAGAGGAGAAGGAAGGAAGGAAAGAAGGAAGGAAGGATAGGAAGAGAGGAAGGAAGGAGGGAAAGAAGGAAGGAGAGGCAGAGAAGAAGGAAGGAAGGAAGGAAGGAAGGAAGGAAGGAGAGGAAGAGAAGAAGGAAGGAAGGAAAGAAAGAAGGAAGGAGAGGCAGAGAAGAAGGAAGGATGGAAGAAAGGAAAGAAGGAAGGAGAGGCAGAGAAGAAGGAAGGAAGGAAGGAAGGAGAGGAAGAGAAGAAGGAAGGAAGGAAAGAAAGAAGGAAGGAAGGAGAGGCAGAGAAGAAGGAAGGATGGAAGGAAGGAAAAGGAAAAAAGAAGGAAGGAAGGAAAAGGAGAGAAGAAGGAAGGAAGGAAGGAAAGAAGGAGAGAAGGAGGGAGGGAGGGAGGAAGGAAGGGTGTTTCTGAGTCCTCACAACCTAAGTGTACTTAATCAAGCTCATAGCTGTGATACTGTATTATCAAAGAAACTGTTCATTTCTGAGGGTATCCTTGGGCAGCATCAGCTGAAGGGTACAGGGTACAGGGCACCCTGGGCCACATTGACTGATGTTGCTCTCTCCCAGCAATTAAGATTTGCATTTTTAGAAAGATTTGGACGGACGGGGCAGTGTCGGCACCCTTGAAGCTTTGATGCCCTAAGGCTAATGTCTGCTCATCCTTAGGGCAAAGCCGTCCTGTCCTTGGGAATCCCAGTAAAAGAGCATGAATGCACCAACCATCCCGATTGGTTCTCCACAAGCAAGCAGCCTTCACTTAGACCAGAGGTCCCCAACCTTTTGGGGCACCAGGGACCGGTTCCGTGGAGAGAGGTTTTTCCACGGACCAGAGGGTGCGTGGTTTTGTGTGCTGCCTGCGTCCCACGGATGAGGCTTCGTTTGTTTGTGTGGACCGGTTGCTGGCATATTCCCTGTCTTAATCCCATTAAAAACAGCCCTCAACAAACTGACACAAGTAGTCCTCGACTTACAACGGCTCACTTAGCGACCGTTCCAAGTTACAACAGCACTGGGGAAAAAAGTGACCTATGACCGTTTTTCACACGACTGTTGCAGCCTCCCCAGGGTCACATGATCAAAATCTGCATGCTTGGCGACGGGTTCCTCTTTATGACGGCTGCAGCGTCCTGCCTTCCCGTGATCCCTTTTGCCACCTTCTGACAACCAAAGGGGGAGCCAGCAGGGAAGGTTGCAAGTTGCAGGTTGTGGTTATGTGGATGTTTTGCTTAACAACGGCATGATGCTAGATGACTTTTCCTGTCCCAGTTGTGGTCATAAGTCGAGGACTACCTCTCTTATGACTTTGGATGGGACTCAGAAGCACCGTCTTTAAGTCTCCACTCGATCACTCGTTGATTTTTGAACTTTACCATTTGGGGGTGAGGGGAGACACTTTCTGTATCAGAGGGGCGTCCAACCTTGGCAACTTTAAGACCTGTGGGCTTCAACTCCCAGAAGCCATGCTGACTGAGGAATTCTGGGAGTTGAAGTCCACGGGTCATAAAGTTTGCAACGTTGGACACCTCTGCTCTATATATGAGGTCCCCAACATCTGATCCGTGGACTGCTACCGGGCCGTGGCATGCCAGCAACTAGTCCGCACATTCAAGCAAAGGCCCATCTGTGGGATGCAGGCAGCACACAAAACCACACACTCTCTTGTCCATGGAAAAACCTTTCTCCACGGAACTGGTCCCTGGTGCCCAAAAGATTGGGGATCTCTGCTCTATATGCTGCCTTGAGTTTTGAGACAACCAATGGGGTCTGTGCATAATATATTGGGGGGCAACCCATTTAACAATGCTTCTTATACACATATCCCTGGGAATCAGACTCACCTAATAGTGGCTTTTCATCATGACCAGACATTTCTCAAAGAATGCGAACACCTGCCAGAGTTTGACACTAAGTTCTATGAGTTAGAATGTCCATTGTGCATAAAAAGGCAAATTCATTTTGGGGGATGGGGGATTCTTTTATTCTGCTGTTAATGAAACTCTCCTAAGAACTCCAGGAGTGACCGTTTGGTCTAGTGGTTAAGGCACCAGGCTGTGTGGGAAGTCAGCCCCCCAGAGAAAGAAATATTAAAAGGGCAGAAAAATATATTTCCTCAAAGGATCTTAAAGAGGCAGAAAAGCATGCCCAGTTTTCTTAATAGCCCCAAGTCTCCCTCCCCCAAGCAGAAACCAGCTCTGTACAAATGTAGATGTAAATAATCCAGGAAGATTGGAGGTCGCCAGCTAGAAGATTAAGAAGACAAAGACACCAAAAATCTACATACCCCACCCAAAATGTAAGACAGGACATAATAGGATTAACCCACAGATGCCAAAGGGCACACCTAGACTCAGGTCAGAATACATGACACAGGAAATACAAAGCCTCAAACAAGAACAGGAAACAACTCCAAACAAAAGGCTCCAGAGGGTATAAAAATCCACTCCCTACATGTGCTCTCGCTCTTTTCTTCGAGAGCCATCTTTCTGTTTGGCTCTCCTCTTCAATAAACTGCAACCTTCTTTCTAAAGCAGTCACCATGTTGTTTATCCCTGGCTTGGACTGAACCATGATGAAGACTTTTCCTTCAACAGCTGGAAACCAGGAGACGGTGAGTTCTAGTCCCACTTTAGGCATGAAAGCCAGTTGTGTGAGTTTGGTCCAGTCACCAGGAGATGGTGAGTTCTAGTCCTGCCTCAGGCACGAAAGCCAGCCGGGTGACTTTGGACCAATCAAGAGGAGATTGTGAGTTCTAATCTTGCCTTAAGCATGAAAGGTGGCTTGGTGACTTTGGACCACTCAAGAGGAGATGGTGAGTTATGTAAGACGGTTGGGTGTTACCTTGAGCCGATCCCCCTCTTTTTCTATCCAACCCACCTCCACAGGGTTGTTGTTATTGTGGGGAAAACAGGAGGAGAAAGGAATATTAGGTATATTCGCTGCCTTGAGTTATTTATAAAAATAATAAAAGCAGGATTGAAAAAAAAAATCAAAATAATTCAACTGCTTACAGTTTTATAAGCCACTAATTGGGACCACCTCCTCTTCAGAAGGAACAGAAAACTTATTTGTGTGTTTTCTGACTCAGATTGGTTTGAGGATGAACCACGAAAGAGCAAAAGCTGGTTTTAGCCAAATCTGATTAATACAAAGCCCAGCCAGACAGCTCCAGTGCCTCTCCCCAACCCCCATCGAATTTATCTGTCTATGGCTCCAATATACCCTGCCCGCTGTGAGCCAGGTTACCCATGCGTGCAAGGTGGTGATCTTTCCCTTGAACATCTAAAACAATCTCCAATTCCCTAATAAATCTCTTATTTTCACCTTTCCCTTCTCCTTGGAAGCAAAACAGCTGGTTCCTCCCTCGATGTGCCCATTCAATTTGCAGGAGCAAAGCACACCCAGGGGGGGGGGCTTGTCCTTTAGGATGAATAAATCAGCATAAAAGGAAAGAGGGAAGGGGAGGGCAGAGGAAAAAGTGTCAGAAGGTTAACGGGGCCAACCAATGAAAGCCCAGATTCTTCTCTTGGGTAACCACAGCGTTGGCCAATTGTTTCCAAGGAATTGGTAGATAAAAGTAATGGGAGGGGAGGGTTTCTACCCCACCCCCCACTTTCCTTTCTCCCCTCCTCACAGGGATCTCCACCCCATTGTTTTTCCGTCTCTTGGTGAGCTTACTTATAAGAATAAACGTCATGTTGTTGAGGTAAACTGGAAGTCCTTTTGGACCCGGCTTCTATGGGGCAACTTTGGAGCAAAGAATAGAACTATAGGTAAGTCCTCAACTTACAAGAGGTTGTTTAGTGACCGTTCAACGTTGCAATGTCGCTGAAAAATGTTGACCTATGAACGTTTCTCACAGTTATGACCTTCGCAGCCCCCCAGGGTCGCACGATCAAAATCCAGATGCTTAGCAACTGGCTCATACTTATGACTGTTGCTGTCTGCCCTGGGATCACGTGATCCCCTTTTGGGACCTTCTGACAAGCAAAGTCCATGGGGAAGCCAGATTCACTTAACAACCGGGTTACTAACTTGACAAGTGCAGGGATTCCCTTAACAAGTGTGGCAAGAAAGGTCATAAAACGGGGCCAAACTCACTTAACAAATGTCTCATGTAACAACAGAAACCTTGGGCTTAATTGTGGTCGTAAGTCGAGGACTACCTGCACAGGTTCAGATTGTCAAATGGTGGGAAAAGAAGTGCCGAAGAGGAGAGGAAAGATTTGGGGTGCAGAAAGTGACCAGAGTCTTTGAACGATGGTCTCTTAGTTACAGGTAGTCCTCACAACCGCTCATTTAGTGACCATTTGAAGTTACCACAGCACTGAAAAAAGTGTCTTGCAACTGGTTTTCGCACTTACAACCGTTGCAGCATCCCCAGGGTCATGTGATCATGGGATCACTATCTGTAATCTTCCCAGCTGGCTGCAAAGTCATTAGGCCAGGGGTAGGCAACCTTGGCTCTTTTATGACTCGTGGACTTCAACTCCCAGAATTCCTGAGCCAACATGGCTCAGCTTGGAAGCCTCTCCCTGTCCCCTCAGCGTGGCTGGCTCAGGAATTCTGGGAGTTGAAGTCCACGAGTCATAAAAGAGCCAGGGTTGCCTACCCCTGGACTAGGCCTAACTCAGTGGTCTCCCATCCAAGTATGACTAGGCCAGGGGTAGGCAACCTTGGCTCTTTTATGACTCGTGGACTTCAACTCCCAGAATTCCTGAGCCAACATGGCTCAGCTTGGAAGCCTCTCCCTGTCCCCTCAGCGTGGCTGGCTCAGGAATTCTGGGAGTTGAAGTCCACGAGTTATAAAAGAGCCAAAGTTGCCTACCCCTGCAGTAGGGGAACCCAGATTCACTTAATGGCCTCAGGATTCATTTAACAACTGCAGTGATTGGCTTAACAACTGTGTGCGGCAAAAAAAAAAAGGTCGTACAAAGGGGCAAACTTGCTTAACAACTGCTTTGCTTAGCGACAAAAATCTTGGGCTCAGTTGTAGTCATAAGTCATAAGGACTACTTGTAATTCTTTGTGCTCTGCCTGCAGATTCTTAAAAAGTCCACAATGCTTCCCTCCCCCCCCCTTGGGAGATGATCTGGAAGAAACCAATTAGTTCAACGTTAATTCAAAAAGGAGGGGGGGCTTCCAGATTGCTATGGGGATCTGATTAATGCAGTGTTTAACCAGCTGTGCATAATCTTGACTACATCAGCCACTGCTAAAACAATGTGCCCGTGTGTTTTTTTCCCCCTTTGATCTTCTGTGGAAGCCAAGGTTGGACTTTGAAAAAGTGTGAGACAGAAAGAGGATGGATCCTTTTGAACCTGGGTGTTGGATAAGTCTCTTGAGAATCCTGTGCACAGCCAAGAAAGAAACCGATGGATCATGAAACAAGGCAATCAGGGATCTCACTCGAGGTACAAGTGATAGAGCTCAAAGGATCATATTTGGGATGTGTTATTCAAAGACCTAGATTGCTACTAACAGAGGGATAGAATCAAGATCACGTGAAGTGTTGATACCACTTTACAATGCCTTGGGAAGGCCACGCTTGGAATACGGCATCCAGTTTTGGTCACCACGATGTAAAAAAGATGCTGAGACTCTAGAAAGAGTGCAGAGAAGAGCAACAAAGATGATTAGGGGATTGGAGGCTAAAACATATAAGGAACAGTTGCTGGCATTGGGTATGTCTAGTTTAATGAAAAGGACTGGGGTGACATGATAGCAGTCTTCCAATATCTCAGGGGTTGCCCCAAAGAAGAGGGAGTCAAGCTATTCTCCAAAGCGCCTGAAGGCAGGACAAGAAGCAACGGATGGAAACTAATCAAGGAGAGAAGCAACCTAGAACTAAGGAGAAATTTCCTGACAGTTAGAACAATTAACCAGTAGAACAGCCTTCCTCCAGAAGCGGTGAATGCTCCAACACTGGAAGTTTTTAAGAAGAGACTAGACAGCCATTTGTCTGAAATGGTATAGGGTTTCCTGCCTGAGCAGGGGGTTGGACTAGAAGACCTCCAAGGTCCCTTCCAACTCTGTTATTTTATTCTACTCTGTTCTGTTCTATTCTATAGAAGACATTAATGATGGGAAAGTGGAAGGAAAGAGAAGAGGACAATCAGCAGCAGGGTGGATGGACCTGAGCATGGTTGCATGGTTGGAAGATGTGGAGAACCAGATTGGACACAGATCATCCTGGAGAAGATCAGTCTATGTGATTGCAAAGAGCTGACACTGACTTAATGACACAGGTAGTCCACAACTTACTACAGTTCATTTAGTGACCATTCAAAGTTACAACGGCACTGAAAAAAGTGAGTTATGACTGTTTTTCACGGTTACCACCTTTGCAGCATTCCCCATGGCCACGTGATCAAAATTTAGATGCTTGGCGACTGAATCATATTTACGACGGTTGCCGTGTCCCGAGGTCACGTGATCCCCTTTTGTGACCTTCTGACGAGCAAAGTCAACGGGGAAGCCAGTTTCACTTAACAACCAGGTTACTAACTTATCAACGGCAATGATTCACTTAACAACTGAGGCAAGAAAGGTCGTAAAACAGGGCAAAACTCACTTAAGAAATGCCTTGCGTAAAAAGAGAACTCTTGAGCTCAATTGTGATCATAGGTTGAGGACTGTAGTCCTCAACATACAACCATAATGGAGCCTCATGTCACCAATTGGATTCTACGACTATTTTTGCAGCGGTCGATAAACAAATGCTGCAGCTACAATTTTGCTGAAAACCAGAAACATTAAATAATTGATCCTGCACCACTGACAGAACCTCAGTGACTGGACGATTATAAATACCAATAATCTATATAACATATAAACATTATTTAAAATATATATTAAAGTAAATACGTAAATACACAAGTCATGACCACTTCATGCCTCTTGGCTATATGAATTCAAAGAATTATTTTAAAATTCCTTCTTATGTTATTATATACCACAAAACCACTGTGTCAATTAGCAAGGAACCAAAAACAAGACATTCTTAGTTTAATTTTTCTTTAAAATGTTTGACTCTTTGAATGAACCGACTCCGCTCTTTGAATAAATCTCTCCGAAGGAGCACCAGGGCTTAGTGATAAAGCCGAGTGATTCTATCAAGGCATGAAAATTAATCAAATTACATTTTGTCTCATGAATGTTGTTGATTGCA
The DNA here is from genome assembly GCF_001527695.2 of Protobothrops mucrosquamatus. Taxonomy (NCBI): domain Eukaryota; kingdom Metazoa; phylum Chordata; class Lepidosauria; order Squamata; family Viperidae; genus Protobothrops; species Protobothrops mucrosquamatus. Next base: position 1,120,208 of record NW_015386401.1, on the reverse strand, counting down.
TTATCGGGAATCTTTGCATCTTTAATTTCTTGGTCAATTTCTTGACGAAAGCAATAACTCAGATCTTTTGATATCAGAGCTCCACTGTAAAATTTAATCCTGTTTCCAGTTCTACATGCAGTGGATTGTAATAAGAACTCAGCCATTGATATGTCTTCAGATAGTCCCAAAGGTGCTTTTTCAAGAGGCAACTGGACTTTCTTGTTTTTAGTAATAGTAATAGAGTTGGAAGGGATCTTGGAGGTCTTCTAGTCCAACCCCCTGCTCAGGCAGGAAACCCTCTATCAGGGATAGGCAACCTTAGCTCTTTTATGACTCGTGGACCACAACTCCCAGAATTCCTGAGCCAGCATGGCTCAGCTTGGAAATCTCTCCCTGTCCCCTCAGCATGGCTGGCTCAGGAATTCTGGGAGTTGAAGTCCACGAGTCATAAAAGAGCCAAGGTTGCCTACCCCTGTCCTATACCATTTCAGATAAATGGTTGTCCAGTCTCTTCTTTAAAACTTCCATTGTTGGAGCATTCACAACTTCTGGAGGCAGGTTGTTCCACTGTTTAATTGTTCTGTCAGGAAGTTTCTCCTTAGTTCTAGGTTGCTTCTCTCCTTGATTAGTTTCCATCCATTGCTTCTTGTTCTCCCTTCAGGCGCTTTGGAGAATAGCTTGACTCCCTCTTCTTTGGGGCAGCCCCTGAGATATTGGAAGGCTGCTATCATGTCACCCCTCGTCCTTCTCTTCATTAAACTAGACATACCCAATTCCAGCAACCGTTCCTTGTATGTTTATAATCTCTGTTTGGTTATCAATGACCAACTCTTGCAGATACAGAAGTTTTATTATACACACTGGAAAACTACAACACTATACCACCCCTCGGCACAATCACAATTCAAACCGAACCTTTTCTTTGAAGGCATTTTGCTTCTCATTCAAGAAGCTTCTTCAATTCTGACTGGATGGTGGGGAATGGAATGATTTATATACGTCTTCAAAGCAAAACAAAGAAAGTCCAGCTTACCTCTTGAAAAAGCACCTATGAGACAACCATGACCTGGATGACTGAGAATCTCCATGGACATATCTACCGACAGTGCTCGACTTACAGTATGGTCATAACTGAGCCTGGAATTAGAGTCGTTAAGCGGGCCACTGTGTGACCACACCCAATTTTACAACCTCTTTTGCAGTGATCGTTAAGCAAAAGCTGGGGTCATAAAGTGAACACCATGGTCATTAAGCAAACACCATGGATGTTAAATAAATGCCCTAGTTCAGTGGTAGGCAACCTTGGCTCTTTTATGACTCGTGGACTTCAACTCCCAGAATTCCTGAGCCAGCATGGCTCAGCTTGGAAACCTCTCCCTTTCCCCTCAGCATGGCTGGCTCAGGAATTCTGGGAGTTGAAGTCCACCAGTCATAAAAGAGCCAAGGTTGCCTACCCCTGCCGTAGTTGCTAGGTGAAAGTCATGATTGTTTAGCAAATCTATTGTCCGCAATGGGGTTTTTTTTGCCAGATACACCTGAAAATCCTTATAGATCTCCATAGATTAGTGTTATTTCAGTCAGCACCCTCACAATTAGGAATTTCTACTCCAAACACATCTGGAAGGTTAGAGGTCTAACTGTCTTAGATAGAAAATTGGCTGGGGAAGTTTTGGGTGTTGAAGTCCACAAGTCTTAAAATTGCCAAGTTTGGAGACCCCTATACTAGACCAAACTGGCAAACTCATTTAGTAAAGTATATAGTTCCAAAAGAAAAGAATACAGCATCTGCAGCCCAAGAGTGAAGTCTTTGATGCTCTCTGAACTTAGCTGGGTTTTTACAGACATTTTATTACCCAGCCAGGTGACGTCATCAGTGGTAGACATCTGGAAACGATGGAAGGAAAGGCTAGTATTTCCCTCCAAGTTTTAAATAACCCCAATTCCGTTTATCACAATTCATCACAAGATCTAATGTCCAGGATACACGTCTTATCTATTTGAATTCTCACCACCTTACATCAAGTAATTAATAATACAATATAACATTTTTATTTTCTGGTAATTTCCAAATATCTTAAATTTAGTAACCAAAGTTTCTCTTATTTCAACATTTAATACTTCTTCTCTTTTTCTCTTAATATCTACTATCTCATATTTAAGCTAGTAGTTTTTATTATTACCGCTAAGTAAAAAACATATTTATTACATTCATCAATAGATTTTTAGCTTATATATATCTTAATTATCTTTACATTTAACCTTTATAAGCAAATCAATGTTCAAATTTAACTGGCTTCCCCATTGACTTTGCTTGTCAGT
>NW_015386401.1:1097907-1112907 GCF_001527695.2 Protobothrops mucrosquamatus | reverse complement strand
AGAGAAAGGAAGGAAGGAAGGAAGGAAGGAAGGAAGGAAGGAAGGAAGGAAGGAAGGAAGGAAGGAAGGAAAAGAAGAGGGAGGGAAAGAAGGGAGGGAGGAGGAAGGAAGGAAGGAAGGAAGGAAGGAAGGAAGGAAGAAAAAGAAAGAAAGAAGAGAAAAGGAAGGAAGGAAAAGAAGAGGGAGGGAAAGAAGGGAGGGAGGAGAAAGAAAGGAAGGAAGGAAGAAAGAAAAAGAAAGATAGAAAGAAAGAAAGAAAGAAAGAAAGAAAGAAGAGAAAGGAAGGAAGGAAAAGAAGAGGGAGGGAAAGAAAGAAGGGAGGACAAAGGAAGAAAGGAAGGAAGGAAGGAAGGAAGGAAGGAGAAAGAAAAGAAGGACAGAAAAAGAAAGGAAAAAATAAACTGAACCTGAAAGAAAATTGGGGAGAGAGAACAAAGAAAGGGCTACAGGATTGGCTTCCCAGTCTCCAGTCTGCAGCCCCCAAAGGCTATTAAACAAACAAGCCTGTTGTTAACAGTTTCTGCTGACTGAAATTTCATCCGGAGTTGGGGGGGGGGGAGAGATGAAAGGAGAACAGGAAAGAGAAAACCCAACCAGCACAAACAAAGGAGCCCCTAGAGCCCCCCCTTTCCCCTCTCATGCCCCCCTCCTGTCTCCCTTCTGCTTTCCTGAATGCGGCATGTGTTCCTGCCAGACTGACGGCTGCTCTAAGGGAGCGTCTGGGGACGAGACGGGGCTCCACCCCCAGGTGTAGGTGTGCGAGGTTGGGTGTTATTTATGGTGGGTGGCTGATCTTTTCAAACCTTGCTTTACTTTTCAGACTTTACTCCGATTTTACTTACAGGGACTTCATGATCTGCGTTATTCCATTTTTATATTGGCCTTGGTTGTGCTTTCACTTCAACAGCAGGTCGTCCTCAAGTTACGACCAGTTGCTTAGCAACTGTTTGAAGATCCAACAGACCCTACAAAAGGGAAGCAATAGCAATAGCACTCTCATGGTGCTTTACAGCCCTCTCTAAGCAGTTTACAACCTATTGCCCCCCCAACAATCTGGGTCCCCATTTTACCGACCTCGGAAGGATGGAAGGCTGAGTCAACCTTGAGTCGGTCAGGATCGAACTCCAGACTGTGGGCAGAATTAGCTTGCAATACTGCCTTCTAACCCCTGCACCACCACAACGGTATTTACCTGGTGCTGATGTTCCCATGGCTGCTGCCCCCCCTCCTGGTCACGTGATCATATTTGGGGCATTCAGCAAACAGCCCACATTTAAGCCTGTTTGCAGCATCCCACAGTCGTTTGACTATGATTCCCGACATCTTTGTTGGACGGTGGTGTTCACACTGACGCAAGAAAAGGTTGCAAAATCGGATTGGTCACACCTGCTTTACGACCATCACAACTTACCATCATAATGGCCAAGCTCAATGAAAGTTGTAAATTGAGGATGGCCTGCACTTTTCCTTATTATTATTAATTTCATTATTCATCACTACAGATAGGCCCTCAATTTTCAACCACAATTGAGATCAAAATTTCTGTTGTTAAGAGACACGGTTGAGCCCAATTTCATAACCTTTGTTGCCATAATAATAATAATAATAATAATAATAATAATAATAATAATAACAACAACAACAACAACAACAACAAATTTGCTATTAGTCAATTGCAAAAGGCGGCCTTACTAGGAACTGCTTCCATCCTGCGACGATATCTGTAATACCATCAACATCCACATCTGCCTATCCCAGGTCCTGGGTAAGGACTCGATAGGTAGACAAAATGCCAAATCCAGTCTGAACATCTGGCTGACTGTGCGATGATCCATAATAATAATAATAATAAAGTTGGAAGGGACCTTGGAAGTCATCGAGTCCAACCCCCTGCTCAGGCAGGAAACCCTATACCATTTCAGACAAATGGCTGTCCAGTCTCTTCTTAAAGACTTCCAGTGTTGGAGAATTCACCGCTTCTGGAGGCAGGTTGTTCCATTGGTTAATTGTTCTCACTGTCAGGAAGTTTCTCCTTAGTTCTAGGTTGCTTCTCTCCTTGATTAGTTTCCATCCATTGCTTCTTGTCCTGCCTTCAGTCGCTTTGGAAAATAGCTTGACTTCCTCTTCTTTGGGGCAGCCCCTGAGATGTTGGAACACTGCTATCATGTCCTCCCCCCCATCGTCATGATTGTTAAGGAATCACTACCGTTGTTAAGTGAATCATGCAATCATGAGGTGAATCCAGCTGCCTGTGCTTGCTGGAAGGGCACAGAGGAGATTGCAAATGGGGATCACATGACCATGGGGATGCTGCATTGGTTGTGAGTGTGAGGCCTGGCTGTAAGTCACTGTTTTCAGGACCGTTATAGCTTTGAACGGTCACTAAACAAACGGTTGTAGGTCGAGTTGCATTGCATTGCTTATTTTATTTATTTCAAATATTTCTCCGGCCGCCCTCTCATCTTAAAACACAACTCTGCGACTGTTGCCTTGTTGCATTTGGATGAGTAATTTCTTTCATGTGATTTGTCTTTTTTGTGAACATTTTATCGCTTCAGGGATGTTTCCGTTGGGCTTTTGTTAATCCCACCGTGAATCCATATTGATCTGGCGGTAAACAAAACTAACCAATGCATAAATACATAAATAAAATATCTCAGTTTGACTTTTTCCAACTAAGGTCAATAAAATTCTGGACACCAGAGAAATCTATAGCCTTTCCCTCCCAGCGCTGCTCTTCACACAAACGGATCTACATCAAAGCAAGATGCTGAACGGCAAGGATGCCCCATCGGCCAATCAAGAGAGAGCAGGGTTGCCATGGCAACCCGACCGACTGCTACCCCAGGTTTATCCCTAGCTGAGCTTTTTGTGCGCTGCCAGATGGGATTCAGGAAAACCTGCAGAGGGTGAACAGAGAAGGTAAAGACAAGGAGCCAAGTACGCTAGGATGAACATTGATCTGTCAATATCTGGGAAAAGGAAAGACAATAAGAAAATAAATAAACAAACAAACAAACAAACAAACAAATAAATAAATAAGCGGAGCTACCTGGCAAGCTTTTTTAACAGGTCGTCCTTGACTTACGACCGCAATGGAGCCCTACATTTCTGTCGCGAAGCGAAACATTTGTTGAGTAAAAATTTGCCCCACTTGATGACATCGCTCACCATAATTGTTAAGCGAATCGCTGCGATTGTTAAGCTTGTAACACGGTTGCTAAGTGAATCTGGCTTCCCCCCATTGGCTTTGCTTGTCAGAAGGTCACAAAAAGGGACCCCGTGATGCTGAAACCGTCATAAATACGACTCAGTTGCCAAGTCTCTGAATTTTGATCACCTGATCATGGGGAGGCTGCAACGGTCGTAAGTGGGAAAAACAGTCGTAAGTCGCTTTTTCCAGTGCATCATTTTTTTAGCCACCCGAAGAGGCCACGGCTGCAGCACTATGACCCATGTTTTTATAGAAACAAAATGAATCAAAAGCAGCTGAAAGGGAGAGAGGTCTTTTAGGGGTATCGCAGGGTATGGCAAAAAAAAAAATTCAATTGTGACTACAATTGAAGGCCCGCCTATTTTGACAAATCTTTTTATAACGTTTTTATAAATCCTGGTGACTCCTTTCTCTTTAATAAGAGCTGGATGAACTTCATGTCAAATGTGTGTAGAAACCATGTGCAATAAGTGGAAAGGCTAGTTGCAAATTACTGAACAGAGTGCCAGGTATTTGAGTAAGTGGTGGTGGGGAAACCAAATTCACTATTTGTTTTATTTATATCCCACCTTTAATGTTTTTATAAATAACCTGAAGTGGTGAATATACCTATTACACCCTGTGAGGTGGATTAGGCTGAGAGAGAATGATTGGCCCAAAATCACCCAGCTGGCTTTCATGCCTAAGGCGGGACTAGAACTCAAAGTCTCTTGGTGATTGGCCCAAAGTCACCCAGCCAGTTTTCATGCCTAAGGCGGGACTAGAACTCAAAGTCTCCTGGTGATTGGCCCAAAGTCACCCAGCCAGTTTTCATGCCTGAGGCGGGACTAGAATTCAAAGTCTCCTGGTGATTGGCCCAAAATCACCCAGCTGGCTTTCATGCCTAAGGCGGGACTAGAACTCAAAGTCTCCTGGTGATTGGCCCAAAGTCACCCAGCCGGCTTTCATGCCTGAGGCGGGACTAGAACTCAAAGTCTCCTGGTGATTGGCCCAAAGTCACCCAGCCAGTTTTCATGCCTGAGGCGGGACTAGAATTCAAAGTCTCCTGGTGATTGGCCCAAAATCACCCAGCTGGTTTTCATGCCTAAGGCGGGACTAGAACTCAAAGTCTCNTGGTGATTGGCCCAAAGTCACCCAGCCGGTTTTCATGCCTGAGGCGGGACTAGAACTCAAAGTCTCCTGGTGATTGGCCCAAAGTCACCCAGCCAGTTTTCATGCCTGAGGCGGGACTAGAATTCAAAGTCTCCTGGTGATTGGCCCAAAGTCACCCAGCCAGTTTTCATGCCTGAGGCGGGACTAGAATTCAAAGTCTCCTGGTGATTGGCCCAAAGTCACCCAGTCGGTTTTCATGCCTGAGGCGGGACTAGAACTCACCATCTCCTAGTTTTTAGCCTGGTGCCTTCACCATTAGACCAAACTGGCTCTAAATAGCACTTTCCAAAGTGATCTGATACAGCACATAGCTAAAGGACTGAGCTGCTCATTAGAAAGTCCCAAATCAGAATCACAATGGGACCACATATTCATTCAGTGAAGATTAAGAAAGAGGCCTATATTGTGTAAATATTTATTCAGATGCCTACTTGCTTGATGCCTAGTCACAACTGTGACAGCATCCGAGTTTGGAAGTTAAGCAGAGTCACAACTCATCAATAATTGGATAACAACAACAACAACAACAACAACAACAACAACAACAACAACAATAATAATAATAATAATAATAATAATAATAATAATAATAATAATAATAATAATCCACTTTAGCTATGGGCTAAACTGGAAAGTTACATTTCATTAGAGACCCCAAAAGTTAAGTAGATATGCTGAAAGAGGGCACTATGCTAAAGCATCAATGAAAAGTCACACAAAAACAGATGCCTAATTCACAGTTACCAAGAAGAGACTGCAAATTTACAAAACATTTAAGCCCAAAAAGATTGGGGCGAATGCAATTTCCACAAGAGGAAAATTAAAGACATGTACAAACATCCCGCAAAGCAATAACTCCCTGTAGTTGGAGAATCTTCACAACAGCTTCATCCATGCCGAAGAACATCCAGACATAACCACAAGAGGAAGAATTTTCTATTTTTTTTCCTATGCACAGCAGTTTGCAGAATTTACTAAGAAATTCATTCGGGCCAGTGCATTTCAACCTTAGCAACTTTAAGACGGGTGGACTTCAACTTCTAGCTGCCTGGGGAATTCTGGGAGTTAAAGTCCATCCAGCTGAAAGTTGCCAAGTTTGAAAAATATTGATTTAGGCCAGGGGTCTTCAAACTTGGCCCTTTTATGACTTGTGGACTTCAACTCCCAGAATTCCTCAGCCAGGTGCCTGGCTGAGGAATTCTGGGAGTTGAAGTCCACAAGTCATAAAAGGGCCACGTTTGAAGACCCCTGATTTAGGCCATACTGCAAATACAATGCAGGGGTAAAGCATCTTTAATTTGGCACCCAGGAATATCACAAGCCAAGAAACCACCACCCCCCATTTCAGATCTCCCTTCAAATCACACAATTCTTTTCATCTCAGTCCCCCCCACCACCACCAAGTAAGCGTGTGGGTGTGTAATGAATCTGGCTGACTACACAGTGTATTAATATTGTTACATAATGGGTGAAAAACTATATTGAACATTTGGTAGTACTAAATTTATAATTTACTCCCTTAATATTAAATTCTCTTAGCCATTACAAAAGACAATATAATAATCAATTCCCAGCAAGTTAAACATTAAATAACTTAAAGATGAAAAAGCACACAACACAATCCTTTCGTTTACTCTCAAGCCCTTTGCACTACAGGCAGTCCTCAACTTACAGTCGTAACTGAGCCCAGAATTTCTGTTGCTAAGCAAAACAGTTGTTTAAGTGAGCTTTGTTTTATAACCTTTCTTGCCTCAGTTCTTGTGGATCCCTGCAGTTGTGAAGTTAGTAACACGGTTGGTAAGTGGATCCGGCTTCCCTATTGACTTTGCTTGCCAAAAGGCCGCAAAAGGGGATCACTGCGACCGTCATAAATATGAGTCAGTTGCCAAGCATCTGAATTTTGAACACTTGACCATGAGATGCTGCAACGGTCATTAAGTTTTTCCTGACAGTTAGAACAATTAACCAGTGGAACTACCTGCCTCCAGAAGTTGTAAATGCTCCAACACTGGAAGTTTTTAAGAAGAGACTGGACAGCCATTTGTCTGAAATGACATAGGGTCTCCTGCCTGAGCAGGGGGTTGGACTAGAAGACCTCCAAGGTTCCTTCCAACTCTGTTATTCTATTCTGTTCTGTTCTGTTCTATTCTATAGAAGACATTAATGATGGGAAAGTGGAAGGAAAGAGAAGAGGACAATCAGCAGCAGGGTGGATGGACCTGAGTATGGTTGAATGGTTGGAAGATCTGGAGAACCAGGTTGGACACAGATCATCCTGGAGAAGATCAATCTATGTGATTGCAAAGAGCTGACACTGACTTAATGACACAGGTAGTTCACAGGGATCTCCAAGCTCCCTTCCAACATTATTATTATTATTATTATTATTATTATTATTATTATTATTAATGATAATGATGGTTATGTCACTTTTTTCAGTGCAATTGTAATTTAGAACGGTCACTAAATGAAGTGTTGAAAGTCCAGGGCTACCTGTAGCTCGTTTTTAACTAGCAGTCCCCAACTTACGAGCACAGTTGAGCCCAAAATTTATGTGGCTACGTGAGAAATTTGTTAAATGAGTTTTGCCCCATTTTACAACCTTTCTTGCTACAGCTGTTAAGTGAATCGCTGCAGTTGTCAAGTTACTAACTTGGTTGTTAAGTGAATCTGGTTTCCCCATTGACTTTATTGGTCAGAAGGTCGCAAAAGGGGATCGCATGACACCCCCCCTGGGATACTGCAACCGTCATAAATATGAATCTGTTTTGCCAAGCATCTGAATTTTGATCAGGTGACCACGGGGAGGCTGTGATGGTGAAAAACTGCAAAGGTCGTAAGTCACCGTTTTCAGTGACCTTGTAACTTTGGACGGTCACTAAGTGAAATGTTGTAAGTCGAGGACTGCCTGTACTCTCTGCAAGGCTGTTGATGATGGAGAGAATTCCACTTCCAGAGAGGCTCTTCCAGAAGGCGGGAATGACGGAGCGGCGTCAGAACCCTTTGGCTGCTCAGAAATGGGACATTGCCAATATTTTCTCCTAGGAAACCGATGGCTGGCATATCTTGTGCCCAAAAGCCTGGCGCAGCTTAAGCAACCTTACTACTCTGAAGATGCAACATAAATTTTTTAGCATGCAGACCATCAAACAGTATCCAGTGCAGCGCACAGGGTTTCTCAGAAAGCACTTGGCAGCCAGTCGGTACCCTGAGCCAAGGAGAAGCACCGCCTGTCCACCTTTGGCCTCTTACTTTACCAAGGCAGGGCAAAGAAAAAGGCAGATCCAGTGGAAATGACAGCATGACGTTGGGATGTTTTGGATAAAACACCTGAGTGACCTTCTTATTCCCCCCTCCCTTTCGGCTGAAGCAGTGTGCCACTGAGGACCAAAGGCCCGTTATCCTTCCTTTTTTAAGCAGTTACCAAAATGGGAAGTCCATCCGGGAAATTAAATGGACCCTCCAAAGCGAGAGGCAGTCTACCTCGGAATGCTGAAGAATGGAGCAAATGACAAGGGAAGGTCACCGCCTTTTTTCGGCGAACTCCTTCCAAACCACCTGGCTGGCAGCCATCAGGACGGAGAGACATGACCTGTTTTGCTTGCCATCCGAGAAAACGGCATCGTTTTCCCTGTTCGGGCGGCATTTGGCCAACCCACCTCCTGGTAGGCCCTACTGAAGGGCGGCATTTGCCCATCCAGGTGGCATCTCCCATAAACCTTTGCCAGCCAGTTAAGCTTTGGGGAGGGGAGGATGGGGTGGGGATGGGGAAGATGGCACCCTTTGGGGCAGGGTCCACACAGAGCGTCCCCCTCCCCTCCCTGCCGGACAGACCACTGCCAATTGCAACACCGAATGTTGAACTACACACCCTTGGCAATCCTTCCCATCGCTGGCCGGCGAGAGCCGAAATGGTGTGCGACCCTCGCTCACAACGGGAGGGGAGGGAGAGAACGGACACCCCTACACAGAGCACACACAGACACACACAGCACGCAAGACGCAGAGAGATTCTATCGCACCATCAACGCAACAAGAGGAAGAGACAACGCAAAACCGCAACGTGGACCTTTAAAAAAAAGGGAACGCCAGTCTGGTTTTCCCCAGGATTGATTGACACCCCCCCTTCCTAATTTATTCTCTGACACCCCCCCCCACACCTCTGGGTCCTTGTCATGTCACATCCAGCCCTGGAGTGCGTCGTCAATCTCTTTTTAATATGCTGCTCAGGTTGGCACTGGCTGGCATGGAGGGGGGGGGGTTGGGGGCCAGGCTGGAAAAGCAGCCCCTTCCATTCTGCATCTGTTTTTCTCTCCTTCCCCCCCTCCCAGCCTGCTGCATTGTCTCCAGCCTGCAAAAGCCCCCCCCCCCGAAAAAAATATCAAAGTCCAGAGTGGGTCTTACCTCATCTCCGAAGAAGGTGGAATGGAGAAAGGAGAGGACCCACAGCAGACCCATGTAGTCCCCCGCATCCTTCTCCTGCCTCTGCCTGCCTTGCTGAGATGGGCTTGGCTTTCCGGAGAGGGAGAAAAGCGTTGCAGTGCGGGTCTGGGGGCGCCAGGGGGCAGTGGGGAGCACCTGACGGGTTGCTGGGGTGGGGGGGGGAGAGATGCTACATTGAGAGCGGGGTAGGGCTCAGCTGGGCCAATCTGATCGAATAGAAAGGAGCTGACATAATCTTTTATACTTCGTAGGTGTGCCTGATCTTCTTTGGGGGGGGGGCGGTTTGCATCGGGAACCCCAGAAATATGGAGTTTGAAGCTGGAGAGCTGCATTCACAATGAAAGAGCCAGGAGATGAGTATTTTGAAGACAGGGTTCCCCACCACCACAAATACTCCTAAACCTACCCATCTGTGGCCCTAAAATTGGGGAATAGAATAGAATAATAGAATAGAATAGAATAGAATAGAATAGAAAATAGAAAATAGAAAATAGAAAATAGAAAATAGAATATAGAATATAGAATAGAATATAGAATAGAATAGAATATAAAATATAGAATATAGAATATAGAATAGAATAGAATAGCATATAGAATATAGAATAGAATAGAAAATAGAAAATAGAAAATAGAATATAGAATATAGAATATAGAATATAGAATATAGAATATAGAATATAATATAGAATAGAATGGAATATAAAATATAGAATATAGAATATAGAATATAGAATATAGAATATAGAATAGAATAGCATATAGAATATAGAATATAGAATATAGAATATAGAATATAGAATAGAATAGAATAGAATAGAATATAGAATATAGAATATAGAATATAGAATAGAATATAGAATAGAATAGAATAGAATAGAATAGAATAGAATAGAATCTGGAAGGGACTCTGAAGGTCTTCTAGTCCAGCCCCCTGCTCAAGCAGGAGAACCTACACCGTCTCAGACAGGTGATTGCCTAGTCTCTTCTTGAAGGGGGAAGGAAGGTTGTGGGGGGGGGCTTATAGGGAAGTGGGGTGCAGTGGCAGCTTTAAGGCCATTTCAAGGCAGCATCCCAGTTCGGAAACTCTTGGTCCTCTCAACAGCAATTTTTAGTTCCTCAGCCAGATGAGCTTCTGCTGTTGTGAGCTGCCCTGAAGTCTAAGAATGGGTGGCTGTACCCCTGTTTTGTTGATTGGTTGATTTGCATCCTGCCTTTATTATTTTGACAAAGAATTCAAGGTGGGTGAATATATTCAACGCGTCTTCCTCTTCCTCGTTTTCCCCACAATAACAACAACCCTGTGAGGTGGGTTGGGCAGAGAGAGAGAGAGAGAGAGAAGGACTGGCACAAAGTCACAGAACTGGGTTTCATGGTTAAGGTGGGACTTGAACTCATCGTCTGCTGCTTCCCAGCCTTTTAAATTAAATTAAATTAAATTAAATAAATAACGATATCTTCTTGGGTCTGAGTGTCTTTTAGATAGCTTGTGTTTTCCTGAGCACTTTGATGTTAACATTTAAAAAAAAAACAATAAAATGTGTATAGATAGCTTGTGATACAATTTTTAAAAAAATGATTTAATGTTGGCATTTTTAGTGTTATTTGTTTTACTTCAATGGCGTCCTCTCTTCCTTTCCTTTCCCTCTTTCTTTCTTTCTTTCTTTCTTTCTTTCTTTCTTTCTTTCTTTCTTTCTTTCTTTCTTTCTTTCTTTCTCTCTCTCTCTCTCTCTCTCTCTCTCTCTCTCTCTCTCTCTCTCTCTCTCTCTCTCTCTCTCTCCCTTCCTCCCTCTCTCTCTCTCTCTCTTCTTCTTTCTTTTTTCTTTCGTGTTCTGCAAGTTAATGTGAGGCAAAGAAGATGGGCTGGGACTTTTACTTTTTATAAACTGCCTTGAGGGTTTGTATAAACTGAACCCCGGACTATAAACTCAGTAATAAGTAAATAATCTTCAAATTCTAGGCCAAGAGAGCTACAGATAATGGACGTTAGAAATCAAATGGAGCTATCCAGATAACCCAATTCAGACCTTGCATCATGGGGTGCTTTAAATCCCCCCCTTTCCTTCCCCCCCCTTTTCCTCCCTTTCCTGGTCTCACCTGCTCCAACTTGATCCAAACTGGAAACTCTGCCCTGAGCTTTGTTTATATCAAAACATACCCCAGAAGGAAAGCACTTCCTGTTCTTTCTTCTTGATGTCCTTCAGAAGAGGAAGGATCTTGACAGGCACCCATTTGTTTGGGAGATCGGGATCATTCCCCCGCCCCTCCAAATCTGACATCCATAGAACAGACCTGGAGATTATACCTGGGCTAGGTGAGTGTGCTGGAAATGCAGTCTCATGTTGCATGGTTTGGGATTCAGCTGAGGCATGCAGACTTATTTTTTTTTGTAGAGATCTGAAAGCCACCTCAATCCTGCTTTTGCGGGGGTGGGGTCCAGGGAGAGGAATAAAAATAATAATACTCATGATCAAATTTGCCTAGGAGACTCTTCACTTCTTGCAGTATAAAATGCAGACTTCCTATCCTTTTCTCTTACCTACAAAATCTGTGGACTTCAACTCCCAAAATTCCCCACCCAGCCATGCTGGCTGGGGAATTCTGGGAGTTGAAGTCCACAGATCTTAAAGTTACTAAGGTTGGACACCTGTGCCTTAGAGCAGGGCTTTTCAACCTTTTCACTCATTGTACCACTTTTAGGATATGGCAATAACCAAGTACCACCAGTCGCCTAGCAAGGTGTCAAAAACTTGATGACCCCAAAAAAAAAAAAGGAAAAAAGTGATAAAGTACAGGTAGTCCTCGACTTACAACAGTTCGCTTAGTAACTATTCGAAGTTACAATGGCACTGAAAAAAGTGCCCCCCAAGGCATAGCCGAGCAAGACACCTGCCTGCCCACCCGGCGGCGCTCTTCCTCCTGTCCGAGGTTTTCATTGTTGTGAGCATTTCTGTTGAGGATTAGCAGTGGGGGTGGGGTGGGGAGTGTTTGGTTTTTATTCCCCCCCGTCTGCTGGGTGGCTGCAGCAGGTTTTGGTCACTTCACATGACCCTGGGACACTGTGACTGTCATAAATATGAATCGGTTGCCAAGAATCTGAATGTAAATCACAAGACCCTGGAGATGCTGCAACATTCCAGCTGATTGGCGCTTCTTCTGGGCTCAGCAGAAGCACCAGGATCAGTGCTGAGCTCCAGCTGGATCCTGGCGCTGATCCTGGTGCTTCCGCTGAGTCCTGACAGCCCTGCAGCTCCAGCCATCTCTCGCTCAGGCTTGTTTGGCGCTGCCACCGGTTCAGCTCATTCCCCTCCCCCACTACCACTTTTCTAGGATGGTCGCGTACCACCTGCCAGGTGCCAATGTACCACAGGTGGTACCCGTACCACTGGTTGAAAAGCCCTGCCTTAGAGCAACAGCTGGTTTCTGCGCCTTTGGAAACTTCGGAAAAGAGTTAACTCTTTTGTTAAAATAGGGCAATGAAGGAAATTCCTTCCCTCAGTTAATACAATCGGCTCCAGCTTGCTTCTTGGAAGTTGTGATTAATACTCTAGTTTCAAGCTTCTAGTCCTGCCGAAGGATTGTGCTCAAAATGGGGCCCTGGGATCCTGAAGTAAATTAAAACCAGGCATTGCTAACCCATCGTAGAGTATAACCAAGAAAAGTAATTCCCTCAATGTTATTTAGATCAACCTTCTTCAGCCTGGAACCAGACTAAGCGTCCCGAACACCATCTAAGTTAGGATTTACTTACTTTAGGATTAAGGTCATTTGCTTAATTTTGGATTTGCATACCTCTGAGGTTACCAGATTGAAACAGGTGGATTTAAATTATGGGGTGGCGTGGAAAATGATATTGAAAATTCTGAATATCACAGTTACAGCCCACTGTGCATTTCAATATATATCAACCCTCTTGGAAAAATATTTTTAGCAACTGTTATTATAATTTGTCCTTTTAATATGAATGTGACTACCTCAATTCCAACTGTTAATCACCATTAATTAGCTGGAATTCGATCTCCCGGCTTGTTGTTCACCACCCACTCCTAAGGAGCTTCCAGAAGTGTTTATAAAATTCAGAAAGTCCCTAAAGCTGTAAGAGTTCTTTTCACTCTAAACCATGATTTAGGTTGTGCAAGCCAACATTGTAAGGCTCATTTATGGTTACTCTTTCATAAAAACTCAGCTGGCTAATTTGATAAGCCTAGAGTAGAGTAGAGTAGAACACAACAGAACAGAATAGAATAGAATAGAATAGAACAGAATAGAAAATATGGAACGGAACCGAGTGGAGTGGAGTAGAATAGAATAGAATAGAATAGAATAGAATAGAATAGAATAGAATAGAAATAGAGTAGAGTAGAGTAGAGTAGAGTAGAACACAACACAACAGAACAGAACAGAACAGAACAGAATAGAATAGAAAATATGGAACGGAACGGAACGGAACGGAACGGAGTTGAATGGAATGGAATGGAATAGAATAGAATCAGAACAGAAATAGAGTAGAGTAGAGTAGAATAGAACAGAACAGAACAGAACAGAATAGAATCTGGAAGGGACCTTGGAGGTCTTCTAGTCTAGCCCCCTGCTCAAGCAGGAGAAGCTATACCAGTGGTGGCGAACCTATGGCACGGGTGCCAGAGGCGGCACTCAGAGCCCTCTCTGTGGGCACGCGTGCTATCGCCCCAGTCCTAGGCCTTCAGCTGAGTTTTATAAAACCTTTAGGCCTCCGCTGCCATGTGCAAAAAAAAAAAAGGTTCAATCAATCAGTCAATTTCAACTTCTCGTGGGAAAAAAAAGATCTTGCAAAGTTGGAATTGATTGATTGAACTTTTTAGTCCCACCCAGTCTGCCGTTACCACCGCAGCCACGCCCGCCCAGTGGGCCATACCCCCCATTTGGCCACACCCAGCCAATGGGCCACACCCACCTGGCACCCGACAATGCATAAGTGGGTTTTCGGTTGCAGTGTGGGCACTCGGTTTCTAAAAGGTTCGCCATCACTGAGCTATACCATCTCAGACAGGTGAATGTTTAATCTCTTCTTAAAAATCTCCAGTGATGGAACGCCCACGATTTCTGGGGGCAAAGCCATTCCACTGGTTGATTGTCCTCACTGTCAAGATAAGCATGTTCAGGGGTGACCAAGTCCGAAAGGCATCTAAACAACTAAAGGTAAGTCTGGGTGTGTATACAGGTAGTTCTCCATTTATGACCACAATTAGGATCAGAACTTCTGTTACTGAGACAGAGGGGTCACACCCCATTTTATGTCCTTGATTCTATCCCTCTGTTAATGCAGCCTAGGACTGTGTTGGCTTTTTTTGGCAGCTGCAGTGATTCACTTAACAATTCTGGCAAGAAAGATAAAATGGGGCAAAAGTCATTTAACAGATGTCTCACCTAGGAACAGAAATTTTGGGCTCAACTGTGGTCTTAAGTTGAGCAGTACCTATTTACACGCACATGCATGCGTGCGTGCGTGCACACACACATATGTACATATGTGTGATATATAGCAACCCATCTCACATGAGTGAGTCTGAACAGCTTACAGGATTGAGACACACAAATCCATCAATAGTAGTAACTGTGAGAGGGATCTTGGAGTCCTAGTGGACAATCACTTAAATATGAGCCAGCCGTGTGCTGCAGCTGCCAAAAAAGCCAACATAGTGCTAGGCTGCATTAACAGAGGGATAGAATCAAGATCACGTGAAGTATTAATACCACTTTACAATGCCTTGGTAAGGCCACACTTGGAATACTGCATCCAGTTTTGGTCACCACGATGTAAGAAAGATGTTGGGACTCTAGAAAGAGTACAGAGAAGAGCAACAAAGAGGATTAGAGGACTGGAGGCTAAAACATAAAGGAGCAGTTGCTGGAATTGGGGATGTCCAGTTTAATGAAGAGAAGGATGAGGGGGGACATGATAGCAGTGTTCCAATATCTCAGGGGCAGCCACAAAGAAGAGGGAGTCAAGCTATTCTCCAAAGCGCCTGAAGGCAGGACAAGGAGCAACGGGTGGAAGCTAACCAAAGAGAGAAGCAACCTAGAACTAAGGAGAAACTTCCTGACAGTTAGAACAATTAACCAGTGGAACAACCTGCCTCCAGAAGCGGTGAATGCGCCAACACTGGAAGTTTTTAAGAAAAAACTGGACAGCCATTTGTCCGAAATGGTATAGG
>NW_015386401.1:1067742-1097320 GCF_001527695.2 Protobothrops mucrosquamatus | reverse complement strand
GCAACGGGTGGAAGCTAACCAAAGAGAGAAGCAACCTAGAACTAAGGAGAAACTTCCTGACAGTTAGAACAATTAACCAGTGGAACAACCTGCCTCCAGAAGCGGTGAATGCGCCAACACTGGAAGTTTTTAAGAAAAAACTGGACAGCCATTTGTCCGAAATGGTATAGGGTTTCCTGCCTGAGCAGGGGGTTGGACTGGATGACCTCCAAGGCCCCTTCCAACTTTATCATCATTATTATTATCATTATTATCAGACATATAATTCTTAGACTCTTCTTACTTTTTGGTAATGTTGACTACTGTATTTTCAGAATCAATTCCCACATTGTGCTAAAGCAACATAATTTTTTCTTTTATTATTTGGGCTGTGTTAACCAAATGCAGCACGGCTCAGCACTGGGGTGGCAAATGTTTTGGAAGGGTTTCCATTTCAAATTCAAAATTAAGCTGTTGCAGTGTTACAGTCTTACAGGAGATTTATAATGTAATGGCTTCCAACAAGTTTGAGCGAACACATCCCGGACGATCTGATCTTTCGTAGATGTCCAGGAGCTCTGAAAATAAAGCAGGAGGAAGTTCACAGACCACCCATCCTCAGCCTTGCATTGTGCGAACCCAGTCAATTGTGGCTTATTCGATGAACAATACCTTAGTGTGATGTCTGAATATAACTTTGTCCCTTGAGCCAAGCTTAATGCCTGCTCGTTACACTACAGTTCCCATGCCAACAGCGCCGAAGTGGTTTGCCTTTGCCTTCTTCAAGAATGCTTTTCGGCTTCTTAGCTGGTCTGCTGCTCTGGGGGTTCCCCCATCCACAGATTAACCAGGTCCATCTTGGCTTAACTTGGAGAGATTATCCAAGATCAGCTAAACACAGCCAGCTATTGTGGTGTGTTTAGGTGCTCATGGTCTGAAACTCCCCAAGGTGCCTTCCCAAAAGTCAAGAAAGTTTATTCCAAAGATGCTTCTCCAAAAGGCAGCTGAACTTGTTCGGTTTTTCCTTTGAAAACGTTTCATTTCTCATCCAAGAAGCTTCTTCGGTTGAATGAACTGAAGAAGCTTCTTGGATGAGAAGTGAAATGTTTTCAAAGGAAAAAACGAGCAAGTTCAGCTGCCTTTTGGAGAAGCGTCTTTGGGCCAACCATGACTTGTATGGTTGAGAATCTACATAGACATCCAAGGTCTAAAAGTGAATTGGATCAACTCAAGGATATTTTGACAGCATTTTAAGCTCCTGGCTAACTAACTTTCGGCCTGGAGTCTACCCACGAAGAAGAGGGAGTCAAGCCATTCTCCAAAGCGCCTGAAGGCAGGACAAGAAGCAACGGATGGAAACTAACCAAGGAGAGAAGCAACCTAGAACTAAGGAGAAACTTCCTGACAGTGAGAACAATTAATCAGTGGAACAACCTGCCTCCAGAAGTGGTGAATGCTCCAACACTGGAGGTTTTTAAGACTGGACAGCCATTTGTCCGAAATGGTATAGGGTTTCCTGCCTGAGCAGGGGGTTGGACTAGATGACCTCCAAGGTCCCTTCCAAAAATTTTTCTTCTTCTTCTTCTTCTTCTTCTTCTTCTTCTTCTTCTTCTTCTTCTTCTTCTTCTTCTTCTTCTTCTTCTTCTTCTTCTTCTTCTTCTTCTTCTTCTTCTTCTTCTTCTTCTTCTTCTTCTTCTTCTTCTTCTTCTTCTTCTTCTTCTTCTTCTTCTTCTTCTTCTTCTTCTTCATCATCATTATTATTATTATTATGTAAGGCAGCTGAGAGCAACTTTTTATTTATTCCAAAAATTTATATGGCTGCCCAAGTCGCTCATGGTGACTCTGAGAGGCTTACAGAAATAAAACCCCAAATACAAGACCCCCCAAACCCCCCATTGCCATCAAACCAACAACTCCATATCAACCAGGCCTGCTGACAAAACCAGGTCTTCAGGGCATTTAGAAAGAGTGTCAAGGTTGAAGTCAACCTTATCTTCGTAGGAAGATGTTCCACAGGGATGGAGCCACCACAGAGAAGGCCTGTCAACCGTTCCGCTGGTAAATGCAGCAAAAGAAACTCCCGGGATGGTGTTTTTGCCAAGAATATAACTTTTACTGGTAATTCCACATAGGCACAGAAGTAGCAAAGCCAGTTCTAAAGTTTTCGCACGGAAACCAGCAGAGGCAAAAATCCCCTTTTTCTCCTGGAGTGCCCCACAGTTCATTGTCCACCAATCAATAGTATTCATGTTGTTTTGGGAACATTCTGAGCAGCTCGGGGGGGTGTTCTCAGTGTTGGGGTGTTGGGACTGTCCCGGGCTGCTTCTGGCTCACTTGAATTCCTCAACTCTCTCGCAAGCCAACCTTGCATTCCGATACTTTGCCTCTCCCCTCCCTGTTTCTATTGTCTGGTTGCGAGCAGGGGCGCGTGGCGAGTCGGCCATGACAAGGCCCTTCTTGGTCCTACTAGATTAGGGGTCTTCAAACTTGGCCCTTTTATGACTTGTGGACTTCAACTCCCAGAATTCCTCAGCGTGCCTGGCTGAGGAATTCTGGGAGTTGAAGTCCACAAGTCATAAAAGGGCCAAGTTTGAAGACCCCTGTACTAGATGGATCTCCTTAGAGGTGGGGACCCATAACATATCATGGGTCGGGTAGATATCATCAGGAAAAGACGGTCCTTCAAATAATCTCGCCCCTGGCCATATAGGGCTTTAAAGGTGACAACCCAGCACCTGGAACTGGACTGGAAGCATGTGTGCAACCAACGCAGCTCCCTCACATGTGCAAATCTAGACTTGTGCAACATCATGCAGGCCACTGCATTTTGAACCAATTGAAGATACTGGATATTTTTCGAAGGCAGCCCCATAGGGCAGTGATGGCGAACCTTTTAGAGACCGAGTGCCCAAAAACTGGCCCCGCCCCGCTCCACCCCCTGCCCTGCCCCCACTCCACCCCCCATCCCCCACGCTACCTGCCCGCAGGGCCACTCACTGCCTCCAGGGCCCGCCACAGATCGCCCAGGCAGCTCAGCAGCACTATGGTGGCCATGCCCTCTCCCCGCGCCCGCAACATCAACTGTGCACAATGGGGTGTGAGGGCAGAGTCTTGTCTACGCTGCTTGGCTGCCATGTCCTTGGCTGCACTGCTCCGCGTGGGCCACGCTCAGGGGCGACTCTCCTTCAGGGGGGCTGCTGGAGAGGAGGGGGTCGTGGGGGGAGGCGAGGCTGGGGCAACAGCACATGTGCCCACAGAGAGGGCTCCAAGTGCCGCCTCTGGCACCCGTGCCATAGGTTCGCCACCACTGCCATATGGAGTGTATTTGACTGGGGCGTGGGTGACTGTGAGCAGGGCGTAACTGACGCACAAGCCACAGTTGCGTAAAGTCTCTCCTGACCACGACTGCCACCTGCTTCTCAAGCAGCAGTCGCAAGTCCAGGAGAACCCCCAGATTACGTCCTGGGCCCATCTGGGGACCAATCTCTGTGAATCTTAAAAGGAATGTGAGTAATCACAGTATGCGATATTTTATTGCAGCCAAAAGCCATGGAGAAAGAAGCGATCACCACTCTGCTTAGCGGCACTGGCGATCAAGCACCAGGGCTGTGCCGAGCCAGCCTGGCCAGTCTCACCGTTTTCCGTCTGGGGTTCTTGATCTTAGGAGCCGCGACGGTTTGGCGGGACGAGTCGGCTGACCTGCTGTGCAATTCCACCCGGCCGAGCTGCCTCCTGGCTTGTTGGGATGAAGCCTTTCCCATCTCCCCTCTCAACCTCTTCCTGTTGCAAACAGCCAGCCTCCTCACCCACGGCTTAGCCTGTGTGTTCCTGTTTCCCTCCCGGGACGTCCAGGGCAAGGGCCTCGGCGGGCAGAGTCAGCCCTGGAGCCATGGTCTAAAGCTCAGGTTGCATTTGGTCAACCTCTTGGCCAAGACTCTTCTGGAGGGCCTCTTCGTGATGACCTTCCACAGCCTCTACAGTCACTATCCAGAGACGTTCGATTTCCCCCCTTCGGTGTCTTGTCCTGAAGCCACACGGTGTACGATCCAGGGGGCCAGCCGAAAGGAGGCATTCGGCCTCTTGATAGCTGGGACCTCCTGGGCTTCCATCTCAGTGGCTGTCATTGCTGTGTGTCTTGCAATCAGAGAAATGCTTCAAACCACCTCGTCCTGCAAAATGTCACTAATGGGAAAGCCTCTCCTTCGTTCAATGTGCTCGCCACCCTCCAAATGGGACCTTACCTGGAAGAGATCTTACAACAGGGTTCCAGTTTAAGGGGGGTCTGATTATTTGGAAATCTTCACCTTCACCTCTTATGTCTGGTCTGGAGATCATCTACAAGTAGTCCTTGACTTACAACCAGGACTGGGACCAAAATTTGTTTTTTTTTTTAGCAATGCAGTTAAGCGAGTCGTGCTCGGTGGTGGGATTCAGCCGGTTCACATCACTTCGGCAGAACCAGTAGCTAATTTTTTGTTGCTCAGGCCCAGAACGGACTTCCGGAAGCGGCATCCCACACAGAGAACCGGTTGTTCGCATATTTGAATCCCACCACTGGCCGTGCCCCATTTTGCAACTTTTTTGCCACGGTTATTAAGTGAATCCAGCTCCCCCCATTGATTTAGCTTGTCGGAAGCCAGAAAGGAAGAGCTCAAATGATGACCATGTGACCCCAGGATGCTGCATGCTAAATACACGCAGGTTGTCAAAGAGCCTGAAATCTGATGGTGACCGTGGGGGATGCTGCAGTGGGCAGAAGTACAGTTCTTAAGTCCCTTTTGTCAGAGCCACTGTAACCTGGAACGGTTGGTAAAAAGAATGGTTGTTAAGTTGAGGACTATCTGCACAAGGTACCTTGCAAGGGAAGGTGGAGAATGTGTTGAGAGACCAGGACTTTGTGGTGCTCCGTCCCCATCAAAGTGCCTGTGGGCTTATCCATGCAGGATTTTAAATGCCCTGGTCCAGGTGACTTTTGCTAAATCTATAGAATAGTGGAATTCTAATAGCGTCAATCACAGCCTATTTTGCAATGGATGTTTCTTACTGTTAATATAGCACTGTATGTTTGTTTTAAAGTTTTTACTCAATAATAATAATAATAATAATAAAGTTGGAAGGGACCTTGGAGGTCATCTAGTCCAATCCCCTGCTCAGGCAGGAAACCCTATACCAGTGATGGCGAACCTTTTAGATACCGAGTGCCCAAACTGTAACCCAAAAACCACTTATGTATCGTTGGGTGCTGGGTGGGCGTGGCTGCCGTGGTAACGGCAGACTAGTGGGACTAAAAAGTTCAATCAATTCCAACTTTGCAAGATTTTTTTTTCCATGAGAAGTTGAAATTGATTGATTGAACTTTTTTTTTTTTTTGCCTAAAGCCAAAAGGTTTTATAAAACCCAGCTGAAGGCCTAGGACTGGGGCAATGGCATGTGTGCCCACAGAGACGGCTGTGTGCCACCTGTCGCATGCGTGCCATAGGTTCGCCACCACGGCCCTATACCATTTCAGACAAATAGCTGTCCAGTCTCTTCTTAAAAACTTCCAGTGCTGGAACATTCACAACTTCTGGAGGCAGGTTGTTCAACTGGTTAATTGTTCTCACTGTCAGGAAGTTTCTCCTTAGTTCTAGGTTGCTTCTCTCCTTGATTAATTTCCATTTGTTGCTTCTTGTCCTGCCTTCAGTTGCTTTGGAGAAGAGCTTGACTCCCTCTTCTTTGTGGCAGCCCCTGAGATATTGGAAGACTGTTATCATGTCACCCTTAGTCCTTCTTTTCATTAAACTAGATATACCCAATTCCAGCAACCATTCCTTATGTGTTTTAGTCTCCAGTCCCCTAATCATCTTTGTTGCTCTTCTCTGTACTTTCTAGAGTCTCAACATCTTTTTTACATCATGGTGACCAAAACTGGCCAGCATTCCAAGTGTGGCCTTACCAAGACATTGTAAAGTGGTATTAATACTTCACGTGATCTTGATTCTATCCCTCTGTTAATGCAGCCCATCACTGTGTTGGCCTTTTTGGCAGCTGCAGCACACTTAATAAAACTTATCAAAGGCTTTGCCTTAAAATGGACAGCTGGGTTCTTGCAGAGAAAATCACATCCTGGCTTAGCGTCTATGGAGATTCTCAAGTCATCCAGGTCACGGTTGTCCCAAAGATCCTTTGTCAAAAGGCAGACAGACTTTTTCCTCGAAGCCGTTTTGCTTCTCATCCAAGAAGCTTCATTTCTGCCCAAACTCTTGCCAGAAATTTGCATTACAGGTAATCCTTGAATTGCAACCGTTTGCTTAGTGACTGTTCAAAATTACAAGGGCGCTGAAAAAATGGTCTCATAAATATAAACTATTTCAGCATCCCTTCACATGATCAAAGTTCAGGCACCTATTTCGGTAGTTGCAGCATCCCCAGGGTCACGTGATCACCGTTTGTGACCCTCCCAGCCAGCTTTCAACAAGAAAAGTCAATGGGGGAAACTGGATTTTAATGACTGCTTGATTCACATAATTGCAGCGATTTGCTTAACAATGACAAAGAAGTCATACAATGGGGCGCAACTCACATGAACACCGTTACGTTAACAGTCTTGCTTAGGAAAAGGAAATTTTTGTGCCACTTTTCAAGAACTCCGTGAATCTGTTGTTAATCCAACCAGATCCAGATGAGGAATTCGGCGTTCAGTTCATGCAAACTTTATGGTGGGTTGCAAGGTTCCAGTCATGTGACCATGATTTATGCCAGGAGTCTTCAAACTTGGCCCTTTTATGACTTGTGGACTTCAACTCCCAGAATTCCTAAGCCAGCTTTCCTGGCTGAGGAATTCTGGGAATTGAAGTCCACAAGCTATCAAAGGGCCAAGTTTGAAGACCCCTTACTTAATGTTACAAAAAAATTGTAAAATGGGGGCCTGTCATGTGGGCGCTTCAGCCTACAGTTGTCGTGACTTACGACGGAAATGCCAGGGTCTAATCACAGTCGTAAATCAAGGGCTATCCACAGGTCTGAACTTTGGTAGCACAAGCCCACAACAAGCCCAAATATAAGTGTGGCCAAACAGCACTCCTTCTCATGACGCTGCTACTGAGTAGACAAATAGGCAGCCTCCTCTGTTTGTAGAAGGAAAATTAAATCTTATCTGACTACAATTCCTTCCCCCATGGAGAAAAAAAAAATCACGTTATAGTATGGTTCTCGTCCTCTTACCTACTACGTTGACGAACTGTAAAGCCTACAAACTCAAAAAGCATGACTGATGATGTGAATCGGGGCCTTCCTATCCAAAAATGAGACCAGCCAGCTGTTTGGGAAATCTTTTTATTTACACATAAAAATACCCTTCCCCAAAAACGCTCTTATTTTAGAGGAATGAACCGAGATGAGTGGGTGGCCCCGATGCCAGGTCGGCCATGTTTCACAGGCTTGTATGTGATGGAAAATTCTCCCAAATAATGGCCGATCATTTCAGGCTGAAAGAAGGAGAAAAAAAAAGCACATTTTGTTTCCAAGAAACATATAATGGAAAGGTGAATCTTTCAAGAAGATGGAGAAAAGTAGTTTTATAAATTAGGCAGCAAATTTGCATGAGGGATACAAAAGGAATGCCAAAGCACTTTTTTCTGTTAATGCAAAAAAACTCATTAGCTTCAGAATAAAGTACAGGTAATCCTTGACTTACAATCATTTATTTAGTGTCCAAAGTTATAACAGCACTGAAAAAAGTGACTTATGACCAGTTTTCATAACTGTTACAGCATCCCAATGGTCACCTGATCAAAATCCAGATGCTTGGCAACTGGTTCATATTAATAATAATAATAATAATAAAGTTGGAAGGGACCTTGGAGGTCATCCAGTTCCACCCCGTTCAGGCAGGAAACCCTATAGCATTTTGGACAAATGGCTGTCCAGTCTCTTCTTAAAAACTTCCAGTGTTGGAGCATTCACCGCTTCTGGAGGCAGGTTGTTCCACTGGTTAATTGTTCTGACTGTCTAATATTAATGACAGTTGCACTGTCCCATGATCACTTTTTGACAAGCAAAGTCAATGGGGAAGCCAGATTCACTTAATAATTGTCAAGTGGCAAAATCTGTTACTTAACAACTGTTGTTATTAACAAATGCAGTAATTTACTTAACAACTGTGGCAAGAAAAGTGGCCAAAGGGGGCAAAACCCAACAACTGTCTCGCTTAGCAATAGAAATTTTGAGCTGAATTGTCGTAAATTGAGGACTATCTTTATATAAAAAGAGAAACTACCTCACAATATTCATAAGATTTATTGCCAAAGGTGGTATTGCAACACAGGTGATGAATTTGGAGGGTAAGTATGGCACTCAAATATGACAAACTAGGAATTTCTTATTTGCTGTTATGATCCAGTGCAGGGGTCTTCAAACTTGGCCCTTTTGTGACTTGTGGACTTCAACTCCCAGAATTCCTCAGCCAGGCACGCGTGCCTGGCTGAGGAATTCTGGGAGTTGAAGTCCACAAGTCACAAAAGGGCCAAGTTTGAAGACCCCTGATCCAGTGGAAACATTTCAAAGGTTGTAATAATGACAGCAAACTTGTTATATTTTGCTGATGTAATTCTTATTCTTATTCTTGTTTATATAGAGAGTGGAGATTGTAAGACACTCAGTTGACAACTGAAGCAATCTATGTTGAATAAAATAAATTGATTAAATCAGGCATTCTGTCCTTCCAGGATTTGGTGTAGCTGCCAGATAATTTCAAACTGAATTTTGTCTTAACATAACTTCTCCCTTTCCTTGCTCATATAAAGGTTCAAGGTCTAAACTGGGATGTCCAAGTCTGGCAACTTTTAAGAGCTGCGGACTTCAGAATTCCCCAACCAGCCATCCTGGCTGAGGATTTCTGGGAGCTGAAGTCTGCAGGACTTAAAAGTTGCCAGGATGGCCACCCTGGTCTAATCCCAGCCACAACTGATGTCCCACTTCCAACAGGGGTTAAGGAACTGTGTTCTTTAATCCAGGGCTTTTCAACCTTTTCACCCATTGTACCACTTTTAGGATATGGCAACATCCAAGTACCACCAGTCGCCTAGCAAGGTGTCTAAAACTTGATGACAAAAAAAAAAAAAAAAAAAAAAGGAAAAAAAGTGATAAAGTACAGGTAGTCCTCAACTTACAACAGTTCGTTTAGTGACTGTTCGAAGTTACAATGGCACTGAAAAAAGTGTCCCCCAAGCGACAGCCGAGCAAGACACCTGCCTGCCCGCCCGGCGGTGCTCTTCCTCCTGTCCGAGATTTCCATTGTTGTGAGCATTTCTGTTGAGGATTGGCAGCGAGGGTGGGGGGGTGTTTGGTTTTTATTCCCCCCGTCTGCTGGGTGGTTGCAGCAGGTTTTGGTCACTTCACATGACCCTGGGACACTGTGACGGTCATAAATATGAATCAGTTGCCAAGCATCTGAATGTAAATCACAAGACCCTGGAGATGCTGCAACATTCCAGCTGATCCTGGCGCTTCTTCTGGGCTCAGCAGAAGTGCCAGGATCAGTGCTGCTTTCCAGCTGATTGGTGCTTCTTCAGGGCTCAGCAGAAGCACCAGGATCAGTGCCGAGCTCCAGCTGGAGCCTGGCACTGATCCTGGCGCTTCCGCTGAGCCCTGACAGCCCTGCAGCTCCAGCCATCTCTCGCTCAGGCTTGTGCGGTGCTGCCACCGGTTCAGCTCATTCCCCTCCCCTGCTACCACTTTTCTAGGATGGCCGCGTACCACCTGCCAGGTGCCAATGTACCACAGGTGGTACCCATACCACTGGTTGAAAAGCCCTGCTTTAATCATCCGTTTGTCTTATCTGCAGAAACATGGTCATTTGGGGAGTCTAAAATGGATCTCTCCCTCCCCTCCCAATTCCTCACCTTTATCTCCACCTGGTTGAAGGTCTTCCCGTTGTACACGCCCACCATGCTACCCACCATCTCCGGAAGAATGATCATGTCGCGCAAGTGGGTCTTCACCACTTCTGGCTTTTCCATGGGAGGTGCATCCTTCTTGGCCTTGCGGAGACGTTTGAGCAGCGAGTGCTGCTTGCGGCGCAGACCACGGTTCAGTCTCCGGCGCTGGCGGGCGCTATATAACTGCATCAGCTGCTCACTGGAAAGGAGGAGAGAGGCCCGATCAGGTCAAAAGTGACGCCCGCAATCACATGCGAATGAGTCAAGGGTCCCCTGTGGGATGGCGAAAAGGATTTCCCATTGGAAATTGGGTGGATCTTGGAAGGAGATCCAAATCCTAGAAGGGGAGGGATCTGCAGGAGCAGAGCAGGCACAGCTGGGGGTGGTGTTAAGTATGTCATCAGCTTAAGAGTCCTTACATTGCCACAAGCAATTCAAGTCCAGCTCCCCCCTTGAATTCCCTTGACCCTTATCTAGTGCCAATGCAGATTTGAACTTTAGCTGACCAGATTCTTGTGTATAGGCTTATATAGCAATACACAACTTAACATATGGTCCTGATCCTTTGTGCCCGACAGGATCAGTGTCAATGCTTCCCACTCTTAGATGGACAGCAACAACTCATCCTAAATTGTCTGTGAGACTTTAAAAAAAATAACGCAATGAGCATCATTCTCTCCAATCAAGCCACTCCAATCGACTTCCAATTCAAGATTTTCAGAAAGGCTTCTTATCCAGATTGTGCTCCAGAGTTCTACTTCTACTTTTTAAAGCCCCAATCCCCTAGCTAAACAGATTCAGACTGTATCTATATTATGCTGGCTGCCAAATCTGAAGTAAAGGAACAGAGGTGGTTAAATGAGAGAAAAAGTTCTTACTAAGACATGTCGAGGAGCTGATCCAGGTCAACACCTCGATAGGTGAATTTCCTGAAGGTTCGCTTCTTTTTCTGTTCCACTTCCGCCTGTTGCAGAAAGAGAGAGAGACAGGATAATTGCGTCTTGAGATATGGTGAAGCAGTAAGGTAAACTGGACCTCTATGCACTCCTTTGTTTTTAACGCCAACCTATTATTTATCTGGTCAAAGATGAGGCGTTATGATTTAATAAATTATGTGACTTCAGTCAAGTGCAATTTATTCAAACTAGAAATGTATTCAAAGTAAGAAATTATGGCTAATCACGCTTCATGGGACTGGAGGCTAAAACATATAAGGAACGGTTGCTGGAATTGGGCATGTCTAGTTTAATGAAGAGAAGGACGAGGGGGGACAGGATAGCAGTGTTCCAATATCTCAGGGGCTGCCCCCCAAAAGAGGGAGTCAAGCTATTTTCCAAGGCACCTGAAGGCAGGACAAGAAGCAACGGATGGAAACTAATCAAGGAGAGAAGCAACCTAGAACTAAGGAGAAACTTCCTGACAGAACAATTAACCAGTGGAACACCGTGCCTCAAGAAGCAGTGAATGCTCCAACACTGGAAGTTTTTCAGAAGAGATTGGACAATCATGTCTGAAATGGTATAAGGCTTCCTGCTTGAGTAGGGGGTTGGGCTAGAACACAGGTCCCCAACCTTTTGGGCACCAGGGACCGGTTCCATGGAGAGGTTTTTCTGCGGACTGGAGGGTGCATGGTTTTCTGTGTTGCCTGTATTCCGCAGATGGGGCTTTGCTTGTTTGGGCGGCCCGGCTGCTGGCATGCCATGGCCCAGTACTGGTCCAGGGACCGGGGACCCCTGGGTTAGAATACCACCAAGGTCCCTTCGAACTGTTATTCTCTTATTCTGTGAGCCCATTACCTGGCCATCAGCCTTCCCTACCTGCACCTCACTACCAACATGTGTACAGATAGTCCTGATTTACAACCATTTGTTTAACTATTTGTTATGACAGTGCTGAAAAAAGTGATTTATGACTGGCCCTCATACCTACATCTGCCACAGCATCCCTCTGGACACATGAACAAAATTTGGACACTTGGTAACTAGCATGTATTTACAATGATTGCAGGCAGCGTTCTGTGTTAACATGATCATCCAGTTCCTGGGGGCTTTTAACAGTCAATGGAGGAAACTGGCTTTGCTTATGGACTACATGATCTACTTAACGACTGTGGCAATAAAAATCAGGCATGACTCACTTGATGTCCTATCACAGGGGTCTTCAAACTTGGCCCTTTTATGACTTGTGGACTTCAACTCCCAGAATTCCTCAGCCAGGCACGCTGGTTGAGGAATTCTGGGAGTTGAAGTCCACAAGTCATAAAAGGGCCAAGTTTGAAGACCCCTGTCCTATCACTTAGCAACATGAGTTCTGGTGCTCATAATTCTATATTCCTCATCTCTGGCCTCCTTTGCTATTCCTCAATTAAATAGCCATTTTCATACCTATCTATATAATTAACTTCCATATTATTTTCTTATTAGCTGTTATGCCTGTCCAACTCTGGTGCTCAGATTAGCAATGGCAAAGCTATCATGTGCTTTCCCCATTTAATTTCAATTCAGTTAAGTTTTATATTGTTATGATTGTAGATTGTAACATTACAAAACATGAAAAAGAACACTTTTTTCTTAAACCATTGGTGCCTAACAGCCATGATCTTATTTACAGATAATTAATCTCTCCAATCAAACCTGAAAAGATATCAGTGGCACATAATTCCCATTTATTACAAATTCAGATAAACAATGCTGCATAAATAATAATAATAAACAAAGAATAAAACAGTAAGGGGGAAAAGGGAGGGGTGGGGAGAAAAAGATACTTACACTACTACAGGGGTCTTCAAACGTGGCCCTTTTATGACTTGTGGACTTGCTGGCTGAGGAATTCTGGGAGTTGAAGTCCACAAGTCATAAAAGGGGCGTTGCCTTACCTGAACGCCGTTTCTCAGCATGACGATGGAGAATCCACTATAGATTCGCTTTGGCGACCAGATAGTGGGACACAGGCCCAGACAAGCTTCCCACCCATAGGGACAGTGAGGCTTTGGTATGTCCCATCTATGGTGGATTCTCCATCAGTCATAGAAGGGCCAAGTTTGAAGACCCCTGCATTATTAAATGGACTCAAAATTAAAATACTATTCCTCACCAGAGGGACCAGTCATAACATTGTGGCCTCTGGGGCTGATGGAAGAGTTCTTTTAACAGACTTCCTACAAACCAGGAAGAGAAGGCCATTCTGATCCCTAGGAGCAAACTATTTTGTATAAAACTACTTGTAAACCAGACTCACTTTACACTTAAGGCAGCATGCAATTTGACAAATAAAGAATACTGTAAGAAATAAAGAATATTGTAATATTCTAGAAAGAGTGCAGAGAAGAAGAACAAAATGACTATGGTCTGGAGGTTAAAACATATGAAGAATGGTTGCAGGAACTGGGTATGTCTAGTCTAATGAAGGGAAGTTTTTAAGAAGAGACTGGACAGCCGTTTGTCTGAAATGGTGTAGGGTTCCTGCCTGGGCAGGGAGTTGGACTCGATGACCTCCAAGGTCCCTTCCAACTTTATTATTATTACTATTATTACTATTATTATTATTATTATTACTACTACTACTACTACTATAACAGTCTTCCAATATCTGAAGGGCTGTCATAGAGAGAAGGTGGGTCAACCCTAACCCTAACCCTAACCCTTAAAATAAGAAAAGGCCTATTTAAATATATCTTTTAATTTATTTTAAATTTTGTATATTTGTATTAATTGCTCTGTTTTTTTAACTGGCTGTAAGCCGCCCTGAGTCCACCAGAAGGGCAGGATATAAATACAATAAACTGAAACTGAAACCTATTCTCCAAAGCAGTTGAGGGCAGGACAAGAAGTAATGGGTGGAAGATTATCCAAGAGAGATACAATTTACAACTGGGGAGAAATTTCCTGTCAGTGAGAACAATTAATCAATGGAACGGCCTGCCACCAGAAGTTGTAGGTGGTTTTTCAAAAGAGACTGGACAGCCATTTGTCTGGAATGGCATAGGGCAGGGGTCTTCAAACTTGGCCCTTTTATGACTTGTGGACTTCCAACTCCCAGAATTCCTCAGCCAGCATGCCTGGCTGAGGAATTCTGGGAGTTGGAAGTCCACAAGTCATAAAAGGGCCAAGTTTGAAGACCCCTGGTATAGGGTCTCCTACTTGAGCAGGGGGTTGGACTAGAAGACCTCCAAGGTCCCTTCCAACTCTGGTATTCTGTAAGGGATGTCGAAGGTGCAATTGAGAAGATTCCCGAAATTGGTGGTCCTTGAGAGGGAGCATGAAATGGGCCCACTTAATGTTGTGTGTGGGTGTGTGTGTATACGCACACATGTACAAATGTTATCGGGATAAGGCAGTGTTTCTCAACCTTGACCATTTTAAGGCATGTGGACTTCAACTCCCAGAATTCCACAGCCAGCATTGCTGGCTGTGGAATTCTGGGAGTTGAAGTCCACATGCCTTAAAATGGTCAAGGTTGAGAAACACTGGGATAAGGAGATCCTACAGGCATTCGGGTCCTGAGCCATGAAACTTCCCACCTTTATCCTTCTGCCCTCCAAAAGCACACAGGCCAGGCTCTCCCATCACCCCAATGGATCCACGTTCTGGCTACACACCCACCCGCCCCCCCTAAAAACAACAACCATGAATGCAATCCCCCCCCCCAAATTTCCCCTCTCCACAAAGGCTTGCGCGTTTCAGAAACCCGTTTTATTATTTCCAATCGGGAAGGAAACCCACAAAATGCGTGGGAATACCCTCAAAACGCAGAGGGCTACAACCTGGGATGGATACCCCAAAAGGAAGAAATTTAGGCGGCCAGGCAGGCACACACACACACACACACACACACACACACCCTTGCTACATCTGCTCCCCTTCTCTATGGGCCCTAGGCAAGAGGCGAGTTCAAGTCATAAAAATGCTATTAAAATGCCCAAGGAATCAAAATCCAAACTGCGTGCATTGTGAGCAATTTATTTATTTATTTATGGCAACCTTCACCTTCCTTTCCGGCTTTGGGAAAACTCTGATAATGCTCAGAGGCACTGCTTTTTTTTTTTTAACGCTTTTTTTCCAGATTCCCCCTAGACAGGGAGCCAGGTTTTAGAACAGTGTTTCTCAACCTTGACCATTTTAAGGCATGTGGACTTCAACTCCCAGAATTCCACAGCCAGCAATGCTGGCTGTGGAATTCTGGGAGTTGAAGTCCACATGCCTTAAAATGGTCAAGGTTGAGAAACACTGTTTTAGAAGGCCATATTGTTCCGAGGCTTTTATGACAGCCCCAACCCCAAACGGCGTTTCTCGCAGGATATGCTAGTCCTGGGCCCACCTAATGCTCGCCAGCCATTCCTTCGGCTAATCTCTCTTCATTTTCTCCCCAATTTTCCCCCTCCTTCCCGTCCCGTCCCCTCTCATTCTCTTCTCTCGTCCCTTTCTCACGACTTAAAGCGACCCAAAGGCCGCCCTTCCTCTCTCTGCAGTCCGGATGGATGCAGATTGCAAAGCCCGAGCGAAACCCTCTCGAAATTATACGCACCATCTTAGCCGCAGTCTTCTCCGGGAAAAGGCCGAACTCTCGCGCGACCGGCTCTTGATATCGCGAGAACCGCCGCGCGAGTTCCGGCCGCACGAGAATGACGATTTTTCCCACTTTCCACCCCCCCTCTCCGTCCCCCGAGCTTCGAAGAGATCACTTCCGCCCACAGTTAGGAAAGGACGTGATGCGCATGCGGGACTTCGCCAAAGAAGTTTAGGTAGAGTTACTGCTTTGGCGGTATTGAGTTCTTTTTTTTTTTTTTTAACCACTTCGATTCTTCCCTAAGGCAATATTATCTGAATGGAAAAGTAATCATAACGAATGGGATAAGGATGTTTTTTTTTATTGACCATTTGTATAATTTCAAGCACCGGAATGCTAATTCTAGAAAAGATTCAGGACTATGCAATAATCTCTTGGAATAAGATTTTTAAGGCGCTATTATCGGGATTTTGAAAAAAAAAACTTGGAAGCTGGATTCAGCTGTGGTCTTTCTGAGCCCCAAATGACAGAAGCCAATTAGACTCTAATTAGAGTTTTTGCATTCATGCACGGGTGGCAGATTTATTTATATATTTATGTATTGCAGGGGTCTTCAAACTTGGCCCTTTTATGACTTGTGGACTTCAACTCCCAGAATTCCTCAGCCAGGCATGCTGGCTGAGGAATTCTGGGAGTTGAAGTTCCCCTGAAATGTATCTTTTTATACAGCTGCTACCTGACAGATTAAAACAGACAATCGCCTACTATAATGCACCCCAGAATTCATCTCTACCCCGTGATCTAAATGCCTGGGAAAATAGCCAGATCTTCAAAGCCTTGCAAAAGCTTCACAGGTTGGAGTTTATAGGAAGACCTTTTAGCTCAGTATTTTCTCAAACTTGGCAGCCTTTAAGATGTGTGGACTTCAACTCCCAGAATTCCCCAACCACCATGTTGAAAAAACATTGGATGAGAACACTAGTTTAAATTGCACCATTGCCTGGTCCACTACATTATTCTTTCTGCCTACTGCAAAAGTATGGTTTAAATCAGGGGTCTTCGAACTTGGCCCTATATAATTTATTTTCCCCGTAAGAAATCTGTGAGGTGGGATGGGCTGAGAAGAGTGACAGGCCCAAAGTCAACCAGCCCTCTTTTGTGTGTTGTCTTTTATGGTGCAAAATCACTTCTGTTATCTTCTAAGATTTATGTATTTATGTATATGGATGATTACAAGCTTAAAGCATATAAGAATCAGAGAGGCATCCTTCTTTGATATCCTCCCTATATATATGCAGCACATGACAATAGTTACAGACCTACTTATTTTTAATAGTTTCTTTGGTGCACCTCTTATGCCTTTTGCTCATAAATTATCACAATGGCTCCTTGAGAATTAAGGAAGCCCTAGACACCTGTTGCTGCCTGTAAATTTCCACGTGGATCAGATCAAAATAACTTGCTCTATATCATTTGCAATAATTCCCATGGGCATTTCATCCACTAGAAATTGATTTCTGCATTTATATGCCATGAACACGGAGTAAAAAAAAAGGCAGAAAAAGAAATACAGATCATCTGTGCGTTTTCACGCAGGTTCGATTGGACTAATTATGGTAATCTTGCAAAATGTTTATGGTACCTCCAGATTCAAAGACAGAGTAACTTTGAAAATTATTTTCTAGGCAGATAATAGAAGGGCGTAACTAATCAGGTTTCTTCTTGTTTTCCTGTATAAGTCTTAAAGCATAGAATAAAGCACACACAAGAATGAACATAGAATAACAAGATTGGAAGGGATCTCGGAGGTCTTCTAGTCCAACCCCCTGCTCAAGGCAGACCTTATATCATCCCAGTTAAACAGTTGTCCAATCTATATTTGAAAACCTCTAGGATGTGGGATTAGACCAGGGGTAGGCAACTTTGGCTCTTTTATGACTCATGGACTTCAACTCCCAGAATTCCTGAGCCAGCATGGCTCAGCATGGAAACCTCTCCCTGTCCCCTCAGCATGGCTGGCTCAGAAATTCTGGGTGTTGAAGTCCACGAGTCATAAAAGAACCAAGGTTACCTACCCCTGGATTAGACAGACCTTTGCTGTGAAAAAGAAACATCTTGTTTACAATTCAGTAGGATGGCTAGTTGCTTTAAGTGGCAGCAACTAGATGAGTAGACCAAAGCCAACTTTTAATCTGAGTGAATGGCATTTGATCCGATGATGGAGGACACTGTCGTTCATCCATTGCCATATTTAGATCACTTTCTAGTCCACATAAGACTTGGACTAGCACTGACAATGTTAGTTTGGGTAATGCAACATCTGCAAGAGAACAACCAAGCTCAGAGAGCATCAAGGAGTCATTTCAACTCTTGAGCTACAAATATTCTCCTTTATTAGTGACTTCTCTGTTCACCAAGCCTTGGTTTACCAGAAAATGCAGCAACGGATGGAGTACTAGTTGAGAGAAGTTAGAAATGAACTTAACCAAATGTTGATAGAAGCTCATGACTGAACCTATACTAGGGGTAGGCAACCTTGGCTCTTTTATGATTCATGGACTTCCAACTCCCAGAATTCTTGAGCCAGCCATGCTGAGGAGAAAGGGAGAGGTTTCCAAGCTGAGCCATGCTGGCTCAGGAATTCTGGGAGTTGAAGTCCACGAGTCATAAAAGAGCCAAGGTTGACTACCCCTGACCTATACCATGGCAGTAAGACTGTAAGAGTAGCAAGAACCAAGATTTCTCCATCTTGATTGCTTCGGGAGATTATGCCCCAGAAACCTAGTTTGGAAAAGGATCAGCAGGAATATCATTCTGTGGACTTCTTTGAGCTGATGGGTGTCATTCAAATTTGCCCAAGGCAGGATCTGAAGAGAGGACTCACCCAACATCTTACAATAGGGTCCATTTCGGAAGTACAGTAGTGCCTGAGCATTACCACTTTTGGGCTCTTAGCTTTTAATTCCATCGTTCAATGTATTCTTCTGGGCTGCTTGTAAAGGTTGAGAATAAAGACCCTATGCTATAGCATTTCCACTTCCTGAAATGGAAGTTGCCCTTGATGGGTGGAATGGAAAAAAAATCAACCAGATAGTTGCATAGTTTATTTTCCCTAGTATTTCAACATCTGCATGAAACCAGTCCGACTGTTGATTTTGGATATGATCTTGGTGTATTGCTGATATTCATATAGCTCCACCCTATGTTGAGTTACTGATGCAATGGAAGTTCTGTCAATGCATTGGATTGGGAAGAAGTAGCTAAATTCACACTTTCGGCTCCGGTTGCGACTCTGAATGGGGTGGCACTCTCCCTGGAGGAATACGAGTAGTCCTCCACTTATGACCATCACCGAATCCAAAATTTCAGTTGCTAAGCAAGAGTTGTTAAGTATGGATTTTGCCCAATTCTACGACTTTTCTTGCCACAGTTATTAAATGAATCACTGCAGTTGTTAAAGTTGGTAACACAGTTGCTAAGTGAATCTGGCTTTCCCCATTGACTTTGCTTGTCAGAAGGTGGCAAAAGGGGATCACATGACCCTGGGACCCTGCAGCAGTCATAAATATGAATCAGTTGCCAACCATCTGAATTTTGATCACGTGACCGTGGGGATGCTGCAATGTCGTGTGAAAATGGTCGCTTTTTTCAGTGCTTGTATCTTTGAACAGTCACTAAGCGAACTGTTTTAAGTCAAGGACTATCTAAACATTGTGACTTGGGAGTTCTACTTTCACAGGTGTTGTGGTGGGTAGGTGGGCAGGTGGAGCTCTTCCTGGAATGAGACACCTGGGCAAAAGGAGCCGACACCTTCAGCGCTCTTCTGGGGTAGAGCGACTATCCAGAAACTGCAAACGGAACAAAATGCAGCTGCTTACAGGCTGGAGGGTAAAAAAATAACACTAGTTGTGTGAGGACTGCACTGACTGCCAATAGGTCAGTGGTTCTCAACCTGTGGGTCGGGACCCCATTTGGGGTCGATCGACCATTTCACAGGGGTCGCCAAGCAAGGCTGTCCGCCATTTTTTTTTTGTCCGCCATTTTTTCCCCCTTTTCCAGCAGGTGCCTTACCTCCCTTGGGCTGGGCCAGCTGGTGGTCGGCCTGCTCCGTCTCTGCCGCTTGCCAGCTACGCCTTGGCCGGCGCAGGGGGCGGAACCACGCATGCGCGGCGCTCCCGGGCAGGGAAAGTCCTCGACTTATGACCGGTTGGGTAGTCCTCGACTTACGACCGGTTTAGTCCTCGACTTACGACCGGTTTAGTCCTCGACTTACAACCGGTTGGGGTCGTGGCATTAAAAAGGTTGAGAACCACTGCAATAGGTGATAAGAATACAAGGGGGCCCTTTATAGCTTGACTTCCAGGCCTAGGGGAATAGCTAGAGACAATCCTTTTGGAGTAGCTGAGGTTCAGATGATGCTCCCCATCCTAGTGGTTAGTAGATGGTTAAGATAAGGCTGTTTCACAGATTTTTTAAATCTGTAATAACATACTTTGGATTAGGGACATTAGATAAGGTTGGTGGCTTCGTCCCTTTGGAGTAATTGATATTTTGACAATGTAAATTTGCCAGGAGTTCTTGGAATTGGACAATATACAAATAATAACCCATTCAGTTTGCACAGACAGACACCAGCGCATCTACCTGCAGATCCTATTGATAAATTTGGAATCTTCTCCCCTACAGCAAATCATTTTAACATTGCAACACAAGCCAATTATGTCCTGGTTATTGACATGCTATGAAAAGGGGAATCCGAGCACTTTCTTTGTGTTTTATCAGAAACAAGATGGAGTCAACAATGAGGGCCATTGCATACTTATGGGAGAAGTGGCTGTATTTTGAAAAAGTTAAAAATTGGTGGATTTAAAAGTTGTTATGTGGCCTCAAGCCTGATGAACTTTTGGGATATTGGAAATACCCTTTTCTGATCCCAAGTTTCTCTGGTTGTGTTTTGTTCTTTTGTGTGCAGCGCTAAGCAGGAATCATTTTGGGTAAGTAGCTGACAGGCAGCATGTGAGCTTGAAAGAATCATACAGCACAATCTATCAAGTGGCAGAACAGAGGAAATATGAAAATGGCTCTTGGCCACCAATACCAGGTAGTCCTCGACTTACGACCACCACTGAGCCCAAAATTTCTGTTGCTAAGTGAGACATTTAAGTGAGTCTTGCCTCATTTTACAAGCTTCCTTGCCAGTTGTAAAAGGAATCACTGCAGCTGTTAAGTTAGTAAGACGGCTGTTAAATGAATCTGGCTTCCTCATTGACTTTGCTTGTCAAGAGGTCACAAAAAGGGGACCACATGACCTTGGGACACAGCGACGGTCGTAAATATGAAACCAGTTGCCAAGCCACTGAATTTTGATCACATCATCATGGGTCGTAACTGTGAAAAATGGTCGTAAGCCACATTTTTCAGTGCCGCTGTAACTTTGAACGGTCACTAAATGAACTATTGTAAGTTAAGGACTACCTGGTTCAGCCCCCAAAAGTAACTTGCGGCTTAGAAGGTCCTACGAGAAATTCAAGCATGTTTTTTTTTAAAAAAAGAAAAAAGTGGAGACAAGTTTGCATTTCTAATCCAAATGTACTTTTCTTTATTCAAACCAGGGGTAATCGCTGGTTAGTGCAAAATGCACCCCCATTTTTTTTTTATTTTTTTTTTTTGCCTGAGGGAAATCTACATCTTCGCAAGGCTTCCATTAACCCCCTTAAAGAAATTCATATCCCCAAAGAATTTTTTTTTTTTTAAAGAACATGAAGCCTCAATTGAAATGCTGTGCTTCAAGAAGTGATACGGTGTCCCCTTTTTCAAACAACTCTTCTTCCTGGACTGTTATATCAGATCCAAAACCAGTAACAAAATGACAAACAGACATACTTAAAATCCCTTTCCTATTTCCACCTCCCACTTTTTTTTTCCTTTTTTTTTTCTTCTTTTTTTAAATAACTCCCAGTTTCTGGACCAACCACTTTAAACAAAAGGAGGTTCAAAACTCCACCCTCTAAGCAGTGCTAATGGAAACCCTGTGTGGTTTTTTTTCCTCTTTTAAATTAAAAAATAAGCCTGCATACATAAGTAGAAAATTTCTCTTTAAAAATCTCACAATCTGTAAAGGTATATATTTTTTCTTCTTCTTTGAACATAAAAGTTTACAATATATGGTCAAACAAAAGGCTCAGGAAAAAAAATAATAATAATAATAAATTTTCAACAAAAATAAAGAAACCTGAAGATATTTTTTTTTTAATTAAAGCTGAAGACATTTTTTAAAACCCTGTAGTTTGAACCAGTGACACTCTTTATTTGTGCTGATGGGTTAAAGAAAAGACTTTTTTTTTCTTTTAAAAAAAAATGCAGTCCAAACACCACTGACAACTTTGCTTTCAAAAGCTGCCTCCTCTTCCTCCCCCCCAACACCCCTCCAAAAGATGTTACATTTGTGGTTTTCCCCCCCCCCTCCCCCCCTCTGGTAAAGTAGGTGATTGTCACAAGTTCATAAGTCTGGGCCTTCCTGGGTTTCAGCTGATACCAGATATCCTGCTCTGGACAGAACTCCCTGATTTCTAGGTGGGCACGCTAGCGTCGGTAGGGGTGAAAACCTTGAACGTTATGGTTCTGTCCACGGCCAAAACCACTGCCCCCTGCGGGCGGCCCACTGGAGGGTGGTACTGAAGGGCCTCCATAGGAGGGGGGCTGTTGGCTGGGGTCGGCAAAGCCTTGTCCAAAGCCACTCAAGTCTTGTCCATATCCTGGAAGGAAGGAAGAAAATAAAAGGAGAGGGTTGAGGAAAACACAAGAGATGGAATCCGGCTAACAGTCAGCAATTGAAGCCTAGAGTAAACCAGAATCATACAACTCTAGGCCAGTGATGGCGAACCTTTTAGAGACCGAGTGCCCAAACTTCAACCCAAAACCCACTTATGTATTGCCGGGCGCTGGGTGGGCGTGGCTAAAGGGGTCATGGCAGATGGGTGGGCGTGGCCAGGGTGGGCACGGCCAGCTGGATGTTGCTCCTGGGGAGGGACGCCTGTGGGGGCCGGGCAGGGTTGGGGGAGATCCAGGGGTCTCTGGCGGGTGGGGCGATGGGCAGGAGGCTAGTTCTGCAGGGTGGGGGTGCCATGTCAAAGGGCAAGGCGAGGCAGGGGCCGGGGCAGCAGCTGCCTGACACCATCGGCCCCTGCACACAAA
Organism: Protobothrops mucrosquamatus; assembly: GCF_001527695.2. Taxonomy (NCBI): domain Eukaryota; kingdom Metazoa; phylum Chordata; class Lepidosauria; order Squamata; family Viperidae; genus Protobothrops; species Protobothrops mucrosquamatus. The sequence goes on along the minus strand of NW_015386401.1, from coordinate 1,074,725 downwards.
GGCCAGCAAGCACATGGGTGCTGGGATGCATCCGGCCACGTGGGACCTCGCTGAGTTAGCAGGCGGCTGGTTGAAGAGGACGGTTGCCATCTCCGGGGCATGGTGCGCGTGCCCACAGAGAGGGCTCCGAGTGCCACCTCTGGCACGCGTGCCATAGGTTCGCCACCACTGCTCTAGGCCAAAGGAAGGCAACACCCGGTGAGCTCCAGATGATAGTTCCCACCAACTCTTCTAACTGCCAGTCGTACTAACAGGGTTGGGCGTTGCAGAGCGACGTCCTCTAAGTTTTGTTTTACAGGTGCTCCTCGACTTACGATCACAGTTGAAGCCAACATTTCTGTTGCTAAGTGAGACAGCTGTTGAGTTTTGCCCCCGTTTGACCACCTTTCTTGCCACAACTGCTAAGTGAATCGCTGCAGCTGTTTAGTTAGTAACATGGTTGTTAAGTGAATCTGGATTTGGTTGTCAGAAGGTCGCAAAAGGGAATCGCGTGAACCCCTGGGATATTGCAACCGTCACAAATACAAGCCAGTTGCCAAGTGTCTGAACTTTGACCATGTGACCATGGGGGTCCTGCAACAGTCATAAGTGTGAACAATGGCCATAAGCCACTCTTTTTCAGTGCCGTTGTAACCTCAAACAGTCACTAAAATGATTGTAAGTCGAGGACTACCTGTATACAATTTATATGGCCGCTCATTTTTCTATAGAGATTCTGGGTGACTAACCGCATATAATATAAGTGACATTTTAAAAAGCCCAGCATATATTTAAAGATCACCAAAGGAAGACACCAATCTATAATAATTCAAAATGATTAGCTCATAGCCCCCAATCCTTCCACTCCTATATCCAGGAACAAATGTGAGTTTTCAAGGCTTTCTAAAAAGTTGGAAGGGTTAGGGCCAATCTAATCTTGAGATGGGTATACTCTTCCTAATAATAGTACTGTGTTAATTAATTAATAGTACTTTGCAGTTTTGGATCTGTGAATAGATCGGTTCTTTAGTATGGAAGAGTAGGGAAAATGGGATGGAAAAGGACCGCTTTCCCACCAATTTTGCGCTTTCCACAGCCACGTTACTTCTTGGTCACGTCTGGGTTAACTGCCTAGTCCTATTCCAAGGTTCTTTGTAAGTGGAAAAATCACCCCAAGATATTAGCGTGGGTGCAGCTGGATTTACTTTGCAAATAAGACTTCTAGACAAAACTGTTCTGACCTAACCTGCTAACAGAAATAGAAATTGGGCTGCTTGTTATTTGACTGTAGGCAGATCTTTTTCCTGAAAATCCCACCCAACTTAAAAAAAGAAAAATTATAAAAGAGAAGACATTGAGGAGCAAGCAGGGATGCAAATTCCAATATAGGGAGTTGCATTATACAGGTACTCCTCGACTTACAACCACGGTTGAGCCCAAAATTTTTATGTTGTTAAGTGAGAAATTTGTTAAGTGAGCTTTGCCCCATTTTATGACCCTTTTTTGCCACATTTGTCAAGCAAATCCCTGCAGTTGTTAAATTAGTAACACGGTTGTTAAGTGAATCGGGTTTCCCCACTGACTTTGCTTGTCAGAAGGTCGCAAAAGGGGATCACACAACTTCGGGATACTGCAGCTGTCATAAAAGTGAGTCACGTTCTCCAGCATCCGAATGTAAATCACGTGACCATGGGGATGCTACAATGGTGGTAAGTGTGAAAAATGGTCGTAAGTTACTTTTTTCAGTACTGTTGTAATTTCAAGCAACAAACTGTTGTAAGTCGAGGATTACCTGTACCAAATCTGAACATTGGTCCATCCAGCCCCCTCCAGCCTAGCCCTGCTAGCCCCGGGATTCGGCTTTTGGAATTTCAGGACCGTCTTTCTCCTCATTTCCTTTCTGATGCTGCTCAACAGGAGGTGCCGGGGGCTGATCCTGGGACCTTCTGGATGTAGGTATCCTACTAACTTTATGGTCCTACTCCAGCTATTAGCATCCTGCTTCCACAATTGCTCAGGTTGCACAGATTTTGCAAAGATTATCAATTGCACAGATTTTTTTTTTTCAGTGCCTGCCTTTTCACTCTAATCCATGAACAGGAATATCAATTTTCTTGTTTGATGTAGGGGGAGGTGTGTGTTTTTGTGCACCTTTCTAAAGTTAAAGCAAACAGACGGTTTATGTGCAAGCTTGCACAACTGACACAACTGGAATAACCTTTTCAGATTTTGCTTTTTTCTTCTTTCTTTCTTTCAAATATTTCTACCTGAAGAGGACTCCTTGCAAACTGAAATTTGTAATTTGCCTCCACGACTAAGAAAGCTCAGAGAAAAGAGGCATTTCAATATCTTGAAATAAACAGAGCGTCACTGTGGCTCCTTCTCTAAACTATCAAATCCTCTTTGGTCATCAAAGAGGTAGAAATATTAGGCTACAGGAGCCAAGATATTTTCTTGGTAGTTTTATATTTGCAATGTTCCTTCTTGAATGCAATTAGCCTTCAAACCTACCGAATATCTCTCAAAAACTTTTCATCTGATCATTTCTGAATGTATTCAAAGGTGCTGCACTACAGCGCTAGCCTTTTGCATCATTTTAACAAAATGAATTTTTTAAAAAAACATCTTTAGATCTCTCTCCGTCATTCCAAGAACTGGGCATTTTCATTAATTGAAAGATGCACTGATTTTATATGCAGTTCACTTCTCCAGTTACACATTACACGTAGTCCTTGACTTACAACCATAATGCAGCCTGCTTATCATGGTCATATGTCGTGACAGTTGTAAATTGGGTCACTCAGGTGACTGACTTGATTGTACTCAGCTTGGTTCTCAAGGTGGGAGAAACCTGTTTAACCAAGGCTATCAAAAATTAAAATTGGGGGGGGGGGGGGAAGAGAAAGAAGAGGATCTAAAACAGGAGTCTTCAAACTTGGCCCTTTTATGACTTGTGGACTTCAACTCCCAGAATTCCTCAGCCAGCATGCCTGGCTGAGGAATTTTGGGAGTTGAAGTCCACAAGTCATAAAAGGGCCAAGTTTGAAGACCCCTGATCTAAAATCTACCCTCTTGTTTAAGGCCACTGGCAATTTACTAATGGTAAACTAATAGACTGAGGTATCCCTGATATTTAATGTAAGGTCAAAGACGTGTCCATTTCTAGACAAATCTCATTTTTTTCAGTGCATGATTGCCAATGAAAAAGGTATCTAGAATTTCTTTCCGCTAGTTATTGTGAGACTTTCTCCCCCCCCCCCCACTTTTGGGTGCCTTCAAATCAGTTTTTGGTTCCTGGTGACTGCCTGAACAAATCCCTGAAGTGTTTTTTTTCCTGGCAAGGTTTGGGGGAAGTGGGTTTTTTCCTTGCCTTTTTTCTGCCAGGGCTGAGAGGATCAGCCAAAGTCAACCAGCTGTCCTTGTACCTAAGCTAGGACTTAGAACTCATTGTCTCTTGATTTGTAACTTGATCCCTTTACTGCACCGAACAGGCCCTGTAATGTGAGCCTTGAGTAACTGACTTTGCCAGGGGGTAAGAAAAGATTAAAAGTTTAATCTTTTAAAATGAAAGTTTAATTTGTCAGAATCTTAAGAGCACCTCTTTAGGCTTTTGGCAAAACAATTTCTGATGATTACAGGTAGTCCTCGACTTACAACCACAATGGAGCCCAAAACCTCCGTTGCTAAGTGAGATAGTTGTTAAGTGAATTTTGCCCCATTTCACCTTTCCTGCCGCAGTTGTTAAGTGAATCACTGCAGTTCTTAAATTAGTAACACAGCTGTTAAGTGAATCTGGCTTCCCCCATTGACTTTCCTCGTCATAAGGTCGCAAAAGGGGATCACGTGACCCGGGGGACACTGCAACTGTCATAAATGTCACTTGACAAGCATCCAAATGCAAATCACATGACCACGGGATGCTGCAATGGCCATAAATGTGCAAAATGGTCATAAGTCACTTTTTCAGTGCCGTTGTAACTTCTAACGGTCACTAAGTGAACTGTTGTAAGTCAAAAACTATCCGTATTACTTCTCCCTCTTCTGCTATTTTTTTTTTCTTTCATCTTCAGCATGTTTTCGGCTCAGTCGGTTTTGCAAATTTCGTACTAACCCCACGAGCCTAATTTACTGAGACTCCTAACTCTACATCAAGTACAGGTTCTCCACTGCACTTTTATCATTAATTTCTTGCACATTAAATTGGACTTGTGTATTCTAAGAAAAAAAATAAAGCTGGACTGTGGCCCAAAATGAAGAATGAGATTATTACAGGTCATATAAAAGCACATAATTATTTTAAATAAACTTTTTTTCCCCCTTGCAGCCAAACTTAAGTGTAGGAAGAGTGAGTGTCGACGGTTGTTCCTTCCACACCCACACATCCAAATTGGTAAATCTGTGATCCCAACTCATGATCATCGATAACATTTTTCTAAACATTGAGGTGTTCTCTTCTATCCACAAACCTTGATGTTTCACCCACCCCCACAAGAGAAAATCCTCTTTAGCCAATTTTCAGAAAAGCAGGAGGTTGTTACCACACCTGAACCCTCAGAGCAGATGTGCGCACTGTGTGAAACACAGTAGATTTTTTTTGATATCAGGTTAAGTAATCCAGCAAACTATTTATGGTAGCAAAACAAGTTGGGCAAGATCAGTGACTCCTTGAAAGGGGAAAGAATGCCTTACCCTCTCCATACATGGAAAGAGATTACACCCCTGCAATGAAAAAAAAAGGTTAATCTGTCTCCCACCCACCCCCCTCCCCCACAAGAGATTACAAGTAAGAGGATTTGGTGTAAATAGGCTCCACCTACCTACGGTAACTCACTTCTCAGCCTGACCATAAGTGTGAAAACAAAGTATTGGCCCGAAGCCTGAAGGTTCTTGAGAATAGGTACCCAGCCCTGGTAAAAAATGGAAACCAGGGTGACTAAACCCCCAAGAGAGCCCTGCACAAAAGCTACAATTCTCTTGGAAAGGTGCCAAGGAAGACTTACCCATAATGCAAGCTTAGCATCACTCTTGCATTTGAGATTTGTGCTGAAAGGTCTAGTGCCAGAGTCTTTTTTTTTTAGCCATTAACTACAGACCCCCTCCCCACTACTGCAAGTATCTTAGAAACAGCTATGTATTTTAAATGATAACATGCAAAACAGGAAGAAAAAAAACCCCCTTGGTTATATTGCTTAAGTATCTGTGTAGACATATACATGAAAAACGAACTTTGTAAAAACTGTATTATTTAGTCTTAAATGCATAACTTTTACTGAGCTGTTAAGTTCGGTAGTGGTCTTATTGAGTTCTGGATACATATATTTCATAGAATACTTTGCTATACTGAGATCTATACATTTTTTTGGGTTGGAGGAGGCGTACCGGAGTTATATTAAAGAATATAACGAGACTCATAATCTCCCTGTGCTTCTCCCTATCTTTCACTCTCTCAGGTTCCTCTCTTGAAAAATTAAGTGACTTAATCGGAGGATAAGATTTTATGCAAAACTCAGGTCAAAATATTAAGAAAGTATTCCACATAGTTATAAAAGGTGTGGTTGTGTGTTAATATGAACTTGTTAGAATATGACAAATATCGGCTCCCTTAGTCTTGACTTTTTTAAATTCTGTCCTCTTAAATTTAATTCTGGCAAGGATGACCTAAGGATTATGCAACATAACTTGAGATATGAAGTGTGGTTATCAAAACTATTCAGTTAGCATCTGCCCCTCAACAATATTCCTTGCGTGTCACTCAATGATTCCCAACCTTTCTGGCTCCATGGACTGGTGGGGGGAGGGGGTGATTTCATGCGTGCAACCTAGATCCTGTGGATGCGCACTTAGGTCCTGTGCAGGCACAAATGAAGCTTTATGCACTCGCCCTCTGCTTGTGTAGACCGGTTACCAACAGCCTGTGGACCGCTGCCGGTCCACAGACCGAGGGTTAAGGACCCCTGATGTAACTGAAAAACACTTGATAATTTCCCTAATATAAGAATCTGCCCAGTAGAATATTTAAGGAGTGTATATTTTTACTGCTTTGATCTGACATAAAAGTAGATGTCAAAATAGGAATGCCACATGCACCATCTGTTATGTGCAGACAATTTCAATAAGGCACTTCCAGACAATGCTCAAATGAAGAATGCTTCCTTCTTTCGTCTTTTCTTTTTTTTTTTCATCCCAAACATTCATTCCTCTTTGCCTCCCTCTACTCAAAGTCAAAAGATTTTAAGCCATCTGATAAAAGAAAAATCTCTTCCAACAGCACAATAACACTCTTTTAACTTTAACAGCTATCTTTAAAATTAGAACGAAAGATGAAGATGTTAACGAATATAAGCATCCAAAAGCAAATGGAAATGATGGGGAAAAGTGGTTTTAAGATTGAGAAAAAATTGAAAAACTTGGCTATCACTATGACTAATCTGAAATTTATGTTATATCAGAATTATGTTACGAGATGGAGTAAACTTAAGGAGGACATATTAAGGTGGGAGAAATTGTCACTGGAGTGAATATTTTGCTAAGGATGATTTCCCCCCCCCCCCAAACTATATCTATTCTGAAATCCGAGGTACCATTTAAACAAAGGCAGAAAGATATTTTTAAATTTGTATGGCAAGAGGAGAAAAATGGATTAATTATGAAATACTACTTCAGGGTGCAAAGGAACAAGGAGGACTGGGATTGCCTGATTCGAAATTTTATTTCGCACCCTACAACTTAGTTTAGGTGAAAGAGTAGGTTTTGCTGAGAAATAAAAGAATTTTAGAATTGGAAGAACACGACCGGAAGTTTAGATGACATGGTTTTCTACGTTATGGCAAAGTTAAGGGAGATTTTAAGAATCCTTATATTAGAAATGCCATATTGAGGAATATGGAAATAACATTCAGGAAGAATGCTTGGGGAAGAAAAAGAAGAAGAAGAAGAGAATCACAATTATTGCAGGAGTTTTCTTGATTTCCTCCAGAAACCTAAAAATGGGGGAGCAGCGTGTC
>NW_015386401.1:979292-1067642 GCF_001527695.2 Protobothrops mucrosquamatus | reverse complement strand
GAGGGGGGGGGGGGGGGGGGGGGGGGAATGGAATTACATTCAGGGCTGGATTAGTTCAATTGTAACTAGCTGACCGATGGAGATACAGTGATGAATATTTCACAGCCAGCTAATAAAAGCTTTACAGATAGTCCTCAAGTTACGACTATTTGTTCAGCGACCGCTTGAAATTATAACGGCACTAAAGGAGTGGTGGTTATGACGGGACCTCTGCGTTTCAATCGTCCAAGCACCCCTGCACTTAATGTGATTGCAATCTAGGCAACTGACAACCAGATTGTATTTACAAACAGTTGTAGCACCCCATGACCACAGGATCACCGTCTGCGACCCTTTCTGGCCTCCCCAGAAAGTCAAGGGGGACACTGGCAGAGAAGTTCACCAAGACAATGGGGGTAAGTCTTCCCCACACATGCACCCTTCCTCAGCCCTTCTGCGGTTGCCCCTGGTACTTGTGCACTCCTGAACACTTGAGGGGTCTATGACAACTTGCCATGGCCAACTTGTCAAGGGACAACACGCCGAAGGACAAGAGTTACACTAATATCAAAGAAATGATGGAATTGAATCATTCAAGGAAGGATGCAAAAGAAGGGACAAAATGAAATGTGAATGACAAAAATTGAAATATTTTTAAAAAAAATTATTTTAAATAATTAAATCGAATTATTGAATTGTTCTGCGGTGAGTTGTCCCAAGTGAGTTGGCCGAAGCAAGTTGGCCATGGAGAGTTGACTGTGGAGAGCTGTCCCATTCTGCTCCCCAAGCTTTGCTGTACCTACCTTGTAACCCACTGCCCCTCCTTCCCTCTTCCACACACCCTCACCATACCTCACATCCCTGTGCACCTTCACTGCACTTCCGTTATGCACCCCCTGACACTCTTCCCAACTCAGCAACATCTATTTACCTGCCTGCAAGCCACTTGGGACTTACAAATTCCTGCTGGCTTTTCCACTGACTTGGTTGTGAGAAACCATCAGGAAATTGCCTCACCTAACAACTGTGGGATTCAGTTAATGATGGCAACTGGGACTGCAGGGATTGCTGTTGCTAAGAGACTGCACTTTATGACTGCACTGCTTAGCAACAGAAATTCTGGTCCCAAATGCTGTCGTAAATCGAGGACTATGTGTATCTTGCTTCTAACATAGCCTTAGCCTTTATTATAAAATAATCTCTGCTAGATGGGCGGATATTTTTTTTTCCCCATAAGTAGATGGAATCCCTGCAATCTCAGAAGGAAGTCGGCCTGGATCTAAGAAGGCAAGAGAAGAATCTTTATGGAATATCTGTTAAAATATTAGGACTTGTTAGAATTAATCAACTAAAAAACAGTGCTAAGGTTACTAAACAAGAATAACTCCGAACAGTGGTGAAACTGTACAATTTAATTCAAAATATAACATCTATAGCTTCATCCAGTTTGGACTGTTGAACATTGCAAGTATCTTCCTGAAAAGATTGTGTGTTCGTGTATATAAAATACAATTTTGCAGCTAAACATTTCCATAAATAATTATATACTTATGCATTGTACGACTTATTTTTCCAAATTCCATTTCTTGCAGATGGTTTTTAAAGTACCCCTTAGGCCAGCCAGGAAAGATGGAACTTGTTACTTAAGAGACAAATTCACATTGGCCTAGATTCAAAACCACTGCCGCTGGACCTGTGCAGGGGGTTGGACTAGAAGACCTCCAAGGTCCCTCCCAATTCTGTTATTCTGCCACCATACTAGACCATTATTCCTCAAGGCAGCAACAATAGCTACAACTTTAAATCGCAAATACTATTCTCTACTGGTCCCTTCCCATGAATGGATGGCATTTTCACAGGATATGGTTATCCTGTCTGGATCCCAGAGATCATTTACCTTGACAAACGATGATGCTAAAGTTTCTAAAGCTGGCCAACTTTCAAAATTGGCATATCACGGGGACAAGAGGAGATCCTTTGCCAACGTTACGCACCTACAGCCCCCCCTAATTCTATTTTCCAGCAATGTTACCACAAACAAAATGAAAGGTAGCAGAAAGAAAGACAAGCAGCAGGGAAAAGCTGGGGCCCGGAGGAAGAGCCCCAGCTCTTGTAACGGTCACTTACCAAACTGGGTATAGGGGAAATCTGGCTGGGCAGCTGGAGGCTTGTTCATGTCCTGAGTTGGCTGAGATGGCGGGGGAGGCGGAGGGAAAGCGAGTGGTGTTGCCCCAGGGGTGGCAGGCGGTGGAGGAACACCGGCAGGAGCAAACTGCTCAGGTGGAGGAGGTGGGGCACCATACCCAAAGCCTAAAGGGAGGAACAGAAACCAGGTACGTTTTTACCGTAAAACTCACGTTAAAAGTTCTCCACTTTTACTGACTTTAAGTCACCAACCCTCATATTAAAATCAAGGATTTTTTTTTTCTGTCAGCAACTCTGTAATCCCTTGCATCAAGGTGGAATCAGGGCGACTGAATGGAGCTGAGAGTTTACTGGCGGGATGCCCTTCCTGACGCCTACACAGAGTTCACAGCAAATATTTTATTTTTGGGCCCAGAGATATATATATATATCTGTCGCTACCTAGAATTGAACTCACAGCCTCCTGATTGTGAGGTGACAGCTCTACCTCTAGGCTACGACACTGCTCATCAAATTAAAATCAAGAAATAAAGCTAGGAAAATAATGTTTGATAGAATTTGCAGTGAGTGGACATAGAAATCAGTCTAAAACAGTGATGGTGAACCTTTTAGAGACCGAGTGCCCAAAAACTGCCCCCCACCCACCCGTCCACGCTCCGCCATGTCCGCTGGGCCACCAACCATCTTCACGGCCCACCACAGATCACCTGCGCACAACGCGGCACAAGGGCAGAGTCTTGTCCCCGCTGCCCGGCTACCATGTCCTTGGCTGCGCTGCTTTGCGTGGGCCATGCCCGGGGGGCGACTCTCCTCTGGGGGCTGCTGGTGAAGAGGGGGCCGTGGGAGGAGGCAGGGCTGGGGCGACAGTGCGTGAGCCCACAGAGAGGGCTCCGAGTGCCGCCTCTGGCACGCGTGCCATAGGTTCGCCACCACTGGTCTAAAACATGAAGCCTTAGGCTCAAGTCCAAGCCTGGTTCAATTCAATCAATCAATCAATCAATCAATCAGAATAAGCTGGAAGGGACCTTGGAGGTCTTCTAATCCAGCCCCCTGCTCAAGCAGGAGTCCCTATATTATTTCAGACAAGTGACTGCCCAGTCTCTTCTTTAAAACCTCGAGTGATAAAGCACCCACAACGTCTGCAGACTCTCAGCCTATCCTACCTCACAGGTGGGGGTGTGCCAGATATGTGCCATGAGCTCTTTTTTAAAAGCTGGGATTTAAAAATGTCACACACAAGTATAGCTGGAAGCAGTACTTACTGAAGGGTGGAGGAGTGCCGTAGCCCTGTGCGAAACCCTGTGGGGGTGGGAATCCTCCTGGAGGTGTCGAAACAATGTACGAGGTAAAAGGCGGTGGCGGAGGTGGCGCTCCTCTACCTGGTGGAGGGGGACCATACCCACCTGGAGCCAGTAAGAAGTGTGTTGAGAAAATCAAAGGCATTTAACAGATGAGCCAACCCCAACAAAAAGGGTGTTCCCAATCTATTGCACTAGGCATCATATTTCTCCAAAACTTGGAGGCGCTAAAGTCAAGAGGAACTGGGGAATTAGGCATTCAAGCTATTGAGACTGTGGAAAGAATCCATTTTAAATCATTTTCTGACGTGAATAACTAGCTTCTGCGTGAAGATTTCTTTCTTTCTCTTTTAGGAATTGGTTCTGCAGCACTTGTATTCTAGTACAAGGGTCCCCAACCCCTTGTGGACCGGTACCGGGCTGCGGCATGCCAGCAACCGGGCTGCACAAACAAGCAAAGCCCCATCTGTGGGATGCAGGCAGCACACAAAACCACGCACTCTCTGGTCTGTGGAAAAACCTTTCTCCACAGAACAGGTCCCTGGTGCCCAAAAGGTTGGGGACCTCTGTTCTAGTACACTTTAGTATTTAAAATGGTCTCTCTCCAACTGCCATTTCTTACATTCAAACTGAAGAAACCAGACACTCAAATGTTGGGTGTTTTTCAATACCGAAGAAGCCAGAATGATCTACTGTGGGGAGAAAATCTCTTCTGGCTTTTTGGTATTCAGGAATTCAATGGGCACCAGGTATTCTCACAAAATATTTCACGAGGACCCCAATTCTCTTCTCTAGCTTTAATCACAGTTGATTAAGCTCCAATTACATGCACTTCAGCTCTTTGAAAATAGGTAATGCCTTAAAGGTAACTGCAGGCAAAAATTTGTAGTCTGGTAAAAGATCATTCCAGTGATTTCCAGAACATTCCAATGCCAGACAACCAAATGGTCCGCCACGCTCCTTTTTAAACTATTTTTTTTTAAAAGCAGTCTTAGATAAAGAATGCCTCCATTTTTAAAAACTGCCACAGATACAATTCTATTTGCTTTGAAAATGGAGAAAAAAAATATATGTGAAGGTTATATCCAACTTCAGGTTGGAAGCAGGGCTCGCCAGAACGAAAGGCGATTCTTAATTATTCAATTCTTAATTATTTTACTCCACTAATCTACCATCATGCTCATATGAACTGGTCTGTTATACTAAGATTAAAAATACAGAAATTAGTTAAGCCTAAGATCAGCAATAAACATAAATAACAGTAACAGAGCAGTCCATCCATTATCTGTCAAGACAAATCATACACCAAATGGCCAGTTAAGCAATATTTATTTATCTTGCCTTTATTATTATTTTTTTTTATAAATACCTCAAGGTGGCAAACATACTTAGTGCTCTTTCTTCCTCCTGTTATCCCCACAGCAACCACCCTGTGAGGTGTGCTGGGCTGAGAGAGTGACTGGCCCAAAGTCACCCAGCCAACTTTCATGCCTAAAGCGGGACTAGAACTCACAGTCTCTTGGCTTCTAGCCTGGAGCCTTAACCACTAGACCAAACTGGCTCTCGTGGTCTTGATGCCTTGTGAAATAGCTACAGGAAGGGTGCAAGGTGTAGCTCCGAAAGCAGCTTGATCCAAAGCTTGGGGATTGCTACAGAGGAGGAGTATCAATATCATATCTTGGTATTATATCCCCCTGATTTGATGCAGGGACGGGGCCCTAAACTTTCCCGTCCCACATGCACACCTGGGCTAGGGCAGATACCGCTTCATCCGGCAGGCATCTAGCGGCCACGCCATGCGGGGCTTTGCAGCCATGCAGCACTTTGTTATCAGAGATGTAGTGGTAACCAAAGGGAGCAACTGGAGCAGAGGAATTCTATTGCAGTCGGGACTCGCACCTGCTAGCATCCTGGCCACTGAATTTTGTACCAATGGTAGTTTCCAGGTCATTTTCAAAGGCAGCCCCATGTAGAGCGCATTCCAGTAATCTAATTATGTGGAGATGAATTACAGCCTACACATGGAGAATCTGCAACTGGAGATTTTATTTCTAAGTACAAAATATATCAAGGCACCAACCCCGGGCATAAGGAAACCGGGGTAAGATTTAGTCTCTGTTGTCCTGTTTCTTTCTCCATACAATGGAACAACTTCTATGCAGGGCTACTGTGATGTTTAAGCTGTTTTTCACATGGCCATACTCAATTCTATCTTCTTTTTTTGATATTAGAAGAACAGCCTCTTTGTGCACAAACAGACTGTGTGGTGAAAAAAAGGCCTAGTCCAGGGGTAGGCAACCTAGGAAAGGGTGATTGATTCCCTGTCTCCAGATCTTCCCGGTATCTGACAAATGATTAAATGTACACACATACAAACACACTCGCGCAAGCTTTGATTATCTATGAGAAGTTCTAAGGTACAATGATTGTCTCCCAGCTCAAGAAACCTATGAATTCTTGTTCAAAGGGCCCAAATGCTTCAAAACAACAGATGCAAAAAGATCATTGGAGAACAAAGGCAAAAAAATGCACACAGAGTTAAGATTTTGCTAAAAATCTGAACCTGAATCATTACAATTTCAGTACTGACTATGCACATTTTTAAAACTCTCAGAACATACTTACCAAGTGCTTGTCCAGCTGGTACCCACATACCTAAGGCAGATGGAGAAGTAGGAAAAGACACACGACACACACATACACACACACACACACAAAACAAAAACAAGTTACCATAACTGTTTCATCAATTCATTAAACTTTATCATTCTGCAAAGTTTAACACTCTCTATTAGGAAAGTTACTAATATTACACACAATTACTCTGAAGATGTTTGGACATCAAAGTGGGGAAAATGTTACAGGGAATCCAAGATGCAGCCCTAATGGAGATGCCCAAAACTGAGAAGTCCACAATGGATTAATGAAACTGGATTTGGATAAAAATGGGATTTAATCTTCCCACCTCGTGCAAAATTCAAAGAGAGAGACTCTTGTTTTATAGGGCTGATGTCCATTTTCAGAAAGTAAGATTTAATTTCCTTGGTACAAATGAAAAGGCAGAGCTTGGTAGGGTCTCACACCAGCGGCATAAGTTTTCCAATACACATAGTTCTCAACATGGGAGTTTGCCCACTACAGTTGTATGCTGTGATGGTCAGAATGTAGGTCAGTCACATGACTAATCCAATGTTATAACATTTTTCGCAACCAATGGTTAAACAAACTGATTTTCAGCAAAAACTCTCACAAATGTGACCTTAGAATGCTGCAAACTGTAAGTGTGGCTGTGTTGTTGGGCACCTGAAATTTAGTCATGTGACCCTGGAGGGGCCCCCACTGTCGGAACTTCAGATCCAGGCCGTAACTCTCCATTTTCAGGTCTGTTGTGAATTCAAATGATTGCTAAGTGATTAGACATAAATCAAGGACTTTCTATACTCCGTAAGGAATCTGTGCTGCCCACCAGTATCGCAGAAGTCTTGCATTATAGCATAATCAAGTGGTACAAGAAACCATATATATATATAATCCTGACAGGAACGTAAGATTGTTATTCAGGGCCTGGCCTCAAGTAAGCCTGATCCTGATTTGAGTGAACCCACAAATGGGTGTGTGTTAAGGCAGACTGAAGCCATTTGGGATCCCCAAACCCAAATGGAAAACTGGTACCTTGAGGTCCGTATCCTTGTTGCCAGGTAGGTGGGGGCTGTCCTGCCCAGCCATTGGCAGCACTTGGCATGATCCGGCTTCCCCACTGGCTGGTGCCTGTTGGCCCTGGAGTCTGGCTCTTACTATCCCGAGGTTCGGCCCGCTTCACCTCCACCTAAACAAAGGGGACAAATGTTCAGACCTAGGGGACAGAAAGGCAGCTTGCCCCCCTTTTACCCATCACACACACCCTTATCTTTAACACTTAAAAAACTTTATCTTAGCATGATATGACTTATTGCTAAGTACTTAAAAGTATTGCAAGCTTATATTTTAAGGCTGCTAATTTAATCAATGTTTCTCAGGTACAATGGATAACAAAGAGTAAGCCATTCTTAAACTTCACACACAGTGCTAGGATAAATTATGCCTATTCGTGATTTCTCTTCTGTTTTGTTACTTTCTTCCTCATTTTAAAGCAGCAGTACCATCTCCTCAGTGGGCTTTCACTCTCCGTACGTAAGTCTTGATAGTAAGATAGGCCAAAAACGGTTGTTATAAACAAGGGTGAAGAGAACATAATGGAGGAGGTACTAAGGCTTTAGCCAGGCCTTGGGGAGGGATTGTTCTGGACAATGTTGAATAAAGAAGTTAAATTGATAGCTAAGATCTATCACAATTAAACTGCTGTTCAGTTTTGGTCATACCTGAGAAACACACATTGTATTCATTTTGTCTGTTGGTTTCAAATCCTTTTTATCTTAAAGATTTGTTTTATTATTATTATTATTATTATTATTTAAAAGTCTAATGGAAGATAGAGACTTACCTTCCCCAGGCTAACGCTTAAAGAACCTCAATTAACTCAAACAATGTCAGAAGGAATGGATGTGATAAGAGAACCTTACATTACATCTAACAAAAAAAGTAAACAAACATGCAGGTAATAAAAAATGGACAGTTGAGTCAATAAGAAGCAAAACCTTCATACTGTGTTCAGTCATGGAAAAAAAACATTCTTTGCAAAGAAGGGGAGGAAAGACCAAAAGGAAGGCACCCCTGTGCGGTGGGGCCTTAAAAAAATGGGCTTGGCCTATGTGAAGTAAAACGACTTCCCTGCTGAATGCAAAGGTCCTGAAGAATTGTCTGGGGTTAATCCAAACACACTCAGCAAAGCTAATTGCAGGATTTAATGGGAGGAATTTAGCTTTGCATCAATGAGTGAACCTGAAAACAGAGCAGGCTTAAGAGTCCTGGTTCTCTCTAGCTACATTTCAAGCATTTTTTACTTTCAAAGAATTTAGGTAAATGGGCACAGGACCTTCCTTAAAGCTAAGTGGGCCTTATTGTGGGGAGACAATCAAGAATCCATCCCATTCTCTTGTGAATTAACCTGG
This sequence comes from Protobothrops mucrosquamatus, assembly GCF_001527695.2. Lineage (NCBI taxonomy): Eukaryota > Metazoa > Chordata > Lepidosauria > Squamata > Viperidae > Protobothrops > Protobothrops mucrosquamatus. Next base: position 1,059,172 of record NW_015386401.1, on the reverse strand, counting down.
TGCACGAATGGCAGAATTAAAATAAATCCACGTCTAGTGTTCTAGACTGTGCTTCTATGCCAGTGGTTCTCAATCTTTTTAATGCTGCGACCCCAACCGGTCGTAAGTCGAGGACTAAACCGGTTGTAAGTCGAGGACTAAACCGGTCGTAAGTCGAGGACTAAACCGGTCATAAGTCGAGGACTACCCAACCGGTTGTAAGTCGAGGACTTTCCCTGCCCGGGAGCACCGCACATGCGTGGTTCCGCCCCCTGAGCTGGCCGAGGCGTAGCTGGCAAGCGGCAGAGACGGAGCAGGCCGACCACCAGCTGGCCCAGCCCAAGGGAGGTAATGCACCCGCCGGAAAAGGGGGAAAAATGGCGGACAAAAAAATGGCGGACAGCCTTGCTTGGTGACCCCCATGAAATGGTCGATCGACCCCAAATGGGGTCCCGACCCACAGGTTGAGAACCACTGTTCTATGCTGAGCAGATCAATCCTGCCTTCAAATGCCCTGAATCGTCCCATGGTTTAATATTCTAAAAACAACTTGGTTACCATCTGTATAAGAAGGCGGGGCAGGGTACTGGCTTTCACGAGTTTTCAACTTACAACAGTTCACTTAGTGACTGTTCAAAATTACAACAGCACTGGAAAAAAAGTGACTTTGGGCCGTTTTTCACATTTACAACTGTTGCAGCATCCCCTGTGGTCACGTGATCAAAATTCAGACACTTGGTAACTGACTCATATGATGGTTGCACTGCCCCGGGGTCATGTGATCAGCATTTGCGACCCTCTGACAAACAGAGGGAAAACCAGATTCACTTAACAAGCGTATTACTAATTTAGCAGTTGCGGTGATTCACTTAACAACTGTGACAAGAAAGATTGTAAAATAGGGCAAAATTCACTTAACTGTCTTGCTTAGCAACTGTCTTGCTTAGCAATTGTGGTTGTTAAGTCGACGACTACCTGGCTTATTATTTTTAAAAAATTTCCCAGTAAGATTTTAGGACATTTGAAGTCCTGCAGTTTCCCCAATAATGTTTTGGGACTGAGGAAAATAGGGTGGGATTTCTCAAGAAGTCAGCAATTTGCATTTCGCTAGCCAACAAAAACCTTGACATCTGAACTTTATTTTGCTTTGTTTAGCATTCTTAAATGTCTGTCCCTGTGCCTTTGGTCTGGTCCACTTGAGATTTTGTCTCCAGTTTGTAAGGATGCTTCTCCAAGAGGGACCACGAAGGATGCTACTTTTGAAACCGGTCCAGGAGGCCCTGGAAGTTTGCCTGAGCTGCTCTGACATTTTGAAGAGTTGCTCTACTGCAGAGGTCCCAAACCTTTTGGGCAGCAGGGACCGGTGCCATGGAGAAAGGTTTTTCCTACGGACCAGAGGGCGGTGGTGGTTTTGAATATTGCCTGCATCCCGAGGATGGAGCTTTGCTTGTTTGTGCGGCCCGCTTGCTGACATGCTGCAGACCGGTGCCGGTCCACGGACCGGGGGTTGGGGACCCCTGCTCTACTGGCTTCACCGGACCAGTGTTAGCAACTCCTGGATTTAATTAGCACCAAACCAAAGAAGTAGTAGTTCCAGGTCTTGCTTAGGAATAAACTTCACTAATTGTTTAAATGGCATTGATTGCTCATGCATTAGCGAGCATATCCTAGAACAGGGCTTTTCAACCTTTTCACCCATTGTACCACTTTTAGGATATGGCAATATCCGAGTACCACCAGTCGCCTAGCAAGGTGTCAAAAACTTGATGACCACAAAAAAAGGAAAAAAGTGATAAAGTACAGGTAGTCCTCAACTTACAACAGTTCGCTTAGTGACTCTTCGAAGTTACAGTGGCACTGAAAAAAGTGCCCCCCAAGGCACAGCCGAGCAAGACATCTGCCTGCTCGCTCTTTCTCCTGTCCGAGGTTTTCATTGTTGTGAGCATTTCTGTTGAGGATTGGCAGCAGGGGTGGGGTGGGGGGGTGTTTGGTTTTTATTCCCTCCGTCTGCTGGGTAGTTGCAGCAGGTTTTGGTCACTTCACATGACCCTGGGACACTGTGACCATCATAAATATGAATCAGCTGCCAAGCATCTGAATATAAATCACAAGACCCTGGAGAGGCTGCAACATTCCAGCTGATTGGCGCTTCTTCTGGGCTCAGAAGCACCAGGATCAGCGGCAAGCTCCAGCTGGAGCCTGGTGCTGTTCCTGGTGCTTCCACTGAGCCCTGACAGCCCTGCAGCTCCAGCCATCTCTCGCTCAGGCTTGTGCGGTGCTGCCACCGGTTCAGCTCATTCTCCTCCCCCGCTACCACTTTTCTAGGATGGTCGCGTACCACCTGCTAGGTGCCAATGTACCACAGGTGGTACCCGTACCACTGGTTGAAAAGCCCTGTCCTAGAATACGCTTCCAGGGTCCAGAAAAATTTAATGGGTTCTGACAAGAAATAATTTAAACTTGAAAAAAGAAAATCATCCAATAGCTGTAAAACACAAACCAGAATGCATCAAGAGGATAGGATACCCTGTTTTTCAATAAGGAAATATTTTCGGAAAAGCTATTCCAGTTGAAGGCTTTGTTGTTTTGGTGACACAATCCAGCAAAACGGCAAGCGCTTCATATATTTGTCACTACAACCTATGTGCTGCTGCTTCATTTCTGGAGGCTTTGAGCGGCTTATAATTTATGTTTGGTATAAGAGCCTTCCATGTTCCCTTTTCAGCGAGACTTTTCCTACAAAGCTCAAAGCTGCAGCCTGTACGTCTTAAGTTACTCTTCCTCTGGCTTGGTTCCTAAAACGAAGCCATGCTCAAAGGCGAGTTCCTTAAATCAGAGTGAGATGGCAGAAACCTTTTCACCCGTCAAACCTCTTAGGAGTGCTGACAACACAGTATGAAGATAACAACAATCAAAAGGTCACTTAACTGTATTGTGGTTAAAAAGTACTATTAAAAGAATATGTGGATTCATTTCAAAGCCCCACAGTAAGTGACCCATTTTTTTTTTTAAATTTCAACCATTCCTTCACGATGCTTCTGTCAGTTGGTTGCTTAAGTTTAGTCCCCCTTCCTCTTCCCCACCCCAGAATCCCTCCACCCCCAAGTTTGAATGTGAAGACAAAGAACACACATCTGAAGGAATAGTAATGGGAAGCTGAGCCTTTGGCAACGTAGAGATTTCACTGCCGTTTCAAACAGAAAATAAAAAGTTGACTTCCATTCCCTTTTTTTGTACTCTGTGGTTTTCAAGGTACAAAATACGTGTGAACAGTAATGACGGTACAACTTAGAATTTAGACAAGCAAACGCAACGGCCTCCAACATATTAGGACTCCAAAACTAGTGCATTCTGTAACTCAATAAAGTGCTCTTACCTATTATTAAAGTAAAAGTTTACAGACACATAGCTTTTCTCCACGTCAATTTATTCGAAGTGTTTGCCTCAAACAGACAAAGCATGTCTGTTTTTCAGTATTTCCTTCCTATTCTGTACTTGGGAATGAAGAATATGTAACTGTAAGCCCTGCGTGGTATGAGGGGTCTTTCATGCTCTCCGAGCTTGGCTGTTTTCTTGCAGACGTTTCATTGCCCAAAGTAGGTAACGTCATCAGTGCTGGCACTGATGAGGTTACCTAGTTTGGGCAATGAAACGTCTGCAAGAAAACAACCAAGCTCAGAGAGCACCAAAGACCCCCTCATTTCAATACTGAGCTACAAATATTCTCCTTTATTGGCATTGCATGGTATGATAAGCCAGCTGGGTCAGATCAAATGAGGTAATTTCAATTCAATAAGCCATTTAGCTGCATATTTGGCTTCTGTTCTCTCTCACACACAGCTTGATATCGACCCTGAAAGTCCCGTGTGAAGATGCAAGAGAGAAACGAATGAGTAGATAGACGTTTCTTTTTCTGACCCATAAACCCTGGTTTATTGGATTAAGTTCATGATGCCTGAACTCAAATATTAGCTTTTATGGAAGTTGGTCTGCCATGATTCTTCTTAAACAAAACATTCCAAAAGAATCTATAGGCAGCTGAAGCACACACAATGAAGTAGCTTATAAAATGGGTTTCTGAATGTGGTTTTACCCAAATTATTATTATTTTTTTTAATCCCCTCTACTCTGCCACCCAGTTTCCATTCGCCAGCCAAATTGCTAGTTGCCTCAAGACTCAGCTTTGTCTTAAGGTAAAATAAAACTACAACTACACACTTTTTTGCCCATGATGTCGTGAAAATGCATGTTGACAGCCTGGTCCACTGATTGTTCGTCCTCGAAAGTAATAAATCCAAAACCTAGCCAACGACGAAGAGTGAATCAAGGTAGCAGGGTGTTGTGACACAAAACAGGATGATGAACAGTATTAGGGGCGGACCAAGGGTTCAAACCAGGGCTTCAGGTGGGCTTGGGCTGTGGGGAGCTCAGTGCTAGCTTGCAATTACCAGACCATCTTGGATCAGGGGAATAAAGTGGCTAGCTCAGCACTCCGTGCAAAATTTACTGAGGCAGAAAACATGGCTTAGTGCCCACAAACACCCCCCCTTTTTTTTTACCCTACTAACAAATGCTGGAGAGAAAAAAATCCAACTTAGTTCTGTGCAGAACACCTGCCTCGAGTTACTAAGGCCAAGTCAATTCATAAAACCTCCATTTACACGATATTCATAATAATTTTGTTTAAATGCCATCTGGCAAATTTGGAAAGCCACTGAGCAATAGCATAAAAGTGAAAAAAAGAGAGGATGGTCCTGGGCAAAAACATTTTGGGACAGGTTGTCTTATCGGTTCCCTCCCTCCCTCCCTCCTCCCCGAAACCTGAGATTTCCCCCTTGGTTTCATTTTGCTTTGCAGCTAGTCTGACAGCAGCCATTTATTGCTCTAAAGCGTTCAACAGAAAAACAGATACAGTCTCTGTAACAGTTAGTGTCTCTCTAAGCTTATCCAACGTGGTTGGGTAAGCTCGCAGAGCCTTATTGTAGAGATTTATACTTAATAAGACACAAAGATACAGGCCAAGATCGGGTCGCAGCAGGTCAAAATTCTGCTGCCAGCAACAAGAGCAAGACACAAATTAAGAAATAAATGGGATTTGGGGGAGGTGGAGGAGGCAACTTTTAAAGCATCTCCTGCAGGCAAGTGTTTGCATTGTGGCCAAATGGGAGTTGAACCAGTGACGTGTGAGCCTTTTAAAGAGCAAGGAATTGTTTTAAAAGCCAAAATAGAGGAGTCTGGGAGGTATTTTTTTAAAAACTGCAAAAAGGGGCGTTTCTGCATCCCAATGACACACACAATATAAAAGATTTAAATATATTGATTTTAAACATAGAATAGTGTGTTGTTTTCCTGGCTTGGGGTTAGGTGAAAAGAAAAAGGCCTCGGAACCAAACTAAGAAAAAACAGAATTGCAGCAGTAGGAGAGAAAGACACAGCAACGCCTGAAGAATTGGAGCCAGGCTTGATGACTGTGTTTATGGGATGGCCAACAGTAGAGACGGCGCTTGGGTGCTTTGGGCGGAGATGTCATCATAGACAAGTTTGCGAAGTGAAGGGGAACAACCCGGAGAACCAAATAGAGCAAACAGAGGCTGGATGGACATATGGTACACTGCATTGCACTTCATATTCAGAGCGAGGTAAAGAGAGATGCGCTCCTTGAAAATACCTTTAGAAATTGGAAAGAAGAATATTGATGAAATGATCTGAAGATGATAGGATTCTGAACCTGATTGTGAAGATTTAAATACATTAAGAGAGGTGGAGTTGGACTCCGACCAAGAGCAAAATGGGTAAAAAAAAAAAAAGGGGGGGGGGGACACACTGAGAACATGTATGCCTTAATTTCTTTCCTAGAGGTTTTTGTTGATTCTTCATAGCAAAGTCTAGGGCAGGGGTAGGCAACCTTGGCTCTTTGATGACTCGTGGACTTCAACTCCCAGAATTCCTGAGCCAGCCATGCTGAGGGGAAATGGAGAGGTTTCCAAGCTGAGCCATGCTGGCTCAGGAATTCTGGGAGTTGAAGTCCACGAGTCATCAAAGAGCCAAGGTTGCCTACCCCTGGTCTAGGGGGAAAGAGAAAAAGGAACAAAGGCATTTTTTTTCTCACATCCTAAAAACAATCTGTTCCCAAGATTAGAGTCCAAGAAGCATATAGCATCCTTCAAATTGTTGCGAGACCCAAATAGGCAAAGTCATGCCAACCAGATGTTTTGGTCGTTAAGAACCTAAATGTTTGATCACAACTTGCTATCTTGGTAACAGCATAGGGGAATTCTAACTGGAGGGCACCAGGTTGCCTGTCCCTGCCATAATCAGCCAGGTACTTCAATGGAGAGTATTCTCTGCCTCTTTTCAATTCGGTCCAACTGTCCAATGATGACATTGTCCAATGATGTCCATCTGGTTCCTCAACAGCTCAGATGAGATGGAGATGATGAGTCCAGTCAATGTATGCATGCTCTTTGAATACCTAGAACCAAGTCGCACATTTCTCTGGGAGAGTAGATTAAAAAAGAGAGAGCGGAATTCTTCAAGATACAAGGTCTGTAAAGCCAACTCCAAGTTGATGTAATTCAAAGGCGATTAGGCTCTTTAGCTTGATTGACAACTGTGCTTAGGCATAATTAAATTTCTTTTAACTACGGCATATGCAATTCTCATACTGATTAAAAAAATCTTCAATATGCTGGGTAAATTATCTATATTCTCTCTAGTAACACAATTAACCTGGCTATTTTTTCAGCTTGATTATTCAGATTTTGGAAACAAAATCTCATGTAAAGACATATTAAATGTCAGGTTCATAAAAATGATTTATGAGGGTGACAATGCTGTATTCCAGGGCTAGAGAGCCATTCTTATTTTGAGATAACTTTATTGCTTCAAGCAACTTAGCTGTTCACCAACAGGTTTTGCAACCAGACTTAGTGCAACCCAATTGGGAAGGTTACTAGTCTTGGAGAAGAATTGTGTTTTAAACATTACAGCTCGGACTTGAAACCACTGGCTGATTTCGCTATGAACAAAGCATAATTAAAAGCAAGAGGGCATGTAAGATTCAGACAACTGTTAAAAAAAATACAAGAAACATAGGATCTTTTAAAAATAGGCTTAAGAGTTTTACTTGGAAATAAAGAAGTTCTCCTAGCAATTTTAAAGGCAGCCTTTGTGGGTTATCATGGTGCCAAATATATTCCTTTTTACTGGCCTGCTGTCTGATTTTGCTGATCACACTTATTCAAAGGAGAAGAGGCATAAGACTGTAATGGGAACAGTAAGTACAGGTAAAAGCAGGTACTGTAAGCTACGTGCTCAAAAGAGTTTGCTTGTACCTGGAATGTAAGATTCAACTACTGAATTGTAGATGAACATTGAAGAACTAGCTGAACACTGAACAAAGTGAGCCAAGTTGCAAAGGCAGCGTTTTAGTAGCCCTGCCCCTCTTTGGCAATCCTCAAGAGGTTACAATATTGTGCCCACACGGAGAGCTGCTGTCAAGTGGACCAATTTCCTCCAGCTCAAAGTCTTTTGGAGGGGCAGCATATTTGGCAGCATAGGCTTGCAGCTTAGAAAAGGGAAAGAACTGAAGATTAGACAGCAGGAGTTTTATAAAGGACTTTATAGGCCAATTAAAAGTATTTCTGTGATAGTATGTGGGCAGGTCAAGAGTTTCAGGGCCATCCATCAGAAATGCGTTAGGTTTACATTTTATTTACTGAGAATATGGGGTGGACTGATGCAAAATATAACAAGATCCTTTGCTCATGTGCCTTGCTTCCAAGATTCCTATGTCGGGGTTTTGTTTTGTTTTTGCAATGAGGGAACAAAATGACGGACCGGATAGGCAGAATTCCTATAGTCGATTTCTTCTACTAGCTTAAGCATGTAAGTACACACAGAGGTATGTACATAAAGATGCTGCTCTTTGCTGTGTCGGTGAATTTTTCTGTTGAAATAGTGCAAAGCTGTCACAAAACAAATTAGAGCAACTGCCCCTCGTAGCTCCTCCCACACCACATAGTAAAAACTTTTATTTACACTCCATTAAAGACAAAGCCCGGTCCCTCCTCCGTTTGTGGAAATGGCCTGTACCTCTGTGATAATCTATCACCTAGAGAGAAGAAATCTAAAGAGATATTAATCAAAAATCAGTTTACAGAGAGAGAGAAAAGAGAAGGAAAGAAAGAACTTAATGTTTACTGTACTTTTACTATGAAACACTTATATATGTCACTAAAGGTGTGTCTAAATTAAAGATAAAACTAATACTTAACACTTAATAAATATGAAGTGAAGAATTTATATATTATATATATATATATATATTTCTTTAAATAACAGAAACAAGAAGGAGAAGTGGAAAGTCCAGATGGCAAACTATTTTCCAGCATGTTTCACATGCTATTGTGTGGTTGAAATGCAACTCACACTGATGTTTTAAAAGTATTGCTTCTAAAAAAAAAAAAAAAAAAATACTGAAAGGTGACTGGTGCGATGAACAGCTGGGGAACACAACGGCCACTTTCTGCTGGGACCAAAAACGAATTAGGTTAAGTGGCTCAGGTCTGCCAAACTGAGGGAGTTGCTTTTTCCAACATACAAGCGGCATCATAAAATTAAAAGTTGCCACATTTATTCCCATCCACAGAATGTTTCAAGCAACAAATGGCTTTTGGCTCCAAATTTCAGCTGTAGCCACTTAAAGAAAAGAAAATGTGAGAAATGTAGCAAGCATAACAACATCTGTTCCAGTCTGGCACCTCACAACAATTCCTGTCCTAAAACCAAAAAATAGGCCCTTGGTTCTAATGGTGCCTACTTTTAAAGGTGGAAAAATCAAAGGTATCCAGTTACTCCGTCTCATGGCTTTGCGCTCACTTATTTGAAAGGAGCCGATCAATACAGGTGCCATGCCTTTGTTAAGGAAAACACCTTTTCAGACTGGTATAAGTGAACAACATGGCAATGTGGTATCTGACTTCAAAAAACATAATACAGGATGAAATAGCATGAAAAGCCTCTGTGAAAGTCTGCTCAGTGAAATACAATTCCTGAGGCAGCTTGCAAAAGACATATATACATATATGAGCACACATGTCCATACATATATATGTGGATGTTGTGTAAGTTTGCCATCTGACACAGGAAGAGGATAAAGAAATTTCAAAGGTTAACTAGATTCTTCTTTACCTCGGGGTCGCTGTTTCTCTGCGTCATAAATCATTACCACTTCGGTAACCTGAAAAAGATTAAAAAAAGGAAAATTCTACTAATGATTTTATTAGAGGAATCTAATTTTATCAGACGGACCTTTATCAGCAGGATGAAGCAAAATAAAAAATATATATAATTGAACCTTTCCTGTGGGACCCTTGGTGCTCTCCGAGTTTGTTTCCTTGCAGACGTTTCATGACCAAACTAGGTGACATCATCAGCGCTGATGCAGGGCAGTGCAGCGCTGATGATGTCACCTAGTTTGGTCACGAAATGTCTGCAGGAAAATAACCAAGCTCTGAAGACCCCAAGGTTCAACCCTAAGCTATAAATATTATCTTCTATCATGAACTTTTGCTATGTGGATAAACCTCCACCAATCAGGCTCCTTTCTTCAAATGGGGCTTTGATATGGAGGAACTTTTCAGAGCTTGCTTCCTTGTGTATTAACAAAACACAATACAGATTGCCCAGCCTGGCTACTTTGGTCGTCCCTTATCAAGTGAGGGAAAAGTACCTTGGCTTCAGAGGAACTCCTGCCAATATAGGTCAAAGCCACAAATACGTAGCAGTATTGTGGGTATATTAAGAAGACTTTGATTGGCGAAACCCACAATCTTCCCACTGCTGCCTCCAAACATAGTATACTAGCACTGGAGCTGCCATTATAATTTCTTCCCAACAGGAAGAAAATCGAAAGGAAACAAACTTCTTCCAGCATATGTCTTACAGACTGAGGCCAGTCCCCTTGCATTTGAATCTTCTCACTTTAACAGTAGGAGTATGCAGCCATTACTATTATTACTGGCACTGAATAATTATGAACAATCAGTAATTTAAATACCAACAGGACAAGGCAAGGCCCCTCTTGAGAATCCGGGACATAATCTACTACTCTGAGCCCTTTGAAAGCGTCCGACAGATGTGGCCATGGTTAATTGTGCTGAAGCAGCAGAAAAACATCTTATTAAAAAAGGAAGAAAAGCAGGTAGCTCTGGGGAATGAGGACTGGTGCCTTAACCAGACGAACAAACAAGGAACACCGGGTACAGTATACTTTACAATATGTCTTTGTAATTATTTTAAACAGGTAATTCAACTCCCTAAGGTGACAGAGCCTGCTAGCCTAAGTAGCTGTCACGCAATAACTATCTTTACTCACCTTTGATTTGCTCATGTATTCAAGAGGCAATTTAGAGACTGCTACAGTGTGATGGAGGGCAGGAAAAAAAATACAGAGCTCCTGATTAGACTTCCTCCTACCTCGAGACAGCATGCTTCCCTCAACTTTCATCCCCATTTCCCAAGCAGCCCCTTTCTTTCTTTCTTTCACACCCTATAAAAGAAGCTGAACAATGTGTGAAAGAGCCATCACTGTGTCCCAACTTTATACTTGAGTTTTATCTGTGGTTCTTTAAATCAGAAAAAGAGGTAGGGTTAATCTGTAAACACTAAGAGGGATACTTTCCCCCTAATTAGAAAGAAAACAAAGGGCTTCAGTAGAAAATGAATACACCAATCTCAGATAAAAAGAAGTCAGTCAAGTCTCTGCATTTCAACCAGTATCTGCTACAGCAAGAGGACTTCTCATATATAGAGGCTCTTTTGTTGAGCACCAAGAAGCTACTTTACACCAGGGGAGGCTGGGCCTATGCTGCTGGAAGAACAGCAGAGCAAAAGATCATTGGAAAGAAGGGAACATATTGATCATTCAAAGGCTTTTAAGGAACATTTGTCCTAAAAGCGGCAAATTTCTCCCAAGGGAGGCCTTTTCGACCCAAAGGACAACTACATAATGAAAAGGAATATGCGGGGTGAGTTTTTAGTGTTAATTTGAAGACTGTTTAGTTGCCTAGGTTCAAATTACCAAATGGAAATCCTATTGTGAATTAATTCCCTTTGGGGGCCTATCCAATTATGCCTTGACAACTGTCCTCTCCCAAAAGGAATGTCAAGTTTCTGATCCAGCTGGTCAAAATAGTCAAGTTATAAACACCTCTTGATCCCCTTTTATTTGTACTTTTCTGTGAGTTCAAGACAATTTACCTAAGGTCTACCCTAATTTTACATCTACCGTGCTTGCCTGAAAATAAGACCGGGGCTTATAGTAATTTTTGCTCCAAAAGACGCATTAGGGCTTATTTTCCGGTTAGGTCTTATTTTCGGAGAAATACGGTACTAAATGCATCTGTTTGGCTGACAATCTTAACTGGGGCTTCTTTTTGGGGTGGGGCTTATACGATGAGCATCCTGAAAAATCATACCAGGGCTTCTTTTCCGGTTGGGTCTTATTTTCGGGGAAACGTGGTAGTACCAATTACTGTACTTTGTGTGAAGCGGGTTAGGCAGAGAAAGAAAATAAATGGATTGAAGTTATTCCAGAAGTTCCACAATCAAGTGCATGTTTGAATCTAGGTCTCTCCAAGCTCAGCACCCTAACCACTATACTACACTGGCTGATTCTCAGTCATTCAGGTCATGACTGTCCCAAAGGTGCTTTTTCAAAAGACAACTGAAGCATCCAAGAAGCTTCTTCAGTTCTGACTGTTCTGACTTCTTCAGTCAGAACTGAAGAAGCTTCTTGGATGAGAAGTAAAATGTCTTCAAAGAAAGCAAAGAAAGTCCAGTTGCCTTTTGAAAAAGCACTTTTGGTACACGGGCTGCTTTATTTTGCAAACTGTTGAAAGCGCTTAGACGTATCACATAAAGCTTAGTGAAATAACTCTGCCAGGGTTCTCTAGAACAGAGGTCCCCAACCCTTTGGGTACTAGGGAGCGGTTCCATGGAGAAAGATTTTTCCACGGAGCGGAGAGTGCGTAGTTTTGAGTGCTGCCTGCATCCCACGGATGGGGCTTTGCTTGTTCGTGAGGCCCGGTTGCTGGCATGCCACGGCTCGGTACCGGTCCACGGACCAGGGGTTGTGGACCCCTGCTCTAGAAAGTGTTCATAAGCTTAACCCCTCTTAAAAGTAGTTAAGCTTACTACAAATAAAAATAAGTATAGTTCCAGGTTGGCAAGATGTAAATGGTCCTTTTGCCATATAACCTATTTTAAAGTACAGCTACATGAGACAGCTGTATTTACCCACTATATGACACTAGTCCTCTTCCATATGTACTGGCTCCCTGTTTATTTTCAAGAAAGTTATCCAATAAACCTACACTGCTAATTTCTTTCACATTACCTTTTTAAAAATGTACCAGTAATATTGTACAGCAAGAGTTTAGGAACAAGTTCTGCATTTTAGACTGCATATGTAATTCCAAAGAGGGGAAATTTTAGTGCTTCTCTTTTTGGGAGAGAGTTAATCTGGAGATTTTATCAACTCAAATTATGAAAATAAAAGTATTTCTTAAAGAGGAAATAGAAAACATAGTGACAGCCCTAGTTTCATCAAACATTTTTCTCTGTCAGTCATATAAAAATTTAGTTCTCTAAAATGCTGATAAAAATTTAGTTCTCTAAAATGCTGGCGTACTTGCTATTCTGGACTTCACTGCTGACATGCCCTAACAGTAGCTTCACACTGTGGAATAAGCCATGCTTGAACTACAGTTTAACATGACGTCATGAATAGGATGCGATTACCATGGTTCAGACATGTTAAGCAAAATATAATAAGCCACCTAATGGCTGACAATGGCGTAGTGTGCAAACCAGGCCTCTCATTAAGTGAAGCTTTTTGATAAGAAGTCAAGCTATAGAAAATTTTACAGTGCATGTACTGGTAATCTTTTTATCTTTACTTGCCATCATGGTTTTGATAGGCTTTGTTGATTTAATAGAATCCTATAATGAAAGCTAATAGGCATAATTCAGCAGAAATAGTAGATTAGCACTGGGGGACTGGAGTGGAGAAGTAAGACAGCATTTAGAGATTGTGACTCCTCTCATACTATTTTATATTGACATATAAAACCTGGTTTCCTTCAGAGTTTTGGACTGTATCCCGCACCATTCCCAGAGGTTATTGCCAATTATGATGGATTACGGGAACTACGGCCCATAATATTTTAAGGTATTTAGACTAGAAAAGGCTGCTGCATAACAAGGATCTTACAAATAAAATGATAAATTGCATTTGTTTATGTAATGAAGTATGTTTACTTACCTATTTTGGGAAGAGGAGAAAGAAAACTAAAGGGAAGGGGTGAGCTCAGGAGGAAAGTAATATAACCCAGTGCCAAGTGTGTGAATATTTAATGAAAACTGAACTATGTTGCCAAAGAGGCAATGAAAAAGTTGTCTGGGGTGGGAGGTCTTAGTTGGTATTTTGTTAGTCCGTCCTGCTTATGCAAAAAAGCCTGAAACCCTGAGTATTAACACCCAGGACCAAGAATAGACTATCATACTATAATACAATACAATACAATTCAATAGGCAACATCGCCTTATATTCCTATTATAAATTCCTAATCTACTATCTTTCAAATAGGCTGACATTAAAACATCCGCCATCCCTAAACACTAGGGCAGGGGTATCAAACTCAATTTCATTGATGGCCACATCAGCATTGCAGTTGCCCTTGGGGGGCCAGATGGGTGTGGTCAGGGTGGGTGCAGCCTATTGGGTGGGCGTGTATGGAGTGGGTGTGGCCTACTGGGTGGGCATGGCCAGCTCTACATCGTTCGCGTCAAGGGTGCCTGTGGGGGCCTGGGCAGGAGTGGGACAGATCTGAGGGTCTCTGGCAGAAGGGGGTGGGATCGGGGCAAGTGCCAAGGCATGGTCCATTTCTTCACTCCTCACAAAGGGTGACACCTCCCCAGCATGCACCCAGGGGGCGGGGTCAATGCAGCAGGGACTGATTCCTCACTGTTTCTAGATGGCCTTGTGGAGCTAAGACTGAATGTGTTTCAGCATAGATGGCCACCACAAAATTGTACATTGGCTCCCGGCCGGCCTGGGCCAGGGCCAAGGCAGAAGGAGCCGTTTCCTCACTGTTTCCAGGATGGCTTCACGGGCCGCATGAAACCACTTTGTGGGCCGGCCTTGTGTTTGACATGTCTGCACTAGGGTATTGGGAGCCAAACTTGGCTCAAATGTCAAAATCAAATCATATGAAAACAAAACAAATGATCTGCAAATGATCCAAGGCAACAATTGCAAATTTTATCAAATTTTATCAATTTTATTATTATGTAAACAGAAGGTTGCCAAGTCCCTTACTAAAGGCTTCAGACTGTTACTTAAGATATGGTTTACCCACCAATTCTCCCCTCAACGAAATATTATTTCTGCAGCAAAATCACTGTTGAAATGATACGAGAGTAAAACATGTAACAAAGCTTTCTAATGTTGCAAAATCAAAAAAGTTTATACTGCCAAATTACATGGTGTCCAGTTAATAAAAATGCCAGAAGAAGAGATTAAAAACATAAGCTCAGAAACATTCAAACAGAATAAGTTAAAATGAAGGCTTTCATAACATAAGAAGTATCATTTTTTTAAAAAATGAACATCAACCAGCCAGTCTTATTTAACTTATTTATCCCACCAAATGAAAAAAAGTAATATTTTAAAGAATTAGAAGGTGAAGGACAACACCCCTTCATGAAATAATGTATTCCATCACAGTAACTCACCACTCCAAACTTCTTGAAGTATTCCCTGAGCTCCGTTTCGCCACAGTTGTGAGGGATCCCACCAACAAAAATTTTATGAGACTTGCTATCACTCCTGGATCCTTTCTACCAACAGAAAAGGGAGGGTTGTATTGAAACAAGGATTTCTCCATCAATATATATACAGTATATATGTATTATTTATTTCCTGACATATGGAAGTTGGCAAGAATATTTCATCTCATGCTGGTGGAGCTGACAGCTCTAAAAAAAATTTAAAGTAAACTGATTGATCGATTGACTGCATAAACAAATAAATTGAAGTGTAAAAGTGTTAAGTGTTACTTGCTTACCCCTCAAGGTTTCTGAACTGAAAATAACCACATGCAATACATACAACAAACAAAGGCAGGGAAGGAAAGAACTCCGCTATAATCGCTTATGCACAGGAAAGCAAGAGTCACAGAAAAGACTAGGAAAAGGCTGACGAAAAGAAAGGGAAAAGCAGGGATTCGTAGGGCAAGAGGACCTCAGTGCTGTAAAAACAACGGCAACACAACTGGGAGAAGAAAAGAAGATTAAAACCAATGAGCTAAAGGAGAATTAAGGGAGGCAAGAAGTATGATTCAGGATGGCTTTGAACTTTGAGGTGGGTGGCAAATAAAATAAATAAATAAAAAAAAAATGATTTAAGTGAGAACATTTAGATAAACGCCTACAGTTGGCTTACCCTGCCTTACTTAACTGAGTTACACAACTCTTCATGACATGGACCCAGCCTAACTGAAAAGTGAATTCTCTCACAGATCCTCTTGCTCTTCTGAGGATATCATCTACTTTACAAAACTTTTTTTTTTTTTTAGCAAACTAGTATTAGTGGCAACTTCTATTATGGATTGGTAGATCAAAGGGAAGCCCAACAGGTTACATAACCTAAAAGCAGTCGGCAGGAAGTTTAAGAAATTTTTATTCAAGAATTTATTTATTATTTTGGTTAATGCCTTTCCTGGTCTGTAATATTAATATTAATAAAAATAATAATGATGATGATAAAGTTGGAAGGGACCTTGGAGGTCATCTAGTCCAACCCCCTGCTCAGGCAGGAAACCCTATACCATTTCGGACAAATGGCTGTCCAGTCTCTTCTTAAAAACTTCCAGTGTTGGAGCATTCACCGCTTCTGGAGGCAGGTTGTTCCACTGGTTAATTGTTCTAACTGTCAGGAAGTTTCTCCTTAGTTCCAGGTTGCTTCTCTCCTTGATTAGTTTCCATCCGTTGCTTCTCGTCCTGCCTTCAGGCGCTTTGGAGAATAGCTTGACTCCCTCTTCTTTGTGGCAGCCCCTTTGTGGCTGCCCCTGAGATATTGGAACACTGCTATCATGTCCCCCCTCGTCCTTCTCTTCGTTAAACTAGACATACCCAATTCCAGCAACCGTTCCTTATATGTTTTAGCCTCCAGTTGTAAAAAAAAAATAGTAACTGCTGATCCAACTGTAGTTTCCTGGGTGTTTTCTAGTTGTGTTTTGAGCAAGTTTAGAGTAATTTCTAAATGGGAGATTTCACGCCTACCAAGCTTCTTGGTCATAGAGACAAAAACACCACATTTCAATGAAGACACCAAGAAGAGGAATAATATGAAGCGATGTGAAGACACTTCCTTACCCATCCTTCCTTTGGTCGTGTTCTCTCAGGCTGCATTCCTCGAGGTGTACAGGGTTTGGGATCAATCTGTCAAATGAGAGCACAAGTGAAGAGGGCTTGCTGGTTACCAGCATTTGAGAAAATAAGCTAGCGTATGATAATAATTCCTGCCACCTCATTTTCAAGATGGTGGAATAAAATTACATATTTAGACACTCATATGATGGAATAATGGAAAGAACATGGATCAACAGAGATAGAGGCATGTGCAACCCAGCAAAGCTATATTCTCCTAAAGAAAACTAGAGAACTATGAGACAAAAAAGAACACTGAATTAAAGGAAGGCTTTACTAAAAAAAATAATTTGTTAAAATGTCACCTCGGAAAGGTCACATGCCAGAGAAAATTAGGAAAAACCAGAGGTGACCAAGTAGAGATGAAATTATAAACCGAAAGAAATACTTTCTCTTTTTACAAGCTATTGTGCCTTAAATGGTATATGTCAATGCAGTACACAATCACTGTTAAAGTTTAGTAACATTGATTGATCCAAACTCTACAATCATATTTACTTTGATGATGGCTAACTCGGGAATTTAGAATGTTGCAGTAACTCCCAAAATAAGGGAAAAAAGGACAATAATTGTGGTAATAAAGAAGTGACTTCTTATATACACATTAAATCAATTTATATGAACGCCCAACTGGTGAAAGCAATTCTGGACACCAATAGCACATTAAGACAATAAAAATAATGTTAGCAAAGAATAAAAACCTACAGTGGTCGCTAAAGATAAACTCAAATAAAACTATCAACAAAAAAGCTCTCCATCTAATGTCCAGGACCTGGGAGCAGATTATATTCAAATAATAGGGCCAGCATATAAAATAAAGCTGACTCTCCAGTACAGTCAGGATTCAGCAAAGACATTATCACTTCAAAGGCATGATTTAATTATATTCATTTTAAGAGTCAATTGACACTCAGTTGTATTCCTGCACGCAAGTGGAAAAACTTACATTTCGGCCATCTAACGTATGGGGTCTGCTGGCCAGGACAGTTCCCACACAGTTGGGATCTTTGAACTTGACAAATCCAAATCCGCGTGACTGATTTGTAGTCTTATCTTTCATTATTACACAGTCGACAACTTCCCCATACTGGGAAAAATAGCTACGAAGGGTTTCTGTTAAAGGAAAACATACTTTGTTGAGATTAGTTTGTCAAAAATAGAATAGGGGCCGATATGGAAATAAATGCACTCCAGGAATAAAGATAGTTTGCAATTTTATAGGAGGATATTCTCAGGTACAAGTGAAGACATACTTCTGGGGATGCAAAATACAGTATGGGGCCCTCCAGTGCTTCTTTTGTAGTTCCAGAGCCCTCCAAGTGTTGGAACAAATATTCGGCTCTTTCTTCTCCCACTCCTCATTTTGTAAGCTAAAAACACTTTTGCAAATTTCAACCTTCCTGTCAGGCATCATTCAAAGTATGGTGTTCAACACACTGCAATAAGCCTAGAACAACTTGAGTCAGTCACAGTTATAAGCCCCTTCTTTAGGACAAGGAAAGCAATGTATAAAATAGTATTACCTTGAAATGGGTTTCCAACCATTCGGGGCTGAGAGGTAGCGGAGCTCTGTTCAGAACAAACTAACAAGGTCAACTGAAGGGGGATGTGATGGTGGTGGTCAATGGGCCAATATACACAAGCACGATTTTAATGATCTAGGCCAGGGAGAATTCTGAAGATTCCTATTTGAGCCCTAGGATGACCAGCCTACCTATAGCTTCTTTCTGTACCTTAGGGAATGGATTGTTGGGGTTGTGCCATTCAAAAAGAAACCACAAAAAACTTAAAACAAGTCCTTGGAATTATGTAAACTGCAGTCCTGCCTTTTAAGTCAGATGTTCAATCTAGGAGGCAGATTAATTTACCTTGTGTGGTGCTCCAATCTAGGCCTCCTACAAATAGTTTCCTGAAATTCAAAGAATAAGTTAGTTAATTATTTCCCATTCCAAACATAAACGATTCTCAACAGCAAAGCACTTTCAGTACTCATTATCCCAAAAGGCTGCCTGAGTAGTTTGTAACAATCAGCAGGATGGTAACTGTTGCTCTTAGATTAAATGGCTTTTCTGTTGTGATGCTTGCCCTCTGGAATAATATCTCCCCAGAGATTCATTCGGCTTTCACCTTAATGATGTTTCAAAACTCTTTGAGAACCTGAGTGTTTTCCCAGGCAGTCACCAAATCTTTATAGTGTTTTTTTTTGGGGTGTGTGTGTTTGTTTTGCTGTTTATTTTTTTATTGTTCTTGCTTTTAAAATGTAAATCACCCAGAGCCATTTGGAGTTAGGCAGCCCCTAAATTACAAACAAACAAGCAAGCAAAATTTCTAAAGAAAAAGCTAACAAAGAAAAAAAAAGGCAGTAGGGAAACAAAACAATGTGGGCGCCTGTTCTAAAAGTTACTACGGTATGATTAAAGAAAAGCAGTATTAATTTATATACTTGACAGATCCTGAAGTCATTGGCAAGGGAAACTTTCTTCTCTACTTTTATTTATATCATGAAGCATTTTTTAAAAATATGGCAAGCCAGTAAACAAGCATGGAATTACTGTAGCCAACATCTGCTGTAAGATTTCATTGAGAAAATATAACATACATGAAATAGTGCATTTTGAGTTAACAGACATTAAAAATAATTCACTCTGAGTTAAGACAGTTTTATTCCCATTTCACAGTTTCCCTCCCCCCCCCAAAGAAAGGTAGTAATATGTCATTTCAATCAAAAAGCTCTCAGCAAGGCTGAAGTTTGATCTCTTACTAACACTGTCAATGAATGTTTTGGAAAACCATTTCGGCAAATTAAATGTTTTCCTGTAAGTGTTTCATAAAGCATCTGAGCCTTGGGATTTGAACCATATCCAGAAAATTGTCCAGTAACTTGTCATTTACCAGCAAACTACTTGCATGTTTATCTTTGGATTTCTTAAATACTGAGGGAAGATTCCACACTTTTTGTGGCATATTTTGCATATTTTCAAAAACTCAACCTGCTGCTCTCTCTTCATGTTTCTTTTGTAATTTCTTCTACCCTCATGGGATGGAATGAGGAGAACTGTCGTTCTGGAGGGCCCCAGATGGTGGGAGTCAGTTCTTTACATATTCTATTGCATTAAAACCTTAGTTGCACAGTAACACAACAGTGTAACTTGAACACTGCTGACATATGATCACGGTAACACAAAAGCTGTGACTCAGTATGGTTGCTATATCAATGGAACAATTACAGCCAATTAAAACAGCAGCCGTTCACTACATCAACAACACACCATAGGGGGCAATTATCCTCTTATGCAATTTCCTTCTCTGCCACCCTGTTGGAAATGCATTCTTCATTTTCCTAGCTAGCGTTTTCGTAAATATACAAAATTTTATGTACTATGCTGTGAAGCAAAGCATCTTCAGTAAGAACATTACACTTTGCTTCAAATCTGAAAGTTCTGCCAAACTATTTCAAATGAGCCCTGGCTTAAGTTGAAATAAAAACCGAAACTATGTTGGTTGTTCAGAAAAGGTAAAATCTAGAGGGGTCCCAGAGTGATTTTAAGGTTCAAGCACGGCAAAGTTGATATACACTGTCCTCTCCTCCTGCCTCCAGTTTGTCCACCCACCCCATCCTCCCAGAATCTTCCCTCTTCTGATAACCCAGCACAGCATCTCTGCCCACAATTTTGCCTCAGGTCCCCATTCCCACCCCCCTGCTGATCCCTTACCTGCCCCTGCTGCCTGTTCCCTTCCCTCTCTTTTAGTAACTCCTCCTTATGGAAGGAGAAATTACTTGTATGGATAGTCCTCAACTTCTGACCACAATTGAGCCCAACATTTCTGTTGTTAAGCGAGAGAGTGGTTAAATTCGTCTTGCCCCATTTTATGACCTTTCTTGCCTCAGTTGTTAAGTGAATTACTGCAGTTGTTAAGTTAATATCATGGTTGTTAGGTGAATCTGGCTTCTCCATTGACCTTGCCTGTCAGGAGGTCGCAAAAGGTGACCAAAGAATCCCGGGACACTGTAACCATTATAAATATGAGCCAGTTGCCAAGCATCTGTCTTTTGATCACGTGACCAGGGGGATACTGCAACGGTTCTGTGAAAATCGGTACTGTTGTAACTTCAAACAGTCACTAAACGAACTGTTGTAAGTTGAGGATTTTACCTGTACTGATTTTAAATTAGACTCCAAGAAAACTCTGGAAACTAAAGGGATGCAACATTGCTCAATAGTAGTAACTGTGAGAGGGATCTCGGAGTCCTAGTGGACAATCACCTAAATATGAGCCAGCCGTGTGCTGCAGCTGCCAAAAAGGCCAACACAGTGCTGGGCTGCATTAACAGAGGGATAGAATCAAGATCACGTGAAATATTAATACCACTTTACAATGCCTTGGTAAGGCCACACTTGGAATACTGCATCCAGTTTTCGTCACCACGATGTAAAAAAGATGTTGTGACTGTAGAAAGAGTACAGAGAAGAGCAACAAAGATGATTAGGGGACTGGAGGCTAAAACATATAAGGAACGGCTGCTGGAATTGGGTATGTCTAGTTTAACGAAGAGAAGGACGAGGGGGGACATGATAGCAGTGTTCCAGTATCTCAGGGGCTGCCCCAAAGAAGAGGGAGTCAAGCTATTCTCCAAAGCGCCTGAAGGCAGGACAAGAAGCAACGGATGGAAACTGATCAAGGAGAGAAGCAACCTAGAACTAAGGAGAAACTTCCTGACAGTTAGAACAATTAACCAGTGGAACAACCTGCCTCCAGAAGCGGTGAATGCTCCAACACTGGAGGTTTTTAAGAAGAGACTGGACGGCCATTTGTCCGAAATGGTATAGGGTTTCCTGCCTGAGCAGGGGGTTGGACTAGATGACCTCCAAGGTCCCTTCCAACTTTACTACTACTACTACTACTACTACTACTACTACTACTACTACTACTACTACTACTACTACTATTATAACATGTCATACTTAATCAAATGGGATCCATCTTATTCACTCCCTGAAAATATTGACAGGTTTCCAGAGGAATCAGGAGAACTTCTTACTTACTAATTTTGCCTGATAGCAGCTGATTAAAGCTGCTAAAGGAAGACATGAGCCCTACTGACCAAGTTCACAAAACCTTTACAATGGGAATGGCTATGGAGATTCCCAAGTCATCCAGGTCATGGTTGTCCCACAGGTGCTTTTTCAAAAGGCAACTGGACTTTCTTTGTTTTTCTCTGAAGACATTTTGCTTCTCATCCAAGAAGCTTTTTCGGTTCTGAACTGAAACTGAAGAAGCTTCTTGGATGAGAAGCAGCCTTCTTCCAGGAAAAACAAAGAAAGTCCAGTTGCCTTTTGAAAAAGCACCTCTGGGATTTACAATGGGAAGTTCAGGATAGCAAGCCCAATCCTGTTCACTGCAGAAATCCAAAGTATCAAATGGCAGGCAGATGGTTTCTAGCCTCTGCTTCAACGTGTCCTGTAAAGTAAGCTCACCAACACAATTAATAATCTTGGTGTTGGTTCCACTCTCAGAACATAACACACTGAATGTTAGAAAAAAAACACCAATCTTTCCATCTGTTTTCTTGTAATTTATGACTATTACAGGTAGTCCTTGACTTACAAAAGTTCACTTAGCAATCGGTCAAAGTTACAACAGCACTGAAAAAACATACGGCTTATGTCTCTTTTTCAAACTTGCAGCTGTTGCAGCGTCCCCAGAGTCATGTGATCAAAATTCAGACGCTTGGCAACCGGCATGTGTTGATGACGGTTGCAGTCTCATGGGGGGGGGATTAACGTGATCAGCCTTTGTGACCTTCTGACAAGCAAAGTCAATGGGGAAGCCAGATTCACTTAACAACCATGTTGCTAACTCAACAACTGCAGTGATTCACTTTACAACTATGGTAAGAAATGGGGCAAAACAATTGTTTCGCTTAGCAATTGAAAATTTGGGCTCAATTATAGTTTGTAGGTCAAGGACTACCTGTAATGTAAAGCACACAGATAAACCATATTTACACAGAATTCAAAAGAGGCAATAAAAAACCTAGAAAGAAAATAAAATGACCAGAACACATCCCCTTCCAGCAGCTACTGCTCAGGTAAGCAAGATCAACACCAGACAACAATCAGACAGAATGAAGGAAACCACACCTCCAACAAAACTGGTACAACAAGCAGCTACCCTATTTCCTCCAAAATAAGACCCCTCTTATATTTTTTTTTTGGGGTCTCCAAAACAGGCACCAGGTCTTATTTTCAGGGGATGTCTTACCCGCCTTCCTCTGATAGCAAAATGGAAGCCAGGGGGCGCCGTGTGCATCAATCCTGAGCTCGTTTCTCGGCTGCAGAGGCTTTTCTGGAAGGCCTTTGACAGCAAAATGGAGGCTGGGGGCGAGAGGCAGCGAGCGGCGGGAGAAGAAGTGGAGCCGGCAAGGCAGGTGTCAAGGGCATAGGAGGCCTGGCTGCAACTATCCTAAGGTAAGTGGGTGCAGGGTGCGTGGGGCAGCTCCACCCCCCCCAAGCTTATTTTTTACCCGTGCGCCTCGTCTCACCTCGTGCAACCAGGTGCAATGGAGTGGGCGGGCTCTTAAGTAGGACTTATTTTGGGGGGGTAGGGCTTATATTGGGTGCACGCGTAAAAATCAAGCCAGGGCTTATTTTCAGGGTGTCTTATTTTCGGGAAAACGCGGTATATATAAGCAGGCAGCAAACCCCACACTCAATCCCATTGATGATGTTATCTATTTGAATAATGAAGAGACCACAAGCAAACAACCACGCTTAAAGAGCACTAAGAACTTCACAGTTCATCTCTGAGTTACATCTATTCCTTTCTATGGGAACTTCAGTCTAGTTTTATAAGGAACCATAAACCATTCCTCTCTGGCTCTGGTTTTTAGCGTTGGATCACTTAATAGACAAGTGTCAATATTTAACTAATCTATTAATTTGATTGTGATGGAATGTTTTGTCGAATCCTTTCACAACAGCTGAAACATTATAATCAATCCCTAGTTTGTAGTATGATGCAACACGGTTTCCTAAAGTTCTTGATCCCATTCTGAGATATATGAATAAATGAAACTCGGCTTTTGTTTTCCCAAAAAAGCCTCTCCCATGTAGTCCCATTAATATAATGGCACAACTGGTGAAAGCAAGGCTGAACCCTTTTAAAAAATATATTTTTATCCCTTTATTATTTTTATAAATAACTCAAGGTAGTGAACCTATCTAATATCCTTCCTCTTACTTTCCACAAAACAACCACCCTGTCAGATGAACTCGGCTGAGAGTGAGTGACAGGCCTTATGTCACCTAGCTGGCTTTCATGCCTAAGGCAGGACTAGAACTCACAGTCCTCGTTTCTAGACTGATGCCTCAATTACCAGAACAAATTGGCTCTCATTTTATAATTCAACCAAGTTAAGAGAATTTACTGACTATATAATTTAGGATTTGCCAGCTAGGCTTTGGACATCAAAGATACAATTTTTTTTTCTTGAATGGACAAAGAGGCAATCTATCTCCCTAAATGAAATTGCCTTTCAATTATCTTCCACACCAAAGGGTAGAGCATTAAAAATAAAATCCAAGCAGGAGCCCTCTACCAATGTTTCTGTAATGACCTCTGAAAATATGCTGAAATCCAAGAGTTTAAAGAGGCATTAAGAAACTAATTTAGCTAGGCTGACTGTATTGATTTTAATCAGAAAGCTGGGTGTTGCCTTCCCTTGTGTTTCTTACACTTGCCTTTTCCCAATAAACTCCTTTATATAACTGGAGATTTAGCTTCAATATGTAATAAGCCATTTTTAATTGAAACCTTCCCTCTGTGCAAGTCAGCAGGGTTACACAGCCTTCCTTTGTGCGTCAGAACTGGCAATTGGTTTCTTAAATTCTGAATTTCTCAGCACTGGGGATAAAGATCTTAGACACGTATTTTTACTTAGGACTCAAGGGACAAATCCTTGATAGGTGAGGTAAAAACTTTCTATCTGCACAGATTAGGGAGTGGCAGAAATACTGTCCAATTTGTGGTTGCTTATTATAAGCATTTTATGCTATCAGCTTATAGGTAGCTATCACATACAAAACCCTTCATGCCTAGGAACTGGCTGAGAAGCTGCCTTTCTCCTGTTTCTGCCCATCCCATAAGATCCAACACACCCCGGAGGGTTTGAAAAACCACAATCTTGCTATTCTTCAAATGAGTCTTAAAGACCTGACTTTTCCCACAGGTTTTGGGTTAGATTAGCATCTATGTCCACCTGATCTGAATTATATTTAATATGTTTGTAGTATGAATGTACTCCCTAGCTAGGCTTACCTTTAAAAAAAACCTGGTTTAACCTTTCAGGTTTTGTTATATTAATGTGTATATGGCTCAACTGCAGAGAGCTGTGTAGCTGTGTCCATTTAAAATATAAATAAGCAACGCTTTTACTGAGGAAGCTTCAGAAGCAGGAACGTGCCAGTGAAGTTTTAATATAAACTGCTCCCACTTTATATCAATCAATTATCCACTTCATAAAGGGAACTGAGCCAGAAGAGAAGCTAAGTAGTTCTGCTTCTCTTGTCATTTGTTTTCATAGAGTACTGCCACAGATCACAGATTATATTGATCTAAACTATGGTTTGCATACTACAGTGGCTGGGTAAAACTGTCCTAAGCAAAACAACAGCAACGACAATGATGGCTTTGATATAGTAGCCTTATGGTAACAAAGGAAGAAGTAGTAGACAAGTTTATTTTAAAATTACCACTCCCTCTGAAGGATAAGTTGGATTCTTAAATGCAGCATCTGCCCATCAGTGTTATTACGTGTTCTCTCAACACGGGAACCGCAACTAGCAGTAACATGCGGGGGAGGGGGGAGATAAAAGCATCCTAATTATCGATCTGCACAAAATGCCATTTTTCGTTTTAGCTTGGCAGCTGTATTTATGAGACTTCATTCACAATAATTGTACAAGAAATCAATCCCATGGATATTACTTACGCATGGATGGGCAAGCTAAGTCCTAGAGATTTGATCCAGCTTTATCCACTTGTTTCTAAATGCAGCCCTGGTCCAAGCAACTGAATTTGGGGACAGAGGGGCAGGAATACTACCCTACCCACTAGAAAATGTTTCCAAGATTCAAATTGGGATCGGTAAGATGCGTTGTCAGTGCTACCCTTCTCCATTACCATTTCTGACCAAACTGGCTGTGCTCTCCAGTGTGATACAGAAATTCAGTTCAGTAGCCCTTGGGGATCACAACATTTACATAAGGTTGCACAAATAAGGCCAAATGGAGATTCCATAGATTCTATGAATGCCACAATCAGGTCAATGTATAGGTAATTGCACACACTCGATCTAATTTTTGCGTAAGAACAACAGGTGAACCACTTGGGCAATGAAGAAGCCAGCTTCTGGAGACTTGGGGCTTTGTCGCCTCATTGTCTACCTGAAAGAGTAAGAAATACATTAAGGATGGTCCATCCCAGACACTTATAGAATCTGTTGATTTCTTGAAACTTCTGGATGATTTTACAGAAGTCATAGTAGAGATATTGCCAGTATCCTTGTTAGCCTATACCAGTGATGGCGAACCTTTTAGAGACAGAGTGCCCAAACTGCAATCCAAAACCCACTTATTTATTGCTGGGTGCCTGGTGGGCGTGGCTGTGGTGGTCTCTCTCTCTCTCTCCAAACTACAAAGACAGATTTGTGAGGCATTTTGAGAATGAAATCCCTTATCTTCATGCTAACCTGACTTCAGTTCTTTATAGTTTGCTATAAAATGTCCCGTGCACTATCTAGCCTAAATCTGCAGGGTCACTTTTAGTTCAAGAAGTCCAAAGACAAGGACATTTGTAACTCTCTGGCCCATCATCTGAGCTCACTTGTACTTGCCAAAAGGAATGACTGGGCAAATCAAGAAAATAGATACAGGGGTACATGATGGAATGGTACCATTGATCTTAAGAAGGCAATGTTCTATCCGCTCCTGAAGAAGGCTTCCCCAGTTGTAGGGAATTTTGCCAACTGTTCCTCTATTAACAATGCCCCTTAAACAAAGTTTTTAAGAGAGTGATGTCTGTGCAGCTGCAGATGTACTTAGATATGCTGAACTTTTCAGTCTAGGCTCTAGTTTCAGACTGCCCTGATCGTCACAATAGATGACCCCCTTAAGAAAGTGCAATTCTTTTGAAACTACTTGATCTTTCCTCAACCTTTGATACTGCCAACGAGGGCTCCTTCTGGTCATTTATGTAAATTAGAGGCACTGTGTAATAAGGTTCTGATCTTACTTGCAGGGATGGTATCAGAAAGTAGTACAGGTAGTCCTCGACTTATGATCACAATTAAGCCCAAAATTTCTGTTGCTGAAACATTTGTTCAGTTAATGTTGTCCCATTTTACGATTTTTCTTTCCGCAGCTGTTAAGTGAATCACTGCAATTGTTAAGTTAGTAACACAGTTGTTAAGTGAGTCTGGCTTCTCCATTGACTTTGCTTGTTAAAAGGTCGCAAAAAATGATCACATGACCCCGGGATAATGCAAACGTAATAAATATGAATTAGTTGCCAAGCGTCTGAATCGTGATCATTTGACTATGAGGATGCAAGTGTGAAAAATAGTCAGAAGTCATTTTTTCCCCAGTGCCGTTGTAACTTTGAACAGTCACTAAATGAAGTGTTGTAAAGTCGAGTGACTGTGCTACTGTGTAGACCGGCAGCTGCAATAGAAGGCAGTAAAAGGCATTATTTTACCTTCAGTATTATTGAAATATACATGAGGATACTGGGAATAGTGAGTAGGCATTTTGGAGCTGGATGTCATTCATATGCTAAAGGCATTGAGTTCTTTTTCCCCCACAATATCTGAATCTGCTTCTCCATAAAACTGGAAACCTCACAATCTTTCATGATATAACACAACCCACTCTGCAAGACCGCCCAACATACACAGCCTCCAAATCTTAATGTGACAGCAGACTGTCTGTTCTTATGGTAAAGATGCATCTTTTCAACCTTAAATGTATTAACCCTGGTTTGGGATTTGAACCCTCAGGCCTGAAATGCTGTGCAAATAGAAAATGCACTCCTTTAATGCTAAACATTTGTCCCATTGCACATGGTACTTGTCAGACTTAAGACTTTTTATACACAACTATTGGCCCAATACAGAAAAGTCAGAATAGTTATAGATTAAATATACAAGGCCTGGGGAATATCAGGTTCAAACCCACATTCATCTATGAAGCTGAGGTGTTTCTAGGACATCAACTTGGCCTATCCCATGGTGGCGAACCTGTGGCACGCAGAGCCCTCTCTGTGGGCATATGCGCCATCACCCCAGTCCTAAGCCTTCAGCTGGGTTTTATAAAACCTTTTCGCTTTAGGCCTCCGCCGCCATGTGCAAAAAAAAAAATTCAATCAATTTCAACTTCTCGTGGGGAAAAAAAATCTCGCAAAGTTGGAATTGATTGATTGAACTTTTTAGTCCCACAGTCTGCCATTACCACTGCAGCCACGCCCACCCAATGGGCCACGCCCACCCAATGGGCCATGCGCACCCGGCACCCGACGATACATAAGTGACTTTTGGGTTCCAGTTTGGGCACTCGGTCTCTAAAAAGTTCGCCATCACTGGCCTAGTCTAAGATAAAAGATTGTTGGTGTACATAACAGGAGACCCCGGGGGGGGGGGGGAGGGAGAACAACAACAATTCGCTATATTCCTTGGAGGAAAAGCAGGAGAAGCTTGTGATAAATAACTATTGGGAAGAGCATACATAAACCATGTAATCAATGTAGTTTTCCTCTCTTCATTATGATTCTTTTGGGAGTTGGGTAAAGAAATAAAAAAGTGCCATATATTTAGATCTGTAAGAATAAGCAGGGGTAGTGGTAGTACATGCATGCATGCCAACTAAGAGCAAGGATTGCTAGGATGACTGGAATGGTAAAAAGCCTTCACAGGAAGTTTTTAAAAAAGTACTGAACAGTTTTACTCCACTCAAAACGGCCTATTGCCATTATAAATTACTTACACTCTCCTGACAAAAATGTGTGCGATTCTTTTATTGACTTCCTTCAGAATTTCTATTTTACTTAATAAAGTAAGTCATTGTTATTTATATTCGGCCTCAAATGCTGACAGTGTATTATCTAATAAGGTTGGGACTATTTCTTTCTTTTTGTGGGAAATTCCTATAAAGAACGAACTGCAGGCCTAGTGACATCAAACTGCCATGGGCTTTCCAGCAGGGAGGGAAATACATTATGGATTTATTTTCTAAGTACAATGTGTTAAAGGAAAAAAGTTGCACATTTGTTCCTTGCTTTCTTTGCACAACAGCAGTAAATCAGTTTCTCGATGGCCTGCCACTTAAATTAAGCAACCCAATTTTACACAAAGGAGGGGAGCTGAAGTCATCATAGTATTTATGATTGTTATCTCTATTCTAAAGGGTGGAGCACAACCAAATGTCCTTTTGTATCATACCCGTGTTCAGTAGTTTTAGCTTCAAAGAAAGAGAAAATAGTGTTCTGGGACTGGATCAACTGGTAAAAAGGTAAATAGGATTTGATGTGATTTTTACTCTGAATGCATCCTTTTTTTCCTGCCTTGCCCAAGTGACCAACATCTTCCAAACGTGTATTTTTTGATCACCACCCCCCCCAAAAAAAGTTAAAGAATAACTATCATGTTTCAAAACTAACAGGGCTTCCTCAGATACAAGAGCTGTGGGTTTGTATATAGCAGTGATGGCGAACGTTTTAGAGACTGAGTGCCCAAACTGCAACCCAAAACCCACTTATACATCATCGAGTGCTGGGTGGGTGTGGCCCATTGGGTGGGCGTGGCTGCAGTGGTAACGGCAAACTGGGTGGGACTAAAAAGTTCAATCAATCAATTCCAACTTTGCAAGAACTTTTTTCTTCCCCGCGAGAAGTTGAAATTGATTGATTGAACCTTTTTTTTTTTGCACATGGCGGCGGAGGCCTAAAGCGAAAAGGTTTTATAAAACCCAGCTGAAGGCCTAGGACTAGGGCGACGGCGCGAGTGCCCACAGAGAGGGCTCTGAGTGCCACCTCTGGCACCCGTGCCATAGGTTCGCCACCACTGGTATATAGTGAACTCAAGCGTAATAAAGAGTTTTCAGTTCAGAGTTTTCAGTTCATCTTTCTCCCTTGCAGCTTCCCCAGATCTGATCCAGAAAATCCTCCTCCTTCTCCTCTCCCTCACATATTTCAGGGAGTCATGGAACCGCCGGGAGAGTCAAATTTGCAATGAATGGCATTCTAAATCTTTTTCAAGTATACGAATGAAAAGAAAACCCGGATTTTACCAGTGTTTTAGTAAGAAATTGAATTCGCAGCAGACTAATAATAGGATTACTGAAATATGATCGATTTGGGGCTGCCCTTGAAGACCATCCCAAAGCTACAATGGCCCCCCCTAAGTTTACCCAGTTCATACCCCTGTTGCGCAAACTGCACGGACTCCCCAGTTTCTGGGTGCAATTCAAGGTACTGTTTATGAATTTTAAATCCCAAAGGGCACAGGATCAAGTTATTTGCGGGTAGCCTCTCCCAAAGAACACCTGTCATTCTAACAGACCAGACAGGGTAGGCATGCTGCTAGTGCTTTCCGTAAGATGCTGCCATCTTATGATACCTAGGAAATAGGCCTTTTCCGTGGCAGAACTGAAGAAGCTCCTTGGATGAGAAGCGAAACATCTTCAAGGAAAAACGAAGTCTAGTTGCCTTTTGAAAAAGCACCTTTGGGAAAAATCAGCAGTAAGAATCTCACTGTCAAGGATTCATTTGACAGAGCTTCAGAATGTTAAAAAAATATAATTGAGCATGGCAAATATAGATCATAGTAAGTACAGCCTCAAGCTTTTCAAATACTACAACGACAGTTCTAGTCCCAATAATCTGGCAAAATAAGTCTCATGAGCACTAAAGGCAAGATAAATTCAGAATAGACCTCAAAGCCAGCAACATAAGCCAAAAGAGAATCCCTATACGCAATGATATCATAACCCCACAGGTGGGGATGCCAGGTGTCTTTCAGTAGCTTCTGAAAAGAAATTTAAATACTAGCATACCTAATTGTGTGTTTTCTAGGGAAGATTATTCGAAACGAATTTAACTCAATACCCTGACTATATACTCCCAGGGGTTGGGGGCAGGTTAGTTGCCAAGCCCCCACTTGATGGGGTGTGTGGATTCATTGGCTTGTTAAGCGCATTAAAAATTAAGTTCATATTCAATCTGAGCACAAGAAGCCAGGAAACTGGTGATTTCAAACTAGATTGTTTTTCTGTTGTTGATCTAGGGCAGGGGGTGTCAAACTGGTGGCCCACAGACCAGTTGCATCATACAGAGGCTGTGCCCACCCCAGCTCTGGCAATGCAAAAAGTCGCCATATGTCGCGACACGTCACGTGACATGACGGGTTTGATACCCGTGATATCTAGAGTCTTTGTGCTCTACCACTTAGTGTGATTGTATCCATGAATTAGAATCACCTTTAGCATAAAGCTAGGCAACCCATTGGGTCATTGTTTCAGAGTCATTGTTGGGACATTGTTTCAGAGATAACTCCTTACCCAGAGAAACGGAATGACTAAGAGTGGGTAAAATGCAGTGGGAACAAGAGTGGCTTCTGACTTTCTGCTGGCTTCCCCATTGACCTTCCTTGTGGGAATCTTCAGAAAGCATCAGAAACAGTGGAATTTGGACACATTCTGGAAGTCCTTGTTGTTTGAGGTACCTTGTTGTTCAAAAATTGTTGCCCTACGATTAACCATTTTGCCCAGTAAAAGATCATAACAAGAAGAATCTTAGTAGTATAATACAGGGCTGTGGAGTCGGTAGATAAATGTTCCGACTCCGACTCCTCAGTTTTTTGTACTTCCGACTCCAGGTACCCAAAATTTCCTCCGACTCCAACTCCACAGCCAGGGCTGTGGAGTCGGTAGATAAATGTTCCGACTCCGACTCCTCAGTTTTTTGTACTTCCGACTCCAGGTACCCAAAATTTCCTCCGACTCCGACTCCTCGACTCCACAGCATATATATACTGTAGAGCCAGTTTGGTGTAGTGGTTAAACTGCTGGCCTAGAAAGCAGGAGGCTGTGAATTCTAGGCCATGAAAACCAGCTGAGTGACCTTGGGCCAGTTACTCTTTCTCTTAGTCTACCTTGCCTCACAGGGTACTTATGGATAAAATAGGAGGAGGCTGGTGTGTTGGATATGTTTGCCAGCTTGAGTTATTTGTAAAAATAATGAAGGCGGCATTAAAATAAAGCAAATAGTAAAAAATATCTGAAAGATTGTATTTTTAATACAGGCAGTCCTCGACTTACAACAGTTCGTTCAGTGACCATTCAAAGTTACACTGGCACTGGAAAAAGTGATTTATGACCATTTTTCACACTTACAACCGTTGCAGCATCCCCATGGTCACGTGATCAAAATTCAGATGCTTGGGAACGGATTCCTATTTAGGACGGTTGCAATGTCCTAGGATCATTTGATCACCTTTTGCAACCTTCTGACAAGCAAAGTCAATGGCGAAGCCAAATTCGCTTAACAACTGTGTTACTAACTTAATGACTGCAGTGATTCACTTAACAACTGTGTCAAGAA
The DNA here is from genome assembly GCF_001527695.2 of Protobothrops mucrosquamatus. NCBI lineage: Eukaryota > Metazoa > Chordata > Lepidosauria > Squamata > Viperidae > Protobothrops > Protobothrops mucrosquamatus. The sequence goes on along the minus strand of NW_015386401.1, from coordinate 1,027,048 downwards.
AGGTTATAAAATGGGACAAAACTCACTTAACAAATGTGTCATTTAGCAACAGAATTTTTGGACTCAATTGTAATCGTAAGTCAAGGACTACCTGTACCAGGAATGAGCAACATGTCATATTCCAACAGTTAAATTCAATTCCCAGCAGTCTCAGTAAGCATAACTAATGTGGGAGGCTGATGGAAGATTCAGCCAAATACGTCTGAGGATCACACAACAGGCTATCCCTGTTCTTAAGCAAACATTTATAAAGTTTTGGCAAGCAATAATGTAGTGGTTGGAGATGAATGTATCAATAAAGAGTAACAGAGAACTAAATCAATTTGACTAATTCACAAGATGAAATGGGAAACCATACGGGGCACTGTAAAGCCGCCCAACTGAAAAAGATGAGTATTTTATTAGTACTAGGTATTTCCGTATGCTTGCCTTGAATCATATCTTCTATAAATCTGAGGGAAGGACAAAGAAGTCCAGTTCTGTCTAAGAAGTTAACCTTCTATCTGTACTGAGAATCATTGGTATAATTATTAATCAAACTGGGAAGAGGACATCTAGGAAACTTGTAAAAGAGGTACTGTTCCTTCTCTCAAGGATTCATAAATTAACTATTGATGAACAATGGTTGGTTTCACTTCATTCTAATATGTGCCACACAAGAGTGGTAATGAGGTCATAATATCGCAGCTTTAAATAGTGGCTAAGTCACAGGTCGGCAACCTGGGGCTCCAGAGCCACATGCGGCTCTTTGAGCCTTCCCCTGTGGCTCCCAGCCTCCTCTGCCATTTGCAAAGAGAGACAAAGACAGAGAGAGGCACTTATGCTTCCCTGCTTCTCTCTCTGTCTCTCTCTCTCTGTGTTTGTGTGTGTGTGTGTGAAAAAGAGAATGGACTCACGGTGTTCTCTGAAAAGCTGAAAAGCTTTTTGGGCGGGGCTCCTCCCTTTGCTGCATCTCTGCAGGAAGCAGGAGGGGCAGGAGAGAGAGAGCTAGCTAGCCCAGCTATGCTGACTCAGGAATTGTGGGAGTTGAAGTCCATGAGTCATAAAAGAGCCGAGGTTGCCTACCCCTGAGCTTGTTGGAGAACAGCTTGCTAGGTGAGTAGAAGATCGGAGAGAGGGAGAGAGAGGGGGGGAGAGAGAAAGAGAAAGAAAGAAAGAAAGAAAGAAAGAAAGAAAGAAAGAAAGAAAGAAAGAAAGAAAGAAAGAAAGAAAGAAAGAAAGAAAGAAAGAAAGAAAGAAAGGTAGGTAGGTAAAAAAGGATATATGCAGTGTTATCTTCATTTTAGATGTCAAAAGGGTTTTGCGGCTCTCAATGTTTTGTTTTCGGTGGGAAACGGGTCCAAGTGGCTCTATGAGTGTTTTGGGTTGCCTACCCCTGGCCTAAGTCATTCGTGGTAGGATCATACTCTACTCCCATTTTCTAACACCAATAAAAATGTTTAACAAAAGACACCTCCTAGTGCAAAAAAAGCACCTGTTTCCTATTTTTTTCAGCCACCAAGACAAAAGAAAACTAACTGCTCTAATTATTAATGCCTTTGTCTCGACCCATCCCGATGCACTGGATCTATAGAACAAATGAGCCATATCCTGGCAATGGCTGCCATTAGATAGCTGGATAAAAAATAGGTAAGAGAGTCTCCAGGGATTTTACTCTGCTAGTCGTTGGCAATTATATGGGGCGGTGCTCATCTCCGTTTCAAGGCCACTGAGGCAGTGCTGTCTGAAGACATTGCTGTGGCCATGTGGCCAGCATGACATTACAGAGCACTGTTACCTTCCCACCAAAGTGGCAGGTACCTATTTGTCTACTCACATTTGCATCCTTTCGAACTGCTGGGTTGGCGGGAGTTGGGGAGAGAATTGGAGCTCGCCCTGTCGCGGGACACAGCTAGGACGCAAGCGTAAATAACTACAGAAGTAATAGGAGCAAGAATGACATTGTCATAAATGGATATCACCAGAAAAGAAAAAGGGCAAAGGGACAGCTTTTATGGTATATATCAAGTTTAAATAAGATAGCGCTCTGTTGAAAGAAAGCTATTTGAATATGGTATATATCAAGTTTAAATAAAGTAGCGCTCTGTTGAAAGAAAGCTATTTCAACCGGAAGTGCCAGGAAATTGAGTTCAATGGACAGTCTGACTTGGGGTAAAGTGAATCCTATATAGTTGGAATAAAGTGATAAAAGTGACAGATAAACTAACGAAAGCACAGATGTCAGGACAAAAGGCAGCACAACACATTACAGTCGATACTGTCCAGCAACTAATGAAAATAAGAGATGGGAGCTTTTGTACATGGCACCTTGAGTTATACAAAATAAAGGTGAGATATAAATACACAAGCTACTTCTCCATAATGATAAAACTCAAGAACTGCAAAATAATTCTCTTAAAAAGAAAAAAATACTTATAAAGATAGAAAGTATCTGGATGGCTTGTTTAAAAAAAAAAGCATGAATCTAGGAGACAAATGCTTCTTTTTCAGCCTCTGAAATGCAATAAATCCCATGACACAGATCATTATATCAAGAAAATATGAGATGTCTTTCCTGATAGTGTCTAGGTGTTTCTAAACTAACTAATTCTGTCATCGGCAAAACTGAAATGTGATTTTAAAAAAACCTATTTCCTTTTCTATACTCTCAAATTTCAGAGCACAGATTTTAGTGCAAGAACGTGAATAATAGCCGTAGTAATTTGGATCTCTTCATCACATGCAATCTTCCATCAATAAAGCAAAGAAAAGGAAGTTAGTACTGTATTATCATTCCCAAAAGCACAAAACTAACACATAAATCATCACAAATTTGACTCCAGGTAGACCTTAATGTTCCATTAAAGAGAACACAATCTCCATTAAAGAGAGTTCCAAATAGAAAACACAATTTCTGCAACAAACTGAGTTAGGCAGTCACAATTATTTACTAATTTCAAATAGTTAAGTTCATGTCAAGAAGTCTGTTGATGCAGTATACTTATACTTCCAACATTTCTGGCTAATGGACATGCTGGCTAGGGCTTTTGAGTTGCCTACTAATCCTTGCTAATAAGAATGACAGAAATTAAATATTTTCATTTTATATAAAACTGAGCTATGAGATTATAAACTGCACAAGGTTATCCAAATGGCAAACTAACTGATGAGTGGAAATTACAAAGTGAAAAGAATTCTAAAACTGGAACTGAATTTTCTTTGCTGATTTTCCGCAAGCATCTTTTCTATTGTTTTATTTTTATTTTGATAGCTTATTTATTCTTCCTGCTTTAAAGGGACTAAAAGCAACCCTCCCCCCTTGATTACAGAAAAGAAATGCACATTGTAAAAAGGAGGCACCAGAAATACAGTATATAGTCTTAAGCCACCTTGCATATTTACTAGAAACTGATTTTATGTAATTTTATATTATCTTGGACTAAAAGCTATATAAAATGAATGACGTTGAGGTACTGAAACGTCACACAGTCATATTGGTGCACTAGCTATTGTATATTTGACTGCTTATGTGCCACTATTTCTGACACATCAAATAGCAGGCTGAATGCAGGTTTTCCTTTCTCAGTGGCCATTGCAGTCTCTCAGCTCTACTTGAAATTATTTATGGACACCTTGATGAATATTCAAACAAAAAAAGGCAAGGTTTTCTGAGGTCAAACAGGGAAGCTGTATATAAACTCAGTGCTATTTATACATGACTCAATAGATTACCACAAGCTAAGAGAGTTTTGGTATTTGACTTTGTGATGGATGAATTCTGGTATACTGAATAAATGTAGATTAACCAATGCCAAAGAGCCTGAAGAAAGTGGGTAAAAAAATAAAAATCTGGATGGGCAAAGAAAAAACTTCCAAAGTATTCAAAGGACACAACTGACTTGATAATGATATCAAGACATTATGCAGGTAGGATTGCTGAATTTTCCTGAGCTATTTTTTTGTGCATGTGTGTGTGTGTGTTCCTTTGCTTATTATATATGGCAAGTTGTTCCATTTAATAACTCACACAATCATTGTATATTCTGCCAAAAATGAACAACCTTTTTCAAGATTTTTTAGGTATAGATAGATAGATAGATAGATAGATAGATAGATAGATAGATAGATAGATAGATAGATAGATAGATAGATAGATAGATGATAGACAGACAGACAGACAGACAGATAACCTTTACTGTCATTTTTTTTTACTGTGGGCACAACGGCACACATCAAAAATGAAATTTAATTGCCCGCTCTCAAAGTGAAAACACATACATGACACACCTAAAACATACTATATATACGATATGTATAAACCCACACCCCTTCATATACATAACAAAGAAATATTAAATACTGTCAGATCCCTCTGACATGGGCTGTTCAATATATCTTTATAGCTCCTGCTCATTTATTTGTACTAAAAAAAACTTTGTAGTTTTTAATCTGTATCTGACTGGTGGCCTTATAGCTATAATAAAATTTTATGTTGATGGTGTTTTTGTCTTGTTTTAAGTAATATTTTTTTAACAAAACTAGCTTAAAGCTACCAAACTGAAACCACAAAAGGAAGCCAAGCAGATGTGATCAATTACAAACTCCATAACATTATCATTAAGCTTTAATAAATTTGAATAAATAATTTAAATACAGGTAGTCCATGCATTAAGAACAACGGACTTAACATAGTTTCAAACAAGCTACCCATTATAGCACTGTACTTAAAATGGAGGACAGCTGACCAGCAACATGATCTGACTAAAAATGGCAGATGGTGTCCTCCAATAAACCACTAACACCATGCAATGCTTTCATGAGCATCACGAAGTAGTGTGTGTTTTTAATACACTGTTTCAATGGTTCGTGAAAGCATTGCAGTTTCAGCATTTGTTGACTTGAGGAAGGAGAGTGTCCACCATTTTGAGTTTGATTATGGGTACCCAGCCAGAACATTTCGCTACCTTCAGGATAGTGAGAGGTGAATTGCTCCATGTGAACTGAGTTCTAGTGGGTTCTCCTGAATTGGGTTTTCCCTGCTGGAAGTTGGTTTCCTCCATATTTTTCAGCTGAAACAAATCTTACAATCCTAGTCTATAATTTCTAAAACAATCTATCTGTAGGATCCAAAGTAAATCACACCTGATACTTTTCATACTTGTTGCTTCTCATGTAAGGGATTCACGTTAAATGAATTTAAATGCTTTAAATAATTGTCAATGCTTTAAAAGGCTTTTCAGTGTAGAAAGGGCAGCATAATTTAAGAACTCTTTATGCATTTATAAAAATAATAATAAAGTTGGAAGGGAACCTGGAGGTCATCAAGTCCAACCCCCTACTCAGGCAGGTAACCCTATACCATTTCGGACAAATGGCCGTCCAATCTCTTCTTAAAAACCTCGTGTTGGAGCATTCACCGCTTCTGGAGGCAGGTTGTTCCACTGGTTAATTGTTCTAACTGTCAGGAAGTTTCTCCTTAGTTCTAGGTTGCTTCTCTCTTTGGTTAGTTTCCATCCGTTGCTTCTTGTCCTGCCTTCAGGTGCTTTGGAGAATAGCTTGACTCCCTCTTCTTTGTAGCAACCCCTGAGATATTGGAACACTGCTATCATGTCCCCCCTCGTCCTTCTCTTCATTAAACTAGACATACCCAATTCCAGCAACCGTTCCTTATATGCTTTAGCCTCCAGTCCCCTAATCATCTTTGTTGCTCTTCTCTGTACTCTTTCTAGAGTCTCAACATCTTTTTTACATCGTGGTGACCAAAACTGGATGCAGGCAGTGTGAGATGAATTATGGAAACTGAATTCCAGTGATTAAACACGTGATTGAATTTTAGCTGAACTTTACCACAAGGTCAGCCTTGCTTAAAATACAGACAGGTTATTTCTTCTGAAATTACAGGTAGTCCTTGATTTACAATCACAACTGGGACCGAAACATTCATTTCTAAGTGATGTGGTTGTTGTGAGTTGTGCTTGATTTTTATGATCTTTTTCGCTGTGATCATTCAGCGAATCCAGCTTTCCCCATTAACTTTGCTCGACAGAACTCCCTGTGAAGATCACAAATGGCGATCATGTTTTTCCAGCACATTGAAACCTTTGGAAACACGTCAGTTCCAAGCATCCAAATATTGATGTGACGGCAGAGATGCTGTAACGGTCATAAACCATTTTTTTTCAGCACTATCATAACTTTGCTCATTAAACAAATGGTTGTAAGTCAAGGACTATCTGTATTCAAATAGAGAGCTCTATACTTGATCCACATTCTCTCTTTCTAGGGTCTGCAATTCGAGTTTGATACCGGCAGCTAGATTATAGCCAGAAATAGCTGCCAAGCAAGTTAGAACTCAACCCAGAAAAAAGTAATGATTACATTTTGGTTTGAAGAAAAGTCTGTATTTAAAACTTATAGAGATAAGTTTGAACTATCAGAGTGACCCTATAATTTTTTTTAAAAAAGAAACATCCATAGGATCATGATAAAAGAAAGTTGCCTGCCATTTTGAGTCAAGTCACGTTCCAGTTTTTTCTCTATTTACCATGCTTCCAAAGCAAAACTGCAACAAAGAAAAGGAAAATGATCATTACTGAAAATAAAGAGGAAATGACGAAACGTCCCAAAAAGGGTGAAATGCCATCCGATTTCAAAAAGCATTAGGCTATAGCCAGTCAATAATCAGAACAATTTTAACAGATAAAGAACAACGGAGCATGTAAGTACCTGCCCTGGTGAAAGCTACAATTATTATTAAGCCATGCAGTGGTTTAATCACTGAAACAGAAAGGATATCGATAATGTGGAGAGAGAACCAAAATCAGCATCAAATGCCCATTAGCCTTACTTTACTGCAAGAAAAGGCTGAAAGCCCTTTCAATGGCTTAAAACAGTGATGGCGAAACTTTTAGAGACCGGGTGCCCAAACTGCAACCCAAAACCCACTTATGTATCGTTGGGTGCCGGGTGGGCATGGCCCATTGGTGGGCGTGGCCCATTGGTGGGCGTGGCCCATTGGGTGGGTGTGGCCACGGTGGTAACAGCAGACTGAGTGGGACTAAAAAGTTCAATCAATCAATTCCAACTTTGCGAGATCTTTTTTTTTTCTGCGAGAAGTTGAAATTGATTGATTGAACCTTTTTTTTTTTTTTTGCACACAGCGGCAGAGGCCTAAAGTGAAAAGGTTTTATAAAACCCACCTGAATGCCTAGGACTCGGGCGATGGCGTGCGTGCCCATAGAGAGGGCTCTGTGTGCCACCTGTGGCACACGTGCCATAGGTTCGCCACCACGGGCTTAAAAGTTGCAGGGACAGCAAATAAAGGTGATTTTTGATGAAGAGTATTTTGGGAGAAGGTTCAATCGTTTCAAAATGAGGGCAAATTTACATACCATTAAAGTGCAAGGAGAAACAGTAAATGCTGATGTAAGCACTACACATGATTTTCCTGACATGTTTAAGGTTATTATTGAGGAAGGAAGTTATTTGCTAGACCAAATATTTAACATAGATCAGAGTGGCTTTTTTGGAGGGGGGGGACACCTGAAAGGACCTACATCAGTGACGGCGAACCTTTTAGAGACCGAGTGCCCAAACTGCAACCCAAAACCCACTTATGTATCGTCGGGTGCTGGGTGGGCGTGGCCCATTGGGTGGGCGTGGCTGCGGTGGTAAACGCAGGCTGGGTGGGACTAAAAAGTTCAATCAATCAATTTCAACTTTGCAAGATCTTTTTCTTTCCCGCGAGAAGTTGAAATTGATTGATTGACTGAACCTTTTTTTTTTTGCACACGGCAGCAGGGGCCTAAAGCGAAAAGGTTTTATAAAACTCAGTTGAAGGCCTAGGACTGGGGCGATGGCACGTGTGCCCACAGAGAGAGCTCTGCGTGCCACCGTGGTTCGCCACCACGGACCTACATTATAAAGGAGGAAAAAAGTGCACCAGGGTGCATGGCATCAAAGGATAAGCTATTGTTAATGCTTGGGATGACACATCAAGGAATTTCAAGTTCAAGCCTTTGCTTGTTTATGACTGCCTAAATCCGAGAACACTTTACCATATCATTAAAGCATCTTTTCTTATTATTATTTGGAAGGCAAAAATGCAAAGGCCTGGGCTATAACTGCCATTTTTCAAGAATGGTTCTTAAACCATTTGGTCCCTGCTGTTGAATGCTATTGCTTGGCCCAGCAAATTCCTTTTAAGTTTCTCCTTGTGCTTGACAATGCACTGGTGATGGACATCCAGACACTTTAGATAACCTTCACCCCAATGTAAAGATGGTATTTTTATCCTCCAACACCACACTGCTACTTCAACCGCGCCCTCAAGACATGGCTCTTCCAACAAGCGGGCCTGGCCTAGGGAGGATTTTTAAATTGGGTTTTTTAGGAATTTTAATTATCACAACACTAAAATATTGGTTTTAATTTGGTTTTATTCGGTGGGGTGTGTGGGTCTCTCTTTGTTTTTAATAATGTTGTGAGCCGCCCTGAGTCCTTCGGGAGAAGGGCGGGATACAAATTGGAATAATAAATAAATAAATAAATAAATTTACGGCAGACCTTCTCACAAGCAGTCAAGGCTACTCATCAGGATGTGATGAGCTTAAGGGAGTTCTGGAGGAATTACAACATCTGTGATGCAATCAAAAATACTGCTGATTCTTGGGATGAAATGAAGCAGTCAAATATGAAAGGAGTGTGGAACAAATTGTGCCCTCAATTTGTTCATGCTTCTCAGGAGTTTACAGCTCACTACACTGCAAAAGCCAGGCAAGCTGTGGTTGACATTGGTAATCAGCTGCAGTTAGATATCAGTGCAAAAGATGTCATACAGTTACTCGACTCCCCTGCCGAAGAACTGACCAATGAAGATCTTATGGACTTAAAGCAGCAGCTGATAGCATTTGAGGAAGAAGACTGGGGCATACAAATCCAGAACTGGAAAAAGGTTTTGACAAAAGGCTTAGCTCAAGACTTTGTCTCATTGAAGCAGGGATGGCAAATTTAAAGGAGCAAGATCCTAATATAGAGAGATTCACAAAGTTTAACAAACAATTACGGAGGGCTTGAGCTGCTACAAGGCCATTTATGATGAGACCCCCCAAAAAAGCTGTGTCCAACCTCCCTTGATGCCTACTTCAAGAAACTGACACCACTAGTTAACCTGTCCCTCCAGCAATAGGTTCAAATCTTGACTTTCTAGCATCAGGCTCAACACCTTCAACAACAGCCATCTACTGTTAAGCTTTAATCATGATTTCTTTGTCTAAACTATTTTTAAAAGTGTTTTTTTATTATTATTATTATGGTTGGTCACATAGTCAGCCAGAGTTTAGACTGGATTACACTATATTATTATTACTATTATTATATACTATATATCAGTTATGGCAAACTTTAGAGACCAAGTGCCCAAACTGCAACCCAAAACCCAATTATTTATCGCCGGGTGCCAGGTGGGCGTAGCTGCAAATTTAGGCCCTTGAGCTGAAATGACAGTCTTGTACTTTTAAGTCTGAGATTGTACGGTATTGGCATCATATCTAGCATGCCCTATATGGCTAAGAAAAATACCTCTCACAGACCTTATTGGGAATAAAATCTATAGTAGATCCAGCTCTTTTGCAGTGGAGCTCTCCAGGTTACTTGAATATACATACACTGACTTGGCTCATTGATTATTTTAAGCCATGGTATCACTATTACTTGAGTATATTTACTCAAGTTTGTAACAACTAGATTTACCCAACACTAAGTTCATCATGGCTTTGGACAATTAGTGAACCTAGCAAAGCTGTCCAAAACCACTGTGGACATTGTAGCCTTCTTATAAAACCCAACTATTCTGACTCAAAGACACAGAGGAAATCCTTTGAATCATAAATAACTGACAAATCTAGGTCATTTGATATTATCTTTTTCCCTATAATCTTCTTTCTCCTATGTACAAAATTTAAATACACTTCAAATCAGACACTTTCAAAAACACAAGTTATTCTTGTAATATGAGGTCCAATTTTTAAAACGGAAAGGCAAAATAATTTTCCAAAAGGAATATATCTGTATCAACACACTTGAACTTTAAAATGTAAATCTAAGCACTTAAGAGAGACAAACAGTAAAAGTCAAAATGACAAATGTCACTTGCTCTCATCAGTTGAGAGCCAAAAGCTAAGCTACAAGAAAAAACTAGGCTTTGACTGTTTGATTTAATAAAGGAGCTTTAGATCATATGGGACCACTTCCAAAACACCTCTTCCCAACACTGGGCCATTTCTTCTTCCAAGTTTGGTTGTTTGCTCTGGAAGCTGTTCTCTGCCATCTTTGTTTGCAACTGCTTTCCTTCACATTCTTCACACAGAAGCAACATGACTATGCATGCACACAACACATGTGAAAGCAGCAGAAAGCAGCTTTCCAAAACAACTGTGATAAATTAGGGGAAAATGTGGCTGCTTTAATGATCCATACAGAGGTATTTTGTATATGATCTCTTTTAAAGGAGTTCTAAAGTCCTTTTTAAAAAAGCAGTATATGATTCCAAGTACAAAGCCTCATAACTACTTGCAGCATCTCTATTTCCTGCCCTGGGATAACGTGCTTAATTTTGTTAGTGCTTATTTAGTTTGATACAATATCTATATTGTTTGAATGCTCAAAATTAAATATATTTTGATAATATAACTGTTATGATCAAGCCATGTCATTAAGTTATGGTAATATCAGAATGAATGCTAATTTAAAGTTTTCCTTTAGCTCTCTTCCTATACACTGCAGACATCCTGCACAATATTTGGAGAAGGGTGACTAAGGAGAACATACAAAGTGACACAACTGATGAGCTATATTAGGATTATAAAATAAAAATATAAAATTCGTTGCAAGATTTTTATGAAACAGAATTCATGGCTCCTCACCTTTTGCAAATTCAGACATTCTCAGAGTAGAAACTATTATGTGGATATCTGTCCAAGAACAAAAATCATGGACGTCCAGAAGAGCAAGCAGAAAAATCAAAAGAAGATCCAAAAGAAAAGCTTATATTAATTTCCAAGCTTCTTATACAGATTTCCAAAGCCACTCATGCTTTTGGCAGTCAAGAGGAATACACTCTAACTTCATTAGAAGTACTGAGTCACCAATGTTCTGTCCTATACAGGTTGTTAACAGGATACATAATAGTGTATCAGCAGCAAAAGTCCCAATATTATGAAGGATTTGTGTTTAAAAAGAGGTGAAAGGCATTGCTTATTTGGCCAATATCTCCCTTAAAAATGCAAAGAAACCAGAGAATTAGATGAATTCTGCATTTCTATAGAATGCAAGGAAGACAAAAGAACAGTTGCAGATTCTCCCCTGTGAGGCATCACCTTATGACCTTGAGACTCAGCCATGGCAGGCCGAAACAAAGCAACTTTCTAGTCTTAACACTGAGTCGCCAAGTTAGAAACCTAGCATCCAGAAGCAGATTGGGTTTTAACATTTGTAACAGAAAACTGCATTATGTACATGGTCACAAATAGACTACATAACTAAACACATAATTTAGTCTATGTTGATTACACAGCAGTAAATAGAGAGCACTGAAAAATGTTTCAAACAACCTTTCAGTACTACACAAAGACATAAACATATACAAAGATCCTGGGTGGTTTAATTTAACTTTTCATATGTGGCAGAAGAGATGGATCCTAGAATCAGACTCAAACAAGTCAAAGCATATGATCTCATGTCACCACACAACTCAAAGAGCCTGATACCACAGTTCCTCTGGCATCCTTTGTCTCTTCATGTCAAATGTGGAAAAGAAAATTTATTTCAGTAGGACCACAAAACTCTTCCAAACTCTTCCAACTAATGAGAGCTTAAACTAAAATGCAAACATCAGCTCCATTATTTCTTTCAATGACCCAGTATTAATTGTTTCTGCCCTGAAGATAGTGATTTCCCTCAAAAACAGCCCTATTTTTCAAAATCTGTCACATTTAGTCAAGGATGTTGCTTCATGACCTTAAGGAACAAACACCCCCACTATTCTTGCTGCCAAACACCCCATATGGCTTCCTCATATTGCCAGTTTTATCTTACTATCACTAAATGCTTTTGTTGTATAGCCATCCCTGATATAATTGTCTTAATCTTTCATGAATCCCACACATTTCCTTTTAGATGACCTGAATCTCCAACCCCCTAATCTTACAGGATAATAGCTCTATTATGAACAAGATCATTTCTCAAGGTTTATGGAGATTCTCAATCAACCAGGTCATGGTTTTCCCAAAAGGGAACTGGACCTTATAAGTTTCAAAAAAGTCCAGCTGCCTTTTGGAAAAAGCACCTTTGGGAAAATCATTTCTACCCACTCTCACTTTATACAGCATGTATAATTTTACAGAGCATTTCTATTATACCCTCCCTTTTTACATCTGCCTCTGCTTATCTTGAAAAAGTGAAAGAAAGAAGCAGGTCCTTATATGCCAGGTCCCCACACAACTCTTCTATCTTGCTCTCAAGCCCTTTGGGCCTCAATTGATCAGAAAGGAGACTACAGGTAGTCCTCAATTTACAACAGTTCATTTAGTGACCATTCAAAGTTACAACGGCGCTGCAAAAGTGATTTATGACCATTTTTCACACTTACAGCCATTGCAGCCATCCCTATAGTCATGTGATCAAAATTCAGATGCTTGGCAACTGGCATGTATTTATGATGGCTGCAGTGCCCCAGGGTCATGTGATCACGTTTTGCGATCCTCTTACCAGCAAAGTCAATGGGGAAGCCAGATTCACTTAACAACCGTATTACTAACACCTGCAGTGATTCACTTTACAACTGTGGCAAGAACAGTAAAGCGGGGCAACATTTACTTATCCAATGTTTCACTTAGCAACAGAAATGTGGGGCTCAATTGTGGACGTAAGTCGAGGACTACCGGTAAAAGGAGGACTTTTTAAAAATGCAGTAGCCATCTTTCTCAACTTCCTTCTCTCTCCACAGCATGCGGTCCCCTGGTACACAGGGAGAGGCCGAAGAGGTCAGGGTTACCCCGGGAAAGAGAAAAAGAGCCACGGCACTTGGCGATCCCATCCCATCTCTCTCTCTCTCTGAACAGAGGTAGGTATTTTATACCAGGCTCTCCCAACTAATCGGGAGGCTGCACAATTCCCAGCAAGGCCTCACCAATTCACCTGGCTGGGCGGGTGCGGAGGCGCTTTAAAAACGAGCGAAGGGTGGCTTTTCCTTGGGGACACCCTCTAGCGATGCCCCCATAAAAGAGGGGGCGGTTAGCTTCTCTGAGGCGATCGGTCTTCCGCTTTCCCGGCTTTCCTCTTTTTGAGTCAAAAGACACCGAGCAGGGAGGGCCTTCCCTCCCACTCCTCGGATGCTCCATGCCCTGAGAAAGGGAGTCTCTTCCTTCCCCCCCCCGCCCCTTCGACGGAGACTCTCTGTGGGGGGGGCTCCCCTTGAGACGGGGAAAACCTTCGCTAACCACGTGACCCTACCCCCCCCACACGCGGTCGCCTGTCGCTTTCCCTCACGTGCCACCTCTCTCTCTCCCCCCCCCCACCGCAGAGCTCGTTCGCCTTCAGGGCCTCACCCGATCTCGTCGGCGCCCCCGACGCTATTCATGGCGGCGACGGGGGCAGAACGGCCTGGGGGGTAGGCCCGGCTCGCTGCCCCTCCGCTCTTCTTCCTTCTCCTCCTCCTCCTCCGGCGGCGCTGCGGTGAGAGGCGGTGGCGGGTCCCTAACGCCGCTTTCCTCCCGTCCGCTTCTTCTCCTGGGGTTCACCGCCTGCCACAGGCGCCCTCGGAGCTCCAGGCGCCGCCGCCGTCCTCGCCGCCGTTGCCGCCTTCGGCTTTACCTCACAACTAGAGGGGCCCGGCGACAGTCAGCCAGCTAGCCGCCGCCGCCGTCGCGCGCCTGCGCAAGCGCACGCGCGCGCGCCGCCTGGCGTCCTCTTTCCCCCCTCCCCCCCGCCCAATCTCCTTCCCAGTCTCTTGCCGCCACCAACCGCCGCTACAAGTAGAAGCCGGCTAATACGCCTGCGCAGTAGGGCCGCGAGACCCTTTCTCCCCCCTCCCCCCTCTCCTTTCCTTTCTCCCTCCCAGCAGCCGCTAAGAATATCATTGGCTGCTACGGGGTTTCCGGTAGTGCAGGCGGGCGGGAGGATACGAGGAGGCGGGGAAGCACAGATCGTCTGGAGGACTGTACGCTTTGTTAGGAGCGGGTAGAGTGGTGCACGCGGTCTAACTTCCGTTTTAAAGAACAAGGAGCATGATGGAGAATGTAGTTACCGTACTTTTCTTTCTGGGTTTTTTTTTTTGGTTTTTTTTAAGGAAGTGGACCGTTTGAGTGTGTTGGGCCATTGAGGAAGTGTAGTCCGTTGAAGAAGGAAATTATGGTTTTGATTCCGCGTCTCTGTATTTGGTTTAAGACAAGGGGTTCCCAACCGGGGGTGCGAGATGATATTTCAGGGGGGGTGCGAAAATTTGGGTTTTCAAAATTATAGTGTACTAGTTGTACCCGGCCACGCGTTGCTGTGGCTCAGTCTGGTTAAATGGAAAAGAAAGAAAAGAGAAAGCGCACGTTTGTGTCACAGGTGTGACATCTATATAATCGTAGGTATTTACTAATAATAACACTAAAAACACTAAAAGAGTAGGTATATAAAAACACGCGCTTATTTGAATGCAACGTTGTGTCAAAATTTCAAAGCAATCGGTGAAGAATTTTCGGAGATTTAAGATTTTGAACAAACGAACGTTTACATTTTTATTTATAGATATGCATAATTCATTGCCGTTATTTCGAACTTTTGTAAGGGGTGCGAGAATATATCACAGGGGTCTTGAAACTTGGCCCTTTTATGACTTGTGGACTTCAACTCCCAGAACTCCTCAGCCAGGCCCGCTGGCTGAGGAATTCTGGGAGTTGAAGTCCACAAGTCATAAAAGGGCCAAGTTTCAAGACCCCTGATATATCAGAAGCGTTCTAGGGGTTGGGAACCTCTGATTTAAGAGGACGAAGGAGAAGTGGGAAAGGAATGGAAGCGCCTGTACGTGGGTTGGAATCTGTAGAACTGAGAAGAAATGATTTAACATAGACATAGAACATAGAATTCTTTATTGATATAATGATATAGGGATGATATAGGGGGCTGGACTAGAAGGCCTCCAAGGTCCCTTCCAGCTCTATTCTGATCGATTGATTGATTGGTGAAGTGTGATTGGACACACGAGAAATTTATTTATTAGAGAAAAAAGTAATATCGATTAATGAGTAGGTTGTCCTAGCTGTGAAACCCGTCAACGTGATAAAAAACAAAACAGCAAAGTATTGTTTACATACAAAGTTACGGAAAGAACAACAAAATATTGTCATGCGATTAACACAGCAGCAGTTTTCAAGCTAACGTGCTAATTCTTTACAACAATCTTAACTTGGTGGCTTATGAGTAGTGTGGATGATGGGAACTGTACTTCCCACCTCAAGAGATTCATGTAGAATAATGAAATTAAATTCAGCCAATATTTTAGGTATAAGATGAGTGGCATTATACAGGTCCTCAGTGGAAGGCAGGCTGGTTGCAATTGTTTTTTCTGCAGTGCTAACTATCCGTTGAAGTCTGTGTCTGTCTTGTGTGGTTGCAGACAGTTATAGAGGTGCAAATTCCTTTCTAGAACTGTATAAGCAGGTCCTTGGGTAGTCTGAGCTTTCTGAGTTGGCGCAGGAAAAACCTTCTTTGTTGTGCTTTTTCGATGACATTTTTGATCTTAGGTGTCCATTTTAAATCAGTCTTGATTCCTAAAGCACCTTGCAGATTTCTTGGCAGGATTTTCAGAAGTGGTTTTTCCTTGTCATCTTCTTTCTGGGGCTAAGAGAAAGGGACTGGCCCAAAGTCACCCAGCCAGCTTTCATGCCTAAGGCAGAACAAGAAGTTTCCCTGTTTCTAGTCTAGAGCCTTAACCACTACATTAAGTTGTCTTTAAGGGCGTGTGTGTACGTGCCTTCAAGTCAGTCTTCACACATGGCAACTGCCTGCAATCTTCTTGCCAACGTTTTTTGGAAGTAGTTTGCCATTTCTTCCTTTTTCCCAGAGCTGAGCAAAAGGGACTGGCCCCAAATGCCCCAGCTGGTTTCATGCTTAAGACAGAACTAGAATTCATGGTCTCCCAGTTTCTAACCTGGTGCACTTAACAACATTACTTTGTAAGTAATTTAGGATGGTGAACATAATAATAATAATAATAATAATAATAATAATAATAATAATAATAATAATAATAATAATAGTAAAGTTGGAAGGGACCTTGAAGGTCATCTAGTCCACCCACCCACCCCGCTCAGGCAGGAAACCCTATATCATACATAATGCTCTTTCCTCCTCCTACAGGTAGTCCTTGAGCTATGACCGTAACTGAGCACAAAAATCTCTGTTGTAAAGCAAGACAGTTGCTACGTGAGTTTTGTCCCATAGTATGACCTTTCCTGCCACTGTCATTAAGTGAATCACTGCCGTTGTTAAGTTAGTAACATGGTTCTTAAGTGAATCTGGCTTCCCCGTTGACTTTGCTTATCAGAAAGTCACAAAATGTGATCACCTGATCCCAGAAAACTGCAATAAGTCATAAATATACAATAAGTCGTTTGCCAAGTGTCTGAATTTTGATCACATGACCATGGGGGGATGCTACAACGGTCGCAGGTATGAAAAACGGTCATCAGTTACTTTTTTCACCGCCTTTGAATGGTCACTAAATGAATCATTGTAAGTTAGGGACTATCTATCCCTAGAACAAAAACTGGAGGCTTTTTTTAAAAAAAATCTGGATAACCATACAGAATAGAATAGAGAATAATAGAGTTGGAAGGGACCTTGGAGGGCATCTAGTCCACCCCCTGCTCAGGCAGGAAACCCTATACCATTTCAGACAAATGGCTGTCCAGTCTCTTCTTAAAAACTTCCAGTGTTGGAGCATTCACCGCTTCTGCAGGCAGCTTGTTCCACTGATTAATTGTTCTAAACACTGTCAGGAAGTTTCTCCTTAGTTCTAGGCTGCTTCTCTCCTTGGTTAGTTTCCATCCGTTGCTTCTTGTCCTGCCTTCAGGTGCTTTGGAGAATAGCTTGACTCCCTCTTCTTTGGGGTAGCCCCTGAGATATTGGAAGACTGCTATGTCTCCCCTCGTCCTTCTCTTCATTAAACTGGACATACCCAATTCCAGCAACCGTTCCTTATATGTTTTAGCCTCCAGTCCCCTGATCATCTTTGTTGCTCTTCTCTGTACTCTTTCTAGAGTCTCAACATCTTTTTTACATCGCGGTGACCAAAACTGGATGCCGTATTCCAAGTGTGGCCTTACCAAGGCGTTGTAAAGTGGTATTAACACTTAATGTGATGTTGATTCTATCCCTCTGTTAATGCAGCCAATTTCATTTGTCTGAAGTGGTATAATGGGGTCTCCTACTTGAACAGGGGGTTGGACTAGAAGACCTCCAAGGCCCCTTCCAACTCTGTTATTCTGTTCTTCTGCTTTATTCCCGCCAACAGCAATAGCCATTCAAGCCTGACGGTCTGCAATTGTTCCGTTTCTCCAGAAGATGTCCCCTTTCTCCTGCCCCACTTCCAAGTGGGAATTGCAAACTTCCCCCTTCCCCCCCTTAACTCCCCTTTGCTCTCTCAGCTCCCCCCTCCCCTGCTCCACCCCCTGAACTATTTCAAGCTAAACAGAAGCCCGGCAGCTCCTGTTCCAGGTTCCTGGAACTCCTGCCAGCCTCTTCCACCCTTCTCTCCCCTTCCAGCCCTAGCTTAGACCTTCCGGCATGGCTTGTCCCATCTTCTTGGAAGGGGAAAACTGCAAGCCTTCTTGGAAGGAAGCCGCTGCGGGCTACAATCCAGCAGACACTCACTTGGAAATCATGGGGAAGCCGGTAATGGAGCGCTGGGAATCCCCCTACATGCATGCTTTAGCCAGCGTGGCTGCTTCACAAGGTAAGCTCAACCCCGGAAGGTGTTCTGCAGCCTCCATACAGGTAGGCCTCGACTTACGACCAAAACAGAGAGCAAAATTTATGTGGCTAAGCAAAACATTTGCGAAGGGAGCTTTGACCCATTTTATGACCTTTCTTGCCGCAGTTGTTCGGCAGCCCCAGAAGGAATTAGCTATCAGAACCTTTGCACGGCTAATAACATTCTAATGGCGTAGTTAAAAGTATAACATGGAATTTTGGAAAGCGCGGTAACCTTTTTTCCACCATTGACAAAAATGCCGAGGTCTGTATATATCAACTAGTCCAGGGGTAGGCAACCATGGCTCTTTTATGACTCGTGGACTTCAACTCCCAGAATTCCTGAGCCAGCCTGGCTTAGCATGGAAACCTTTCCCTTTCTCCTCAGCATGGCTGGCTCAGGAATTCTGGGAGTTGAAGTCCACGAGTCATAAAAGAGCCAAGGTTGACTACCCCTGAACTAGTCACTCAGGTGAGATGGGTGGTGTGGAAATTTGATAGATAAGTAAACAAACTTCTGCTGGAAATGTCACAAATGCAGCCAGCACACCATTTATTTGTTTTTACACACTCCACTTTGACACACATTGTCACCCTTGCTCAGATTGTCTGTCTATGTGTTTGCTGAAAGCAGATTTATTACAGATGGTCCTCAACTCACAGCGAGAATTGAGCCCAGAATTTCTGTAGCTAAGTGAAACGTTTCTGTAGTGAGTTTTGCCCCATTTTACGACCTTTCGTGCCACAGTTGTTAAGAGAATCACTGCAGTTAAGTTGCCAACAAGGTTGTTAAAGTGAATCAGGCTTCCCCACGGACGTTGCGTATTAGAAGGTCACAAAAGGGGATCACATGACCCCGGAGCCCTGCAACTGTCATAAATATGAGTCAGTTGCCAAGCGTTTCAATTTTGATCAAGTAACCAGGGGGATGCTGCAGCGGTCATAAGTGTGAAAAACGGCCATAAGTCATTTTTTTCCAGTGCCATTGTAACTTGTAATCACTAAATGAACTGTTGTAAGTCGAGGACTTACCTGGATCACCTCTGCTTTGTCTTAGATCCTGACGCTTAATTTCCTGGACTTGCTACATCCTACTCCTTTTCTGCACTTTGCATAACATTCTTTAACCTGATAGGGAATAGGGTGATTGGTAGGGATATAGATATATTCTTGGGGTCTTTTGCTCTTAGAATAGAAAAGAGCTGGAAGGGACCTTGGAGGTCTTCTAGTCCAGCCCCCTGCTCAAGCAGGAGAACCTATACCAGGAGTAGGCAACCTTGGCTCTTTTATGACCCGTGGACTTCAATTCCCAGAATTCCTGAGCCAGCCATGCTGAGGGGACAGGGAGAGGTTTCCAAGCTGAGCCATGCCGGCTCAGGAATTCTGAGAGTTGAAGTCCACCAGTCATAAAAGAGCCGAGGTTGCCTACCCCTGACCTATACCATCTCAGACAAGTGACTGTCTAGCCCAGGGGTAGGCAACCTTGGCTCTTTTGTGATTCGTGGACTTCAATTCCCAGAATTCCTGAGCCAGCATGGCTCAGCTTGGAAACCTCTCCCTGTCCCCTCAGCATGGCTGGCTCAGGAATTCTGGGAATTGAAGTCCACGAGTCATAAAAAGAGCCAAGGTTGCCTACCTCTGGTCTAGCCTCTTCTTAAAAACATCCAGTGATGGAGCGCCCACGATTTCTGGAGGCAAGTTGTTCCACTGGTTAATTGCCCTCACTGTCAGGAAGTTTCTCCTTAATTCCAGGTTGCTTCTCTCTTTGATCAGTTTCCAACCGTTGCTTCTTGTCCTGCCCTCTGGTGCTTTGGAGAATAATTTGATCCCCTCTTCTTTGGGGCAGCCCCTCAGATACTGGAATACTGCTATCATGTCACCCTTATTTGGTCAAACATGTTCCCCACCACCACCCCCATAACCAACCTCCACCCATGGATGCTGACACCCATCAGAGTCAAGTTCCTGGCCTGAGCAGCGTTCAGTTGCCTGCACGGCAACCGAGATAAGAATAGCTCTGTGGTGAAATGTCTCTCCGGAAAGGCTGGGGAGTGGGTGGGTGTTTCAGGGGTCTCGCCCTTTGCTGACAGCTGCAGGCTGAGGCTCAAGATAAGGGCTGCTCCCTGGCTGAGGCAAAGGTCTCTTCCAACCTCTCAAGACACCGGCTTTCTGCAAAATGGCGACCTGGGTTAAGCATGCACAGCAGCCTGAGGAGGGGGAGAAGAGGGAGTCAAGCTATTCTCCAAAGCCCCTGAAGGCAGGACAAGAAGCAACGGATGGAAACTAACCAAGGAGAGAAGCAACCTAGAACTAAGGAGAAACTTCCTGACAGTGAGAATAATTAACCAGTGGAACAACCTGCCTCCAGAAGTGGTGAATGCTCCAACACTGGAAGTTTTTAAGAAGAGACTGGACAGCCATTTGTTTGAAATGGTATAGGGGAGGGGTAGGCAACCTTGGCTCTTTTATGACTCGTGGACTTCAACTCCCAGGATTCCTGAGCCAGCCATGCTGAGGGGAAAGGGAGACATTTCCAAGCTGAGCCATGCTGGCTCAGGAATTCTGGGAGTTGAAGTCCACGAGTCATAAAAGAGCCAAGGTTGCCTACCCCTGGTATAGAGTTACCTGCCTGAACAGGGGGTTGGACTTGATGACCTCCAAGGTCCCTTCAACTTGATGATGATGATGATGATGATGATGATGATGATGATGATGATGATGATGATGATGATGATGATGATGATGATGATGATATCTTCCTTTCAGGAGGCCGGGTGCTGGAGGTCGGCTTTGGCCTGGCCATTGCTGCCAGCAAAATTGAAGAGTTTGACATCAAGGAGCACTGGATCATCGAATGCAACGAAGGAGTCTTCCAGAGGCTGCAGGAGTGGGCGAAAACACAGCCTCACAAGGTTGGGGCACAGGGGCCTGGCGAGAGAGAGGGCACGAATGCCCAGCAGGAAAGGAAGCGGAGCCCACCTGCTATGACGTCATCATGCAAATCTTGTAGATGGCATCATGCCGGTCATTTTCGGGGTGCTATCTGAATGCATGATGGGAAAGGGGAGCAGGAGCCCAAGAGCAGTGAATGGGGAAGGGAAGGGATGTAACCAAGTCCATAAGGTGGTCCTAAACTGGGCAGTGTGAACAGACGGAGGGGTAAGGGGTTAAGGGTACGTGAGAAAGTCCTTGGGAGACAGGAGGAAGAGCAGCAGACTAGACAATGGTGTATAGCAGGTCTCCCTGGCTCACAGAATGAGGGAGGGCATGGGAAGCATTTTAGAAGGAATTCTCCTTAGTTTTCCAGAGAGTAAAAGAAAAGGAGGGGAGAGCCAGTTTGGTGTACTTAAAGTGTCAGCCTAGAAACCAGGAGACAGTGAGTTCTAGTCCCACCTTAGGCATGAAAGACAGCTGGATAACTTTGGGCCAATCAGCAGGAGACTGAGTTCTAGTCCTGCCCTAGGCATGAAAGACAGCTGAATAACTTTGGGCCAATCAGCAGGAGACTGTGAGTTCTAATCTCGCTTTAGGCATGAAAGACAGCTGGATAACTTTGAGCCAATCAGCAGGAGACTGTGAGTTCTAGTCCCGCCTTAGGCATGAAAGGCAGCTGGATAACTTTGGGCCAATCAGCAGGAGACTGTGAGTTCTAGTCCCGCCTTAGGCATGAAAGACGGTTGGGTGACTTTGGGTCAATCTTTCTCTCTCAGCTCAACCCACCTCACAGGGTTGTTGTTGTGAGGAAATTGGAGGAGGAAGGAATACTAGGTATGCTGTTCGCTGCCTCGGGTTGCTTAGAAAGAAATAGACAGGATAAAAACCTAATAAATAAAAATACTTTCAGTCTTGCCAAATTCTTTTAATGCAACCTTACAATAAATAAAAAGTTAGAACTCCTGGTGGCGTTTCTTGTCTGGACTACCTCACAGGGCTAACAGTGGGTGACTTCGAGCCTTGCTCCAAAATAGGGCAAATATGAGGGGAATCTCCTCCCCAACTTTTAAACAGATTTCGACTCTCTTTGGAAGGAGTTGTGCTTCTGCCAGGGAGGACTCAGGTCTGAGTCTGGATTGCTGAGGGCCGTGATCTAAGAAGGCTATATTTTCTGTTTTCTTTTTTCTTTTTTTCCTCGTTTATTTGCATTGCAAACATTTTTTTTTCTTTTTTACGAAGACACCGTTGCCTTTACAATATGAGCATGTTTTTCCAGCATCACGGCTTGCCTCTTCATTGATTGCACTCCGTCTCCTCCTTGACTCCCCCTCTCCCCCCAGGTTGTCCCATTGAAAGGGTTGTGGGAAGACGTCGCACCAATCTTGCCGGATGAACATTTTAACGGTAAGCAACAGGGTTGTCTCCATTTCTCTGGGTGATTGTTTCCCAACTTTAGCAATTTTACGACCTGTGGACTTCAACTCCCAGAATTCCTGAGCCAGCCGTGCTCAGGAATTCTGGGAGTTGAAGTCCACAGGTTGTAAAGTTGTCATAGTCATGCACCCCTGGATTACAAGTGCTTTTGAGCTCTTGATCTAGCAGATAAAGAATAGAATAGAATAGAATAGAATAGAATAGAATAGAATAGAATAGAATAGAATAGAACAACAATTAGAAGAATGGAATGGAGTAGAGTAGAATAAGGAATAGATTAGAATAGAACAGAACAGAACAGAACAACAGAATTAGAAGAATGGAATGGAGTAGAGTAGAATAAGGAATAGACTAGACTAGACTAGACTAGAATAGAATAGAATTAGAAGAATGGAATGGAGTAGAGTAGAGTAGAGTAAGGAATAGAATAGAATAGAATAGAATAGAATAGAATAGAATAGAATAGAATAAACAGAGTTGGAAGAGACCTTGTAGGTCATCTAGTCCAACCCCCTGCCCAAGCAGGAGTCCCTACACCATTTCTGACAGATGGCAGTCCAGTCTCTTGAAAGCCTCCAGTGATGCACCAACAACATCTGAAGGCAGTCTGTGACAGCACATTGACAGGCAAACTGGACTGAAGGCAAGGAAGAGTCTTCCCATGTTCCTGATTGTTGGCCACTGTGGCTGGGGCTCATGGGTTGGAGGAAAACCTCCAGAAGTTCATTTGGGGAGCATCCCATTCCCAGACAATGAAAAATGACCATTATACCACATTATGCATTTCTTTCTTGAGATCCAAAGATCTGTTTCTCACATGCAGGAATTCTCTACGATACGTACCCCTTGTCAGAAGATACCTGGCACACCCATCAGTTTGACTTCATCAAGGTGAGATTGGCACCCCTGAAGGTTTACCCCTGTTCATCTGACTGAGAACTCTGGGAATTGTCGTCGCAACATACCTGACTGGGGGAAGCTACTTTAAGGGTTGAAAGCTCCATTAAAGGTAGAAAAAGAGCAATTTTGAAAGTTGGGTCAGCTAGAGTGGACACGCTCTGGATCCCACCTATTAAGCAGTGTCATTTTCTGGGATATCTGGGGTTACCTAGCTTGGTAATGAAACATTTGCAAGAAAACCACTAAGCTTAGCGAGCACCAAAGACCCAAAGGTGAGCTCACCTTGATCCAGTTTTTATCTGTTTTTCAGCTTGGGAGGTTTCCCCCACTCCTAGATAAGGAAATAGCAACAGGGCCCTTTCAGGTTTATGATAGTGGTTGTGTACCAAGGAGCAAATGGTCAAACCTGTTTGCCTCTCCTAGATAGAAGACGTGGCCTGTCCTTTGTCCAAAGGAAGGAATGTGGTGCGCCTGACCACTTGAGTTCAGCCAGCTGCCCCTGGTCGCTCGGCCTACCTGAAGGCTGTCCCTGTTCGGTTCTGGCTCTTGTTTGCCGAGCGAGGCTGACTGGGAGTGTCCCTCCTTCTGCTTTGAGGAAGACAAGGAATATGGGTCTCTTTTGGGCCAAGAAGTATAATAATAATAATAATAATAATAATAATAATAATAATAATAATAATAATAATAATAATAATAATAATAATAATAGTAATAATAATAGTAATAATAATAATAATAATAATAATAATAATAATAATAATCCCAAAACAACTTGAGCACCACTTGAACACCATTGGCATTGACAATTTCGCCATTAGTCAATTGCAAAAGGCGGCCTTACTAGGAACTGCTTTCATCCTGCGACGATATCTGTAATACCATCAAACATCCACATCTGCCTATCCCAGGTCCTTGATAAGGACTCGATAGGTAGACAAAATGCCAAATCCAGTCTGAACATCTGGTTGACTGTGCGATGATCCATAATAATAATAATAATAATAATAATAATAATAATAGTAATAGTAATAATAATAATAATAATAATAATAATAATAATAATAATAATAATAATAATAAAGTTGGAAGGGACCTTGGAGGTCATCCAGTCCAACCCCCTGCTCAGGCAGGAAACTCTATACCATTTCGAACAAATGGCTGTCCAGTCTCTTCTTAAAAACCTCCAGTATTGGAGCATTCACCGCTTCTGGAGGCAGGTTGTTCCACTGGTTAATTGTTCTAACTGTCAGGAAGTTTCTCCTTAGTTCTAGGTTGCTTCTCTCCTCGGTTAGTTTCCACCCGTTGCTTCTTGTCCTGCCTTCAGGCGCCTTGGAGACTAGCTGGACTCCCTCTTCTTTGTGGCAGCCCCTGAGATATTGGAACACTGCTATCATGTCCCCCCTCGTCCTTCTCTTCATTAAACTAGACATACCCAATTCCAGCAACCGTTCCTTATATGCTTTGGCCTCCAGTCCCCTAATCATCTTTGTTGCTCTTCTCTTTCTAGAGTCTCAACATCTTTTTTACATCGCGGTGACCAAAACTGGATGTAGTATTCCAAGTGTGGCCTTACCAAGGCCTTGTAAAGTGGTATTAACACTTCACGTGATCTTGATTCCATCCCTCTGTTAATGCAGCCTAACACTACGTTGTAGTTTTTGGCAGCTGCAGCACACGGCTGGCTTTTATTTGGGGGTTTCCTAAAATTTGTAAATTATTTCAAGGGTTCTCCCACTGGTCTTCCAAAAGATTGAGGAAGGCTGGGTATGATCAACTGATCCAGAGGCATGACGCTTGGCACTCTGCCCTCCCATAGATCCCAGCTAGCCTGGCTAAAGGCAAAGCGTCATGGGCACTGTAGTCCATCAGCTCCATAGGAGACCCAGCTGATTCTCTCCTGCTTGCCACGATGTAATTTTTTTCAGCCTCATTCAGGGCAGTCAGTTTGCCATTGATTGAAGTTCACACCTCCCTGCCATATCTCTGGTTTCTGTATTTTGCCCTCTGGGGGCACCCATATGCCAACTTCTCCTTCAAACTGTTCTGCATCTCCAGATGTGACCAGGGGTGCCTGCATGGCAGAAGCCAGGATGGGGGCCACAAGTGCAGGATAAAAGCTGTTCTTTTTTACCTGCACTGAGAAAAGTCAAGACGGCAATCACAAACGTGTGACCAACAGTACTTTTTAATGTACATTGTAATTGCAGAGTTTGGGCACCATTTTGACTTTTTTGATGCCTTTGAACGCTTGGCTAGAAAAAAAGGTATGATCCAAAAAGTCACAATGGCAACAGCGGCTGTGCCATTGGTGCCTTAATCCTTTTTTTTTACCTGTGTCATGATTACATGATTGTAGTTGCCCTCTTGAGTTTTTTGACCTTTGGGTAAAAAAAAGATGGGGGTCAACAAAGTCAAAATGGCAATCCTGAGAATATGATTGAAAGGCCAATCTGGTTTTTTGGGAGCAGAACCCCACTTTCCAAGGGTCAGGCAGCTCCCCAAACCAAGAAAGACATGTTGAGATTCTTTTTAGCAGCTCCCTTTATGGTTCCTGTCTATGCACGGAAATCTTGCCAAACTAAAGCAAACTGCTTGAATTCCATTGACTCGTATCTAACGCCAATTTATGCTGGGGAACCTTTAGGGAGGCGGTGTCTTCACCCTCTTTCTCCCACATTAACTGAACTGTCTCTTGCTCCTCCGGAATGCAGTCCCTCCCTCTGGGAATCCAGATTACATTCCACTACACCAAGCAACAGATTCTGGGGCATTCCCTACCTATAGGAGAAGGACAGGCAGAGCCTGGGGGCAAACTCAAGAGAGGAATCAGCCTGGAGTCATTACATTCCCACAAACGGTCTAAATCCACCCTCTTGAATTCCGTTGACTCTTATCTAGCATCAATTTATGCTGGGGAATTGTTAGGGAGGCATCGTCTTCACCCTCTTTCTCCCACATAAACTATCTGAACTGTCTCTCGCTCCTCCAGAATGCAGTCCCTCCCTTTGGGAATCCAGATTACATTCCACCACACCAAGCAACAGATTCTGGGGCATTCCCTACCTATAGGAGAAGGACAGGCAGAGCCTGGGGGGCAGAATCAAGAGAGGAATCAGCCTGGAGTCAAAACATTCCCACAAACGGTCTAAGTCCAACCCCTCTTGAATTCCGTTGACTCTTATCTAGCGCCCATTTAGTGCTGACTGTTAGTTGACCAGATTCTTGCGTACAGGCATGAACAATAAATCTACTTAACTGGAGTTTAATGTGTGGTCCTTATTCTTCACACCTAACACTGCCCCCCCAATGCCACTCCTCTTCTCCCTGTAGGCTCACGCCCATCGCCTTCTGAAGCCAGGCGGGGTCTTCACCTACTGCAACTTGACTTCTTGGGGGGACCTGTTGAAGAGCAAGTATTCGGACATTGAAAGGATGTTTCAGGTGAGAGCAAGGAAAGGCAGGAGACTTCACTGAATGGAGAACCAATCCCTAGTCCAGCACCTTCACCACCACAATGCACAATTACTCTGTGTTGCCATGTGGCTTGCAAGAAAGCCTGCCGAATGTGTGGTGGCTTGCTTGAAGGAGAAACGTGAGACGTTCTGCCCACTTCTGGGGCCCTCTCCCTTCTCTTTTGGGCTGCACTTGTGAGAATGCCGCTGGCTTGAGAAAAAGTAGACTTTCCTTGCCTTAACACAGTGTTTCTCAACCTTGACAATTTTAAGGCATGTGGACTTCAACTTCCAGAATTCCACAGCCAGCATTGCTGGCTGTGGAATTCTGGGAGCTGAAGTCCACATGCCTTAAAATTGTCAAGGTTGAGAAACACTGTCTTAACAGGTCATGCAGATCCAGCCAGTTATGGTTTATTTAAACTGTGGCTTAGCGTGTTGCATGAACACAGGGTAAATCTCCCTTTGGTATTTTTCCTTAGGAAACACAAATTACCCACTTGGTTGAGGCTGGCTTTGAGTCGAAGAACATCCACACTACTGTTATGGACCTGGTTCCTCCAGCTGATTGTAGATACTACGCCTTCCCTAAGATGATCGTGCCTGCCATCCTCAAATAGATCTCCCAGGGAGGAAGATCTCTCGGGATCAAACAAGGCATTGGTGTGTTGGCAAGAGACACCACCAGTCACATGAAATGTTGTTCTCTCGTGGCAGACGAGAGAGGTGAAAACTAATGTGTGAAAGAACCACTTTAGATAGAGTTTTCCCTTGCTAAGAATTTATTTTAACCAGCGTTTTCAAAACTTTGTGTCAGAGCATGCACAGTCTTATTGCGCTGAGGTAACCCAGGAGTACATACAGTAAACAGTGGTTTGTAATTAAATGGTGGCTTGTACTACACTATGTTTACAAATATACATTGGAAATAAAATACATACACGTGGTGAAACAGCAAACTCCAATATACTGCAATTACAGCAATCAAACAGATGAGAGAGAAAGACTCCAACAAAAAACTTCCCTTTTATACTCAGACTCTTAAAGGGATACACACATCTGCTAAGTCATTCCTATTATTGCATCATCCACATTACATTACACCAGCTGGTTAGCCTTTAAATTATTACCTTGACACTTTGGGTCTTTCTCTCTCAGCCCTGTTCCTCCAAATAGGTCTGGAATCAACATCTGAACATGAGCTTTCACACGTGCCTCATCTAGAGATGAGATGGGGTGAGTCTAACCATCTGTACGTGTGTCATAGAATCAAACCTTTCCTTAAAAACCAGAAATATTTTAGTCCTTGTGATTCTGAATATAATGGAAACTGGCTAGTAATGAGACAAACCATGTGGATGATAGGCAATCCTTGATTTGCAGGATCCAATCTGGTTCAGTCAGTGGGACCCAAAATTTTATCTTCCAAGTTTCCGGACTCGTACTGGAGCCCATCTACAGGGAACTTCTCTCTAGCAGAGAGTGTGAGAATAGAATTAGAATTAGAATTAGGATAGGATAGGATAGGATAGGATAGGATAGGATAGAATAGAATAGAATAGAATAGAATAGAATAGAATAGAATAGAATAGAATAGAAGTTGGAAGAAATCTTGGAGGTCATCTAGTCCAACCCCCTGCTCAGGCAGAAAACCCTATACCATTTCAGACAAGTGGCTGTCCAGTCTCTTCTTAAAAACTTCGACTGTTGGAGCATTTACAACTTCTGGAGGCAGGTTGTTCTACTGATTAATTGTTCTCACTGTCAGAAAATTTCTCCTTAGTTCCAGGTTGCTTCTCTCCTTGATTAGTTTCCATCTGCTGCTTCTTGTGCTGCCTTCAGGTGCTTTGGAGAATAGCTTGACTCCCTCTTCTTTGGGACAGCCCCTGAGATATTGGAACACGGCTATCATTTCTCCCCTCGTCCTTCTCTTCATTAAACTAGACTTCTTTTCATTAAACTAGACTTCATTAAACTAGACTTCATTACACTAGACTTCATTAGAGTAGACTTTAGGCTGTTCTGTGTGTGGTATTTATATGGTGCCTCTTGGATGTGGCTTTTTAAATGTTGATTGCGGGGTTGATGCTCAACAGCACACACTCTGCTAGAGAGAAGTTCCCACAGGATGGGCTCCAGCACTAGTCCGAAAGCTTGGAAGACGAAACCTCTGGTCCTGATGGCCGACCCAGATTGGATCCTGAAACATTATCCTGGGAAAGGTCTATTCGCCAATCCTTGATTTATGACCCTAATGGAGCCCTCCATATCATTTGGGAAAAAGAAGGTGCTGTCTTTAATTATGAGTTCTCAGAAAAAGAAACCACATCACAGGTAGTCCTCGGCTTACAACGGTAATAATGAAGCTTGCCCATTGTGCTTGCAAGTCACGACGGTTGCAAAGTGGGTTCACCCATGCAACTTTTATGATCTTTATTTTTTGCAGCAGTCGTCAAGTCAGCCCGTTGCTTGCTGTGGGGCGCTTTTGTCGAAAAAGGGAAGCAAAACGGCAGCATTCGGCAAAAATGTTGCAGGATGCTGCAAATGGCCATAAAATGCATCCCAGTAGCCGAGTGCCTGAAACAAAGTCACATGATCGTGGGATGGGAGAACCCTTGGAACCAGATTGTACCTGTCTTTGGGGAGGTTTACTGTAACTTTGAATGGGTTGCTAAGTGACCAGTCGTAAGTCGAGGAGCACCTGTACAATAATACAAAACCTGGCTTCTTGCTTTGGAATTAGTATTATAGAGAAAAGTGGCTGAACCAGGCTGATCTTTTCAAGAAAGGCTAGGGTTTCTTCAGTTTGTAAAAGGGAGACCACTAGGAAATCCCAGAAGGGTAGGGCAGACTGGGAAGTAAATAAAAATCCATCTCCGAAGAAGGCAATAGGTAACCCCTGCTACTGTATGTTATGTTAACTAAAATGTAGTCTGAGTGTGTCCATGTGTCCCCAGGACTCAACCTTGACTTGAGGAAGACTGTCTTACATGTGAACCCAGCCTGGTGGGTTAGTAATCACTTTATTCATTCATTCATTCATTCGTCAGTCAGACAGTCAGTCAGTCAGTCAGTCCGTCCGTCCATCATTTCTATTCCACCTTTATTACTTTTACAAATAACTCCAGGCAGCGAATATATCAAATTTATCTGCCTTCTCTTAGTTCCTCAACAACAACCCTGTGAAGTGGGTTGGGCTGAGTGACTGGCCCAAAGTCTCCCAGGTGGCTTTGATGGCTAAGGTGGGACTAGAACTCAAAGTCTCTTGGTGATTGGCCCAAAGTCACCCAGCCAGCGCTCATGCCTAAGGCGGGACTAGAACTCAAGATCTCTTGGTGATTGGCCCAAAGTCACCCAGACAGCTTTCATGGCTAAGGCAGGACTAGAACTCAAAGTCCCCTGATGATTGGCCCAAAGTCTCCCAACTGGCTTACATGGCTACCGTCCCTGGCCTGGTGCCTTAACCACTCCAGGGGTAGGCAACTTTGGCTCTTTTATGACTCGTGGACTTCAACTCCCAGAATTCCTGAGCCAGCATGGCTCAGCATGGAAACCTCTCCCTTTCCCCTCAGCATGGCTGGCTCAGGAATTCTGGGAGTTGAAGTCCACGAGTCATAAAAGAGCCAAGGTTGCCTACCTCTGCACTAGACCAAACTGGCTTTCTAATCAAGTTTTATTCTTTTGGATTATATCTACTGCAAGCTAGTCCCTTCTAAGTTGTTCCCAAAAAATATATCACGATTTGGCATGACAAATGAACCTAGTCAGATTAAGATTCAGTTTGCATTTAGCTTTCCAACTGTCTTAGGTTTAGCACTTGGGGAAAAAAACCAAAAATCTCCTAGCAACTGAGCCCAGAAAGTCACAAGTGCTACTTGTGCATCATCGGTTCTGGACTTCCTGCTCTCCTGTTTTTTCCCCCTACTTCTGTTTTTTAAAGCGTATCCTCCTCTTCCTCCTCCTCCCTCCCACCCACTTCCACATTGTGCTCAATTTTTCCCAAGAAAAAAAATGGAAACTGGAGACCACTCAAAGCACCAAACTCGTTTCTCCAGATACAATAATTATAAGTTTATTGACAAGGTTTATACATAGTAGTTTTCAACGTGTGCGCTACAGCTACAGTTAAGGCGGCCATTTTTATCATGGCAGCTTGCAAAGAAGCCGGTCACTTCCTATACCAGATCTGGAGAGCTTTGGCTCGTTTAATCTTCCTCTGGAGCTGCAGGATCCCGTACAGGAGGGCCTCAGCAGTAGGAGGGCAGCCTGCAAGAGGCAAAACTTTCAGAGCAGTGATGGCGAACCTTTTAGAGACCGAGTGCCCAAACTGCAACCCAAAACCCACTTATGTATTGCCGGGTGGGTGTGGCCCAATCGGCGGGCGCAGCTACAGTGGGCGTGGCCACTGGATAGGTGTGGCTGCAGTAGTCATGGCAGGGTGGGCATGGCCGGGGTGGGCGTGGCCAACTCGATGTTGCTTATGGGGAGGGACACCTGTGGGAGCCGGGCAGGGTTGGGGGAGATCCAGAGGGTTTCTGGCGGGTGGGATCGTGGACTCCCCAATGGCGGCTCCAAGCTGGCTGGCCTTAGGCCAGTGATGGCGAACTTTTAGAGACCACGTGTGCTGGGGTGATGGCGTGTGCCCACAGAGAGGGCTCCACGTGCCGCCTCTGGCACGCGTGCCATAGGTTCAACACCACTGCTTTAGAGGATCTCAGAAAGGTGGTGATGGGGAGATCTTAAAATTCCCAGGCCATACGAAGGGGGTCTCCCTTTATCCAGCTCTCCATCAGAAATTGCTCAGAGACGTAGAAAAGCCTCTAGAGTTGGCAACTATATAGGTAGCTCTCAACTTACAACCATTCCCAATGCAGATTAATATAATTATTTGCAGTTCAGTGTTGAAATGAGGGGTCCTTGGTGCTCACTGAGCTTGGTCGTTTTCTTGCAGACGTTTCATGACCAAAGTAGGCAACGTGATCAGTGCTAGTGTCAATGCTGCTAACATGGGATGTTCTTGCTTTGACAAGAGATGGAGATGCAGCCTTTTTCTTTCTTATGCTTTACTCTTAGAATTAGATGATACTGGGGGAGGGGGAGGAATGTGATGGGAGTTAGTTAGACATACAATATCCTAACAAGAGCTGATAAAAGCATGGCAGGTTAACGAACTGGGCAGGAAGCCAGCATTTCAAGCCAATTGGAGAATGTGATTTATGACGGTTAGTTGTAGGAGAGAATTGTGCTTTGATCTATGTGCTGAAGGGAGGGGAAGTCAGATTTTGGCTTCAATTATGTAGGTACCAAAGCTATGCTGCTCGATTAAAGATTCTTTAAGATAAACAATGCCTCAAAGTTCTTTGAAGAGTTTCATCTTTCGGAACCCTGACAGGTAGCAGGGAGTGCTCAGAGCAAACTCTTCTTCTAGCACTGATGATGTTGCCTAGTTTGGGTCATGAAACGTCTGCAAGGAAACCACCAAGCTCAGAGAGCACCAAGGATCCCTCATCACAACCATTTGTTTAGCAACCAAAGTTACAACAGCACTGGAAAAAAGGGACGTGCAACTAGTCCTCACATTTACTAGTCCTCACATTTACGTGCAACTAGTCCTCACATCATAGCATCTCCATGATCAAAATTTGGGTGCTTGGCAACTGGCCATGCATTTATGGGGTATTTATTCACACGATCGTTATTTGCGACCTTCCCAACTGGCGTCCGACAAGCGACATCAATGGGGGAAGCCAGGTTTGCCTAACAACATGATTCACTTATCAACTGCAGTGATTCGCTTAACGACCATGGCAAAAAAAAGGGCTATAAAACCGGGCATATTTCTTAACAAGGGAAATTCTGATCTGAGTGGCGTTAAGTCAAGGACTACCTGTAGGTCTGCAATATCGGTAATCCTTGACTTATGACCAAAATTCCAAAATTGAGACCAGAACTTCCGTTGCTAATAAGCGAGACAGCGGTTAAGCGAGCAGCACCTGATTTTACAATCTTTTTTTTTAAACCAGGGTTGTTAAACAGATCGCCGTAGTTGTTAAGTGAATCGTGCGGTCATTAAGCGAAGCTGGCTTCCCCCCACGCTGACTTTATCTGTCAAAAGCAGGCTGGGAAGGTCGCAATGGTTGTGTGGATGCTGCAATGGTTGTGTAAGGACCGATCAGAAGTCATCTTTTTTTCAGTGCTATTGTAACTTTGACCGGTTGTAAATTGTATATTCCCTGTGACCTGTAGATAACCACAGCACACAGCTAATCCCAGCTCTTTGCTTCCACCTCCTGATTGTCTGAACCTTGCAGCATAAATGGGGCAGGAGAGCAAAGGTAACATTTTCTAAACTCCTTGGGGAAGGGAAAGGTGGGGTGTAAAGACCCCCTTGCTATCAGTCTGCATTTTTTAAAATGGTTGTAACAAAGGTTCCAATTTACTTGCTGCCTATAACAGTAGTTCTCAGCCTTGGTAACCTTAAGATGTCTGCACTTCAATTCCCAGGATTTGGCATGGGAATTGAAGTCCAGACATCTTAAAGTTGCCAGGGCTGAGAAACCCTGATATAGAGTCACAAACACTATACAAGTAGTCCTCAGCTTACAATAGTTCATTTAGTGACTCTTCAAAGTTACAAAGGCACTGAAAAAAGCGACTTATGACCATTTTTCAGAGCTACAACCTTTGCAACGTCCCCACAAACCTGCGGTCAAAATTCAGAAGCTTGGCGACTGGTTCATACTTATGACAGTTGCTGTGTCGCAGGGGGTCACGTGATCCCCTTTTGCAACCTTCTGACAAACAAAGTCAATGGGGGAAGCCAGATTCACTTAACAACCAGGGTTATTAACTTATCAACCGCAGTGATTCACTTAACAACTGAGGCAAGAAAGGTCGTAAAATGGGACAAACCTCACTTAACCAATGTCTCACTTAACAACGGAGGTTTTGGGCTCAATTGTGGCTGCAAGTTGAGGGCTACCTGTATTATTGCTTCCACCATGCTTTCTGGAATGCTTTGCCAAGTTTGAAGTGAGGTCTGGATTCAGTGGTAGAATTCTACCGGTTCTGCAGAAGGGGTAGCTAAATTTTGCTGAGTTCGGAGAATTGGCTGAATACACTGTTTTCGGAAGTCCGTTCTAGGCCTCGGAGGCTGGGAAGAGGCCATCCAGGCCTAGAACAGCCGGCCGGAAGTGCATGGATGCCACTTCCGGAAGTCCGTTCTAGGCCTCGGAACCTGGGAGGAGGCCACCCAGGCCTAGAACAGCCCACCGGAAGTGCATGGATGCCACTTCCAGAAGTCCGTTCTTAGCCTTGGAGGCTGGGAGGCCGCCCAGGCCTAGAACAGCCCACCGGAAGTGCATGGATGCCACTTCCGAAAGTCCGTTCTAGGCCTTGGAGGCCTAGGCCTGCATCCAATAAAAGAACTGGTTGTTCAGGTATTTGAATCCCACCACTGTCTGGATTGTAAGTGTTTTATCTGGACACACAAATGACCTTCCCTTCTGGGGATTCAGTTTGGGGAAGACAAGCTAGGAAAAGAGCTCTTGATGCCTTTCTTTTACCTGGCACATAGATGTCCACGGGCACGATCCGGTCACATCCCCGCACCACGGAATACGAATAATGATAGTAACCTCCACCATTGGCACAGCTGAAGAAAACAAGAGGAACAGTGTTGGGATCATTGGAAAAGCAACCCTTTGCAATATTGGAGGCCTGTTTCCTTCTGGACGACAGACCACGATAAGATAAGGGTGGAGGCTCGTTTTCCGAGCATGTGGGTTGGTGTCTGAATGTTTCATGACCAGGCTAGGTAACATCTTCAGCCGCGTTTAGGGGATGTTTGTGTCAGTGCTCTTCTGACCCATCTCAAGACCCTCACTTGACACACCCACACCGGAAGCCCTTATAAACAGAAGAACACTGACACTGACGCCCCCTAAACTCTTCCTGTCACTTCCCACCCCCAGTTGGCTCAATCTTGGTGACTATAAGATGTGTGGACTTCAACTCCCAGAATTCTTTTCTGTTCTGTGCAGCTGTGTTCTTCCAGGGCCGACAAATCAAAAATGGCCCGCTGTTGTTCATCCTATTGACCCATGACTGTTGTGCCAGGTTTGCCACCAACCTTATTGTGAAATATGCGGATGATACAACAGTAGTGGGCCTTCTTCAAGATGACAATGAGGGTGCTCACCACAAGAAAGTAGAGGCTTTGGTGAACTGGTGTAACAACAACAGCCTCATTTTAAACCAGTGGTTCTCAACCTTTTTAATGCCGCGACCCCCAACCGGTCGTAAGTCGAGGACTAAACCGGTCGTACGTCAAGAACTAAACCGGCCGTAAGTCAAGGACTACCCAACCGGTCGTAAGTCGAGGACTTTCCCTGCCCGGGAGCGCCGCACATGCGTGGTTCCGCCCCCTGCGCCGGCCGAGGCGTAGCTGGCAAGCGGCAGAGACGGAGCAGGCTGACCACCAGCTGGCCCAGCTCAAGGGAGGTAAGGCACCCGCCGGAAAAGGGAAAAAAAAATGGTGGACAGCCTTGCTTGGCGACCCCCGTGAAATGGTCGATCGACCCCAAATGGGGTCGCGACCCATAGGTTGAGAACCGCTGTTTTAAACATAGGAATAACTAAAGATGTCATTGTCGATTTCAGAAAAGGCAGGCACAGCCACACATTGATTCATCTGTGGAGGTGGTTAGCCAGCCTTCTCAGATGTGGGATAAATTCTAAGAAAATGGATGTTATGTAGATTTTAGACACTCAAGTTTCCTTTTCATTCAACCCTCCAAATCTCTCTGCAGTAGCACATACCCCACCCCACCCCCACCTGCCCTTTTTGGCCTCTAACTTTAGCGTCCCCCCCCAGCCCCAAAACAGTCTCCTTTGCAATGGCTGGGAAGACTTGTAATCTTGTTATTCCCAAATGGCCTGAAATTCTGCACTGTAAGGACAGACGGCTAAGTCAGACACCTATGGAGAAGGATGACCTGGGCGGTTGTGTTGCATAAATGCAGCTGCAATGCTGAGAACAAACAAAAAAATAATAATGAGAAAATGAAAAAGGGATGGAGCCGGTCCTGAGGATAATAAAATACTGAGTGAGAACTTACCTCCCCATGGACACTACATAACGTGGCTCGGGCATCTGATCATAAACCTGCGACGAAAGAAATGCGAAGATTTGCATTTGATTTGACAAGCACAGCATGCCTACCTTAGACCTTGGAGTGCTAGGACCCTAATAAGGTTGAAAAGCTACAGATTTCTCCAATAACAAGTCCTGTGTCTGGCTTAGAATGCAGCAGGGGCCAGTATTATGAGTTGCTATCCGATTTTCCCTCTCAAAGGATCATGGGGTGATTTATTCCAGACTTTTTTTTCTCTGCAGTCCCAAGACAAATCTGTCCTATTCTGAAGTCATTTTTTTTGCTGGTTTTCCCCTGTATAGGAAGTTTGATTCCATAGTAGTAGTAGTAGTAGTAGTAGTAGTAGTAGTAGTAGTAGTAGTAGTAGTAATAATAATAATAATAAAAATAATAATAATAATAAAGTTGGAAGGGGGCTTGGAGGTCATCTAGTGCAACCCCCTGCTCAGGAAGGAAACCCTATACCATTTCAGACAAATGGCTTTCCAGTCTCTTCTTTAAAACGTCCAGTGTTGGACCATTCACCGCTTCTGGAGGCAGGTTGTTCCACTGGCTAATTGTTCTGTCAGGAAGTTTCTCCTCAGTTCTAGGTTGCTTCTCTCCTTGATTAGTTTCCACCCATTGCTTCTTGTCCTGCCTTCAGGCGCCTTGGAGAATAGCTTGACTCCCTCTTCTTTGGGGCAGCCCCTGAGATATTGGAGCACTGCTATCATGTCCCCCCTCGTCCTTCTCTTCGTTAAACTAGACATACCCAATTCCAGCAGCCGTTCCTTATATGCTTTAGCCTCCAATCCCCTAATCATCTTTGTTGCTCTTCTCTGCTCTCTTTCTAGAGTCTCAACATCTTTCTGTTCAGCAATGTGGCAGCAAAAGGGCTCAGGGCTCTTTCCGTCTGTCTGCTAGCTTTTCTGCCATTCTGCCTAATTCCTTTTGGATATTCCACAGGGTTGGGAAGAATAAAAATGCAACGGAGGATCGGAAGCAGAGGTTCAGAGAGATGAAACCTGATCCAGCTACTTGTACTTGCTGCTCCCTATTAGTTCTACAAACCGTTTTTACCTTTGGTGTGAGCACACAAAAGGCCACTCAGTTCCCTCCCTTAAGCACTGAGTAAAAGCCACAGCTGTACCTTCCGGAGGGCTGGGGCCATCTTGTTGGTCAAAGTGCCGGCCACGATCATGACGTCGGCTTGCCGGGGACTGGCCCGGAAAACCACCCCAAAGCGGTCCATGTCATAGCGGGGAGAAGCCATATGCATCATCTCGACGGCACAACACGCCAAGCCGAAGGTCATTGGCCACAAGGAGCTCTGAGGGAAGGAAAGGGGAAGGAGGTGGATGTACAGCACAGTTGTCGCCCTGCGTCCCTCTTATGCCAAACAGCCCTGACCACGATTGCAGGCTAACGCTGCTTTGCCCTCGTTGTTGTACCCTATCATGGGTCCAGATTACTTGAGGGACCGTCTCACCCCACTGGGATTGGCCCGTACCACTCCTACAGGCAGAGGAGGCATGCTGTGGGTCCTGCCCTCTAGAACAGTGGTGGCGAACCTATGGCACGGGTGCCAGAGGCGGCACTCAGAGCCCTCTCTGTGGGCACGCGCGCCGTCGCCCCAGTCCTAGGCCTTCAGCTGGGTTTTATAAAACCTTTTCGCTTTAGGCCTCTGGCGCCGTGTGCAAAAAAAAAAAAAGGTTCAATCAGTCAATTTCAACTTCTCGCGGGGAAAAAAAAAGATCTTGCAAAGTTGGAATTGATTGATTGAACTTTTTAGTCCCACCCAGTCTGCCGTTACCACCGCAGCCACGCCCAACCAATGGGCCACGCCCTCCCAATGGGCCACGCCCACCCAATGGGCTACACCCACCCGGCACCCGACGATGCATAAGTGGATTTTGGGTTGCAGTTTGGGCACTCGGTCTCTAAAAGGTTCGCCATCACTGCTCTAGAACATCTTGTCCCCCCCCGATGTGAGGTTGGCCCCCACCCACCTATTCTTTCATAAAGGCCTAAAGACCTTTGCTTGGGACCCCAGTGGGTGAACAGCACAATGGAGGTGGTTGATTGAGTAATAACAGATCCCACCTCTGCCCCACTGCGTCCTCACCTTCCCCACGTGTCCTTGATTTCAGTCTCTGGTTTTCATTTATTTAGGTTTTAATATAGATATACTTTTTATGTCTGTAAGCCACCCAGAGTTACCTTACGTAAGATGGGTGGCCAATACATTTTATAAATCAATCAATCAAAGATATTACTGCAATTCCAAATATGGAAGCTTTGCACTTCGTCATCCTGAGCTATAACCAAAGGATGATCTTTGGTGCCTCTAATTCTACAACGCGACAATGTGGCCCAGCCATCGCTCTTCCACTCTGCCTGCGTTATCACTTAGCCCCCCCCCCCCGAGATTTCTTCTAAATAATTCAGTATCTTCTTCACGCCCATGAGGACTAGGAACTCGCGATGTGAGCCGAACGGTCCAAGATTAAAATGTGGCATCGCTGAAGCATCTTTATGCACGGGCAGAGTGCTGGGTGCTGCAGAATGTTGACAGACATT
This sequence comes from Protobothrops mucrosquamatus, assembly GCF_001527695.2. Classification (NCBI taxonomy): domain Eukaryota; kingdom Metazoa; phylum Chordata; class Lepidosauria; order Squamata; family Viperidae; genus Protobothrops; species Protobothrops mucrosquamatus. The sequence goes on along the minus strand of NW_015386401.1, from coordinate 988,620 downwards.
CTAACTGCAGCAGAAAGAGGATGGCCAGGGACAGCACATCAAGCAATAATCCAAATTTTGCAGAGAAGAGCAGAACTCCTCTTTGGCGTGGACAGTATTTCTCAATCTTGGCAACTTGAAGATAGGTGGACTTCAGCTCCCAGAATTCCCCAGCCAACCATGCTTGTCAGGGTTGAGAAGCATTGGACTAAGAATGAAGGGCCACAAGGGTGGGGAAATATAGGCAAGCCCTCGGTTTATAACCATAATCAGACTGCAATGTCTGTTGCTAACTATGACGGCTATTCAGCGAGTTGTGCCCACTTTTATGCCTTTTTTGCCGTGGTGGTGAAGCAAATCACGGCAGTTGTTAAATGAATCATGCAGTCAGTAAGCGAATGCGGCTTCAAACATTGATTCCGCTGGTCTGGGAAGGTCACAAATGGAGATTACATGACCCCAGGACACTGCAGTTACAACATACAACAACAACAACAACAACAACAATAATAATCTATATAAATAAAAATGTAAATGTTCATTTGTTCAAAATCTTAAATCTCCGAAAGTTCACCAATTGCTTTGAAATTTTGACACAATGTTGCATTCGAATATGCGCATGTTTTTATATACCTACTATTATATAGATGTCACACCTGTGACACAAACGTGCGCTTTCTCTTTTCTTTCTTTTCCATTTAACCAGACTGAGCCACAGCAACGCGTGGCCGGGTACAGCTAGTAATAATAATAATAATAAAGTTGGAAGGGACCTTGGAGGTCATCTAGTCCAACCCTTTGCTCAGGCAGGAAACCCTATACCATTTCGGACAAATGGCTGTCCAGTCTGGTTGCCAAGCGCCCAAATTTTGATCACATGACTGCAGAAGATACTGGTAATAAGTTACAGGTAGTCCTCGACATACGACAGTTGAGCCTAAAATTTCTGTTGGTAAGTGAGACAATTGTTAAGTGAGCTTTGCCCCCATTTTATGACCTTTCTTGCCACAGTTGTTAAGGGAATCATTGCAGTGTTAAATTAGTGGCACGTTTGTTGAGTGAATCTGGCATCCCCAATGCTTGTCAGAAGGTTGTAAAAGGGGAGCCCATCACCCCAGGACACTGCAACCGTCATAAATATGAACCAGCTGCTAAGCATCTGAGTTTTGATCACACGATCACGGAGATGCTGCAACGGTCATTACGTGTGAAAAAGGGTCATCGGTCCCTTTTTTCCAGTGCCGCTGTAACTTCAAACGGTCACTAAACGAACTGTTGTAAGTCGAGGACTACCTGTAGAGAAGGGAAGGGACTAATGTTGATTTATAATCATTCCTCCTCCAATTCAGCACCATCACCCCAACCTTTCGGACACCAGGGACCAGTTCCATGGAGAGAGGTTTTACCATGGACCGGAGGGGTGTGTGGTTTCACATGCTGCCTGCATCCTGTTGTGATTCCTCGCCAGCCAATGGATCTGGCAGCTGAGTCTGAGGAATCAGAGGAGGAGGAGGGGCCTGGAGTGACATCAGAGTTGGAGGAAGGCTCTGAGGAGCTCCAAGGCTTACAATTGGACGAGGAGCCTGGCCCCTCTACTCGTGCTCAGGCTGAGACACAGCTGTGCTGGGAGCCTGAGTTGGACAGTGATGAAGAACAGTTGAGACAAATTACAGATGCACGAATGTGCAGGCAAGAGAAGCGAGTAGGACAGAGGAATGCAATGGGGCAGCTCCAAAGGCAAAGGAGAAAGCATTAGGAAGCCATGCCTTGGTTGCACAATAAAAGGGAAGGTGTGGGAGGTGCTGGTTGCCAAAGGCAACCGTTCGTGTTGAGGATCGAGTTTCTGTGAACTGTGTTTGCTTGCCTTGGACATTGACTCAGGTCTGTGAATAATAAAAGGGGTTTTGTTTTTTTCCTGCGGTTCCAGCCTGCTTGTTGGAAGAGGGGTTCTCCTTGTGAGACTCACGTAGGCTGGGACAGAACACATCCCACGGATGGGGCTTTGCTTGTTTGTGCAGACCGGTTGCTAGCATGCCGTGGACCGGTGCTGGTCTACGGCCCAGGGGTTGGGGACCCCTTCTCTAATTCATTGAAAAGCAGGATGCAGGGCTGTCATTTAGAAAACAGGGATAACTGGTATCTAATGAATTTCAAACAAAGAGATGCTTTTGGTGGGAACCAGTGGGGGAGGGATTCAGCCGGTTCGCACCGATTCGGTAGAACCGGTAGCTAAATTTTGTTGAGTTCGGAGAACCGGCTGAACGCACACTGCTTCCGGAAGTCTGTTCTAGGCCTCGGAGGCCTGGAGGAGGTCTCCCAGGCCTAGAACGGCCCACCGGAAGTGCTTGATGTTACTTCCAGAAGTCCGGTCTAGGCCTCGGAGGCCTGGAGTAGGCTTCCCAGGCCTAGAACAGCCACAGGAAGTGCATGGATTTCACTTCTGGAAGTCCGTTCTAGGCCTCGGAGGCCCAGGCCTGCATCCACGCAGAGAACTGGTTGTTCGGGTATTTGAATCCCACCATTGGTGGGAACCTTCTTCAAACAAGGAAAAATTCATCCGGGAGGCGCTTCTACTTACTCGACGGATCCAGTTGACCAAATCATCTAGCTTGGTGACCACATATTCTCCTCGACTGCTGGGAAGCAGCGGCTTCTTCTGAACAATGGCACTGCTCTTCTCCTGAACCTGGACAGAACTACAACAAGAAAAAAGAAATATAGGGCTCTGAAACAAAGCACACACCTTCCCTGAGAAACCTCCAGTCCTGGGATTGATAAAAGCAACTTTGAGTTCCGTGCCCAGGGACCCCAAAAGCTCAACATCCTGCCTCTGAGGTTGTCTGAATGGAAGCATCAATAATGGGACGATCAGGTTTCATGCCTACCGACAGAAGGGAACATTTTGTAGCTCAGGGTTGAGCTGTGGGGTCCTTGGTGCTCTCTGAGCTTGGTTGTTTTCCTGTAGACATTTCATGACCCAACTAGGTAGCATCATCAGTGCTAGAAGGGAGTGGAATTTTTTTTTCTCTCACTCCCTATAGCAGGGCTTTTCAACCTTTTCACCCATTGTACCACTTTTAGGATATGGCAACATCCGAGTACTACCAGTCACCTAGCAGGGTGTCAAAAACTTGATGACCAAAAAAAAAGAAGAAGAAAAAAGTGATAAAGTACAGGTAGTCCTCGACTTACAACATTTCGCTTAGTGACTGTTCGAAGCTACAATGGCACTGAAAAAAGTGCCCACCCAAGTCACAGCCGAGCAAGACACCTGCCTGCCCGCCCAGCAGCGCTCTTCCTCCTGTCCGAGGTTTTCATCCTGGTGCTTCTGCTGAGCCCAGAAGAAGCACCGATTATTCGGAATGTTGCAGCCTCTCCAGGGTCTTGTGATTTACATTCAGATGCTTGGCAACTGATTCATATTTATGACGGTCACAGTGTCCCAGGGTCATGTGAAGTGACCAAAACCTGCTGCAACCACCCAGCAGATGGGGGGGGGGGGGGGAAATAAAACCAAACACCCCCCCACCCCCACTGCCAATCCTCAACAGAAACGCTCACAACAATGAAAACCTCGAACAGGAGGAAGAGTGCGGCCGGGCGGGCAGGCGTCTTGCTCGGCTGTGGCTTGGGGGTGCACTTTTTTCAGTGGTACTCGGATGTTGCCATATCCTAAAAGTGGTACAATGGATGAAAAGGTTGAAAAGCCCTGACATAGGCAAAGCCAAAATTTGAATTCCCCTCCCCTGAGCACACAGTATCAAAGCACAATTCCCTCCTCCAATTAACAGTCATAAATCACATTCTCCAATTAGTTTGAAATGCAGGCTCTCCCTCCAGTTCCCCAGCCCGCCAATTCTTATCATCTCTTATTTCAAAAACCTTGGTTCTCACACTAGTTACAATATTGTTATACAATACTCTTATGTCTAAGAGTAAAACATAAGGACATTAGGCTTATAAAAAGCTTAGTATTTGATATCTGCTATATTTATTCTTCTTCTAAAAACATGGTGTATTGATTTAAATGCTAATACAGGTAGACCTTATTTAGTGACTGCCTCATTAAGCAACCCTTCACAACCGTGATGACAACGAGAAGGTAACTTCACAGCCAATCCTCGCCATTTATGACCTTCGCAGGGCCGTACAGTCAGAGAAAGCTGGAGTAAGATCATAAGCAACAGTTGTGGTTTCACTTAGCAACTGTTTTGTTTAATGAGAGTGTTGCCAGTCCCAACTGTGGTCACTAAACAAGGACCACCTGTAGTATATTTAAGTTGCTTGAAATTCAACCCCAATTATACCCCGGTCTGAATGATTTTTTTCCCACCTCAACAGAGATTAAGTGAAAATTAAATAAGCTTGTGCATAAATTTCTGTGTACTGTAATGTTGTCTAAATATCCCTGCTGAGCGAATGCCACCTTAAGGGACATCATTCTCCAGCCTGAAGATAATGCCCCCCCCAAAACATCCCCTGTATAGAAGAATTGACCCTTTCTATAAGCTAAGTCTTCTGAATGGATCAGCCTAAGAATTGCAGTAAATAAATCAAAAAGAGTTAATTATCAGGTAATTCCAGGAGCAGAGAATACCTTTCAGCATTCTCGGCTAAAGATGTCTGATGCAGCAAGCGGGCAGAACTGGTGGAACCCACAATGGGCCTGTTGAAAGAATAGCCAACAGTTAGAGCAGCGGTCTTCAAACTTGGCCCTTTTGTGACTTGTGGACTTCAACTCCCAGAATTCCTCAGCTAGCGTGCCTGGCTGAGGAATTCTGGGAGTTGAAATCCACAAGTCATAAAAAGGCCAAGTTTGAAGACCCCTGAGTTAGAGAGTCTTAAAAGAGCGATTGCACAACACTCCTACAGGGTAGGGAGCCTATGTTGAAAACATACAGTATGAAATGGCAAAATTTATGGGAAAGAAATTATAAACTGACAATGTCAACTTCTTATAAAGAAAATTTATATAAAATGTTTTATAGATGGCACCTGCCACCAGCAAGATTAGCAAAAATGTTTAAAAATATGTCAGATACATGTCGGAAATGTAAACATAAGTCAGGCACGTATTAACATGTTTGGTGGACATGTGATAAAATAAAGAATTATTGGGAAAAGATACATACTTGGTTAGAAAAGATGCTGGGAGAATATGTAGATTTTAAACCTGATCTTTTTTATTAGGTATAATGCCAGAAAAGACTAACAAACAAAGCCTATATTTGATTTTACACGTCACAACAGTGGCAAGAATAATATTTGCGCAATAGTGGAAAAATGAAGGAATACCATCAGATGAAGAAATAATTAAAAAAATACTAGAATGCGCAGAGATGGACAGATTGACTATGAGACTGAAAGAAAAAGAAGAAACGGAATATTATCAAACTTGGGACTTATTTTACCGATAGAAATAATAAAGAATAAAAGATTAGGAATGAAATATGTATTAGTGTACTTAAACTCAGACAGCACGTTGCTTGAAAAATTATTATTGTATGTATGGAAAAAATTAATAAAATCTAAAATGAAAACATACAGTATGTAGACAGCTGTAGGGATGACCTTGGATCCACCAGTAATTACTGGATCCACCAGTAATTTAAGGCAATTGGAAAACACACTTAAAATATTTCTACGGGACTCCAGTGTCCTGTGTATGTCAATTCAGCTTTGGGGAAAAAGTTCTTTGCAGAGCAGACTTACCTCAAAAGGAACAAGCCACGTGGGACCACGCAAGAAACTGAAAAGAAAGAAAAGGTTGACGTGAAAATATGGGCCAAAATATTACCGGAGAAAGAAGCATCAGGAATTAACACATGGTTAGCAACAAGGCTTTATCCAGAGAAAGGATGCCCGAAGGGCCAATTATATGAGCTCCTCCCACTGCTGACTCAGCCAATGGCATTTTTATTCCCTCCTCCTCCTCAATCTGAGTGACAAGAAAGGCTTTGGGAGAACTCCAGAGGAGGCCATGGAGCCATTTCCAACCTTTGCCTTGACTCAAGTATGCAATTCAATCACCATGAAGCAATTAGCAAATCAAAAGCAGGGTTGGTTGGGGAATTCTGGGAGTTGAAGTCCACAAGTCATAAAAGGGCCAAATTTGAAGACCCCTGCACTGGAAGGTGCATACAAATTGTGACTCGTTGCTGCCACCCAGAGTTCACCAGGATTTTGCCGGCCAGAGCAGGGAGATTTTTAAGAAGAGACTGGACAGCCATTTGTCTAAAATGGTACAGGGTTTCCTGCCTGAGCAGGGGGTTGGACTAGAAGACCTCCAAGGCCCCCCTTCCAATTCTGTTATTCTACAATTCTATTAATTGAGGACCATTCCTGGAGGGATAGATTTGTTTTTGGAAACTTAGGAACCCATCCTTAATGCAGCAATTTTGGTAACTTCTCAAAGCATTCAGCATCCAAACAGCAGTCACATTTGCATGATAGTCTGGCTTTCAAACTAGCTAACCAGGTTTTAATGTCGTGTGTTGCAAGAATCCAGCAAGATGTTTGTGGTATGGTGACATGAGCGCCATTTGCAACCTCTGCAGACTGCTTCTGACACGCAAAATCAAAGAGGGAAGCTGAATCCACTTAGCAACCACACAGTTCACTTAGTGAGCGTAACACAAAAGGTTGTAAAATTGGGCACAATTCATTTAACCACCGCTTAGCAACAGAAATTCTGGTCCCAATTATTGCCATGAGTCAAGGACTGCCTGTATAAGAAGGATCCCTCCTGCAGCTTTCTTAGGACTGGTTTTATAGAATAGAGGGCAATTCAGAGTGGAAAAGCCATCTCTGATTTTTTTAAAACAACAACAACAACAACAACACGAGGACCCTTCATAAGATATTGGCCAAATCTTTAAGAGCGCAACGTTTTTGCTGAAAAAGAGCTCTACTTTCAAAAGAGGAATTCTCTCTCTTGAAAGATGCTGGCCCAACCATCAACAGGAGACACTTCTTAAATTTAGCCCCACTTTGTCTTTGCTAGATGAGGAGCTTTTCTTGCAATTTTCCCTAGCTATGGGGTGTGTTCTTTCCCCCCACCTTCCTCTTTTAAAACTTCAGTGTATTAATAGGGATTTTAATACTGTTTGTGGAATTTTTTTGTGGGTGGAAACCTCGAATGTCTTCTAGTCCAGAGGTCCCCAAGCTTTTTGGCGCCAGGGACCGTTCATGTGGAGAGAGGTTTTTCCATGGACCGGAGGGCACGTGGTTTTGTGTCCTGCCTGCATCTTGTGGATGGGGCTTTGCTTGTTTGTGCGGCCCAGTTGCTGGCATGCTGCGGCCTGGTACCGGTCCACGAACCGGGGGTTGAGGACTCCTATTCTAGTAGAAGGGAGAGAGGCAACAAAACAAGAATACTGGACACACTAATTTTCTTATGTTCATGGGGGAATTAGTTTACCAATAAGGTCCTGTCAATTGCAAAAAGGAGGTTGGTATAAGAGTTGTGGTTTGTTGCCAAACTGGTTCTGTGCTTGTGTATCTGGCCTTGTTTTCCCTGTCCAAGGAAGCAGCCATCTGCACTTTCCTAATTCAGAGCTAAGATTAGTAGATAGTCCCTCCCTTCTGATAGGGTCTTTCCAACCATTCAAGATTTGTGGAGACAAATGTTTTTGAAGTTCCTCTTCCACTGAACCAGGAAGCCTTCCCCCCCCCCCCTCCAATGCAGGGGTCTTCAAACTGGCCCTTTTATGACTTGTGGACTTCAACTCCCAGAGTTCTGAAGGAGCTGGCAGATGTTATCTCAGAACTATTGTACCATATCTTTAAAAAATCTGGCAGCACTGGGGAACTACCAGAGAATTGGAAAAGAGCTGATGTGGTTCTCATCTTCAAAAAAGAAAAAAAACAGACCCAGGAAACTACAGACCAATCAGCCTAACATCAATACCTGGGAAGATACTGGAAAAAATAATAAAAAACATCTAGAACATCTAGAAACAAATAAACATCTAGAAACAAATAAAGTTATAACTAGTAGCTAGCACAACCTTGTTAAAAACAGATCATGCCAAACCAACCTTATTTCATTTGTTGACAGAGTGTCTAAATTAGTAGATCAACAAAATGCTGTGGACATAGTATGCTTAGACTTCAGCAAGGCTTTTGACAAAGTAGACCACAACCTACTTCTTGGTAAACTAGAAAAATGTGGGATAGACAGCATCACCACCATTTCTAACTGGCTGACAAACCTTACTCAACAAGTAGTCCTTAATGGTACTACATCTACATGGAAGGAAGGAAGCAGTGGGATACCATAAAGTTCCATCCTAGGCCTAGTACTCTTCAATATCTTCATAAATGACTTAGATGAGGGAAAAGAAGGGGAACTCATCAAATTTGCAGATGGCACTAAGCTGGCAGGAATAGCCAACACTCCAGAAGACAAGCTTAGGATCCAAAAAGACCTTGACAGACATGAACAATGGGCCCTATACAACATCAAATTTAATGTAGAGAAAAGCAAGGTTTTACACTTAGGCAGGAAAAACCAAAGGTACAAGTACAGATTAGGTGAAACATGGCTCAAACACAGTAACTGTGAGAGGGACCTTGGAGTCCTAGTGGACGATCACTTAAACATGAGCCAGCAGTGTGAGGCAAAAAAGCTAATACAATCCTTGGTTGTATAAACACAGGCATAGAATTAAAATCACATGAAGTATTAGTACCGCTTTATAAAGCCTTAGTAAGACCACACCTGGAATACTGCATCCAGTTTTGGTCACATTACAAAAAAGATGTTGAGACTTTGGAAAAAGAGCAAAGAAGAGCAACTAAGATTATTAAGGGCTGGAGACAAAAACATATGAAGAACAACTGCAGGAATTAGGTATGTCTAGTCTAGAGAAAAGAAGAACTAGGGGTGACATGATAACAGTATTCCAGTATTTGAGGGGCTGCCACAAAGAAGACAGAGTCAACTTATTTGCCAAAGCACCAGAAGGCAAAGCAAGAAACAACAGATGGAAACTAATCAAGGAGAGAAGCAACCTGGAACTAAGGAGCAACTTCCTAACAATCAGGACAGTTAACCAGTGGAATAGCTTGCCTCCAAAAATTGTGGGTGCTTCATCACTGGAGGTTTTTAAGAAAGAACTGAACAGCCACCTATCTGGAACGAGCTACCCCCCCGAGATCCGGACGATTCCGGATCTCCTAACCTTCCGCCGCGCCCTCAAGACATGGCTTTTTCAACAAGCGGGACTGACCTAGGGTGAATTTTAAATAGGGAATAATTTTTAAAAAATTTTCAAAGATTTTAAATATGACACAGCTATTAATATATTTGCTTTTTAATTGGTTTTATAGGGGAAATGTTTTTTTG
>NW_015386401.1:972765-979192 GCF_001527695.2 Protobothrops mucrosquamatus | reverse complement strand
GGGTATAGGGTCTCCTGCTTGAACAGGGGGTTGGACTAGAAGATCTCCAAGGTCCCTTCCAGTTCTATTCTGATTGATTGAACTAAATCCCATTAATCTGCTGGGTTTTATTCTCCAGCCAAAGAGGAGAAATGAGGATTATTCTAGGAGGGAAGTTTAGATGTGGGGAGCTCCTAAAATTTTGGGGAGTGGTTTTCAGGGGCGGGGGCTAACAAGGGATGTTTCTCAATGTTGGCCACTTGAAGACGTGTGGACTTCAACTCCCAGAAGTCTGGGAGTTGAAGCCCGCATGCTTGCAAGTGGCCAAATTAAAAAGCATTGGTTTAGACTTTAGAGCAGTGTTTCTCAACCTTGACAATTTTAAGGCGTGTGGACTTCAACTCCCAGAATTCCACAGCCAGCAATGCTGGCTGTGGAATTCTGGGAGTTGAAGTCCACATGCCTTAAAATTGTCAAGGTTGAGAAACACTGCTTTAGAGGATCCCTGCTCTGAACAGGCTTGGACTAGAGGACCTTTAAGTGCCCGCCAGAATGGGTGGATGGAACGCCCCCTCCCAAAGCTTCTCCACTATCCACGCTGAACATCCCCTCTCCCGGCGGCGGCTGTCCTTGAAGCTTCATCCCCCCCCACAGCCCACAGGCAGCCTCCGCCGCCGCCGCCCCCCCCAGCTCGCACTCACCGGGCAGCGCAGCCATCGCCGCGTCTCCCTCCCCTCCCCCGCAGCCCTTCAAGCCACCTTTGCTAGCTGCGGACAAGGACGGGCAGTGCACCCTCCCTGCCGCTCCGGGTTGGAACCGGAGCCGCCTTGCTTCGCGTTCCTGCAAGAGCAGAGCGCTGCTCCGCTGCCCCCTGGCGGTTGCAAAGAGGAGATTCTCCGCCTGCCTCTAATGCTCTTGTCGTCCCAAAGGCGCTTTTTTTTTCAGGAGGCAACTGGACTTTCTTGTTTTACTTTGAAGACGTTTCGCTTCTCATCCAAGAAGCTTCTTCGGCTCTGACTGGATGGCGGGGGAATGGAAGGATTTGTACTCCTTGCAGACAGCTGGTCATTTGCATTCTTTTAGAGAATAAATGACCAGCAGTTTTCTAAAAAAAAAATAAAATTAGAAATGCAAATGACCAGCTGTCTGCAAGGAATACAAATCCTTCCATTCCCTACCATCCAGTCAGAGTTGAAGAAGCTTCTTGGATGAGAAGCGAAACGTCTTCAAAGTAAAACAAGAAAGTCCAGTTGCCTCTTGAAAAAGCACCTTTGGGACAACCATGACCTGGGCGACTAGAGAATCTTTATAGACGTCTAATGCTCTTTTTTCCTTTTATTCTGCCTCTTTTAATGTTTTTTTTCCACCTCCTGTTCATTCGTTTCCCCCTTTCCTTGATCCTCGTGTTCTTTTTCCTCTTTTTCTTTTCTAATTCTTTCCTTTCCTCGTTTTCTCCTTCCTTTCTGTCTTTGGCTTTCCCATTTGTCCTCTTTCACCCCCTTTTCTCTCTCTCTAGGGCATTCATTTAATTTTCTCCTCTTTCCTTTTCTTTTCTCTTCCTCGCTCTCATCCATTTCCCCCCCTTCTTTCCACTAAATCCGCAACTTTCAACCCACTTATTGCAGGAAAGCCGTTATCTAATCTGGCCTAAAAGTTAAGCTTTGGAGAACCTTCTTCCACCCTTTCCCGCCCCGTGCTCACTTTGCAAATTATTTTCTCCTTCCTCTTTTTCTCAACTTCAAGCGCTTTAAGAGCTGTGGACTTCAACTCCCAGAATTCCTAACATGCTGGCTGAGGGAATTCTGGGGCTTGAAATCCACAGCTCTTAAACTGCTTGAGGTTGAGAAACATTGCTCTGGAGGACCCTCTCTCTCTCTCTCTCTCTCCTCCCACCACCACCATTTTAAGAGATGAGCAAATGAATTTAGGCTCTTTTTCTGCTCCAGTTCCCAATGGAGCAGGTGAGGAGTAGTCGGCGGCACTGCGTTCAGGAGAATGGATTTTTCTCTAAATCCTTGCTCCTCTTGTGACGCCATTGCGGCCATCTTGGCTACGGGCAGAAACCTTGTTGCCCTCCCAGCATCCCTGCTTAAACCCGTTCATTTTTTTTCTCTTTCATTCTTGCCCGGAAAAGTGGTTGCGGTCCCTGGAAAGGAAAAGTCTGCAAGTCTGCGCCGCATTTTAAAAATGAACAGAGGAAAAATGAAAAAGAGCCGCTTGCGTCCCTGGGTGGGCTCGAACCACCAACCTTTCGGTTAACAGCCGAACGCGCTAACCGATTGCGCCACAGAGACCAAGCTTCTGTCGTTTCTTCTGCCACGACTCTTAAGGAGGAAGATGCAATATTGGACGCTGAACAAGAATGCAAAGGCAGAGGAATAGAAGAATAGAGTGTGCCTTTTTAGGACATTTTCCTTCCTTTCTTCTTTCCTTCCTTTCTCATGTACATGACTCTGGGCAGCTTACAATTAGAGTAAAAACTCATAAAAGCAACCAGAATTAAAAACGAGAGAACTAACATTAAAATAGTTGCTGAGAGCTTTGTCATTTATTTGCTAAATATATCTCTGGCATATCTTTAAAGCAACTTGCAAGGGGATCTCCACAACAATCCTGTGAGGTAGGTTAGGGTGAGTCTCTGGGATTACTACCGTTACTACTGCTGCTGCTGCTGCTGCTACTACTACTACTACTACTACTACTACTACTACTACTACTACTAATAATAATAATAATAATAATAATAATAATAATAATAATAATAATAATAATAATGTGCAGTGATCAGGCTTTGTGCTGCCCCCCAAATGGAAACGCAGCCTCTGGTTTAAGAAGTTTCCAATCATTTCTTTGGGTCTGAGTTGGACTCCAACTGGGCCGGTCCTGCAGAGCAGACCAGGGGTCTTCAGACTTGGCCCTTTCATGACTTGTGGACTTCAACTCCCAGAATTCCTCAGCCAGGATTCCTAGCGGAGGAATTCTGGGAGTTGAAGTCCACAAGTCATGAAAGGGCCAAGTGTGAAGACCCCTGGAGTAGACTAAAACAGCCTTTCCAAATCTCAGCAACTTTAACACGTGTGAACTTCAATTCCCAGAATCCTCCAGCCAGCAACTTTAAGAATGGATGTCTACCTAGCAGGCTGGCTGGAGAATTATGGAAGTGGATGCATCTTAAAAGTTATAGAGGTTGAGAAACAGCAGGTCTTGTGATGTTATCTTGGGAGGACTTGGAGCTTGTTAGTCTTGAGGAAGTGGGAGAGATTCTTGGAACTGTCGGTGCAAACACACACAAAAACACACACATTTTGGCCTGCAAGGAGTTGAGTGTAAAGCTGGATCTATTAAGTATTATGTGTATCCTTTAAAAAGTGGTTTTACTAGCTCCGAAATAAGAGTGGTCCATTTCCTCCTCAGGAAGCCTTCACTGAACCCAAATGAATTGCACAATTGTTGTCCTTTTTAGGGAAAGTTGAAAAAGGGTTTGCAGCTTTGAAGGTCCTGGGGAAAATGGAGTAGTCCTTGACTTACAACCACAATTGAGCCCAAATTTCTGTTGCTAAGAGAGACAGTCAAGTGAATTTTGCCTCATTTTATAGCCTTTCTTGCCAGTTGTTAAGTTAGTTAAGTGGATCTGGTTTCCCCATTGACTTTGCTCGTCACAAGGTTGCAAAAGGGGATCCCGTGACCCTGGGACACTGCAACCGTCATAAATATGAGCCAGTTGCCAAGCATCTGAATTTTGATCCCATGACCATGGGGAGAGTGCAAGGTTGTAAGAGTGGAATATGGTCAAAAGTCACATTTTTCAGTGCGGTCGTAACTTTAGTCACTAAACAAACTGTTGTAAGTTGAAGAGCCCCTGTACCTGGATTGCGATTCCTACCAGGTCATAGTATGAAGAACAAATTTGTTAAGTTACCGTTGGCAGGTCTGGGATGTGGAATGCATCCATCCTGGTCCTTCTGGGCCTCTTGGTGGTCTTTGATACCATCTGCCACGGCCTCCTTCTAGACCAGGTCAGTGGGAGGAATGGGACTGTAGTGGTTCCCCACCCCACCCTTTGCCCAGTGTTAGTTTCAGTTGGTTTGGGGGGCAGAGTGATCTAACCTTTTTTTTGGGGGGGGGAGTTTGAGCCACTGTTGAACTGTGTTTGGGCTTCCCCCAAGCGTTAGGGCAGGGGTAGGCAGCCTTGGCTCTTTTATGACTCGTGGACTTCAACTCCCAGAATTCCTGAGCCAGCCATGCTGAGGGAAAGGGAGAGGTTTCCAAGCTGAGCCATGTTGGCTCAGGAATTCTGGGAGTTGAAGTCCACGAGTCATAAAAGACCCAAGGTTGCCTACCCCTGGGTTAGGGTTAAGGCTATTACCACATGTTAGGAATAAAATTTTAAAATAAAAAGTAAAGTTAAGTGACACGTACTCTGTAAAATTTCTACACGTAGACAGTAAGATTTCTACACAAAATTTCTACACGTAGACTGCAAGATTTCTACACAATTTCTACATGTACACGTACCTTGGAAGAGTTCTGCACGTAGGCTATAGGATTTCCACACTGAGCTATAGGATTTCATGATAAAGTACATATAAGGGAATAGGTGAAGCAAAATAGTAAGGGGCAGGGATAATATATTTTGTTTAGGCGGCTCTGATAAGATTGTAACCTCAGAGGAGGGGCCAAGGCGTCGGGATAGAATGTATATAATGTGTGTCTTTGTTGTGACTAGGTGTGGCTCAAATATTTATTTGGAGTCCACCATGCTTTGCAAACCGTTGTATCCAATAAATCTCTGTCTAATTTCAACACCACACATGCCTCCTCTGTGGCTCTTCCTCCTCTTTCCAAGGTCGTTCCCACAGACCCTTACAACAGAACTCGACTCCCTCAACCAATTCCCAAGTAATTATTAAGAGAAAATTTTCTGGTCCAGGTAGTCCTCAACTTATGACCACAGTCGGGATCAGAATTTTTGGGGGGCTAAGCAAGGCGGTCGCTACAACGAGTCATACCTGATCTTTTTTACTTTTCTCCCGTGGTTAAGTGTAGCTGCAGTTGTTCATTGAACCGTGTGGTCGTTAAGCAAATCTGGCTTCCTCCAGTGATTTTGCCTGTCAGAAGCCGGCTGGGAAGGTCGCAAATGGCGATCTGATGACCTCAGGATGCTGCCGCAACCGTTATAAATACATGTCTGTGGCCAAGCGCCTGAATTTTGAACATGGGACCGTGGGAATGCTGCAGCTGTCCTAAGTCAGTAATCTCCACCCTTTGCGGCCTGGTGACCCGGATGAGCGGGGTGGGGTGGAGGGGAATTAGGCCGCACATGTGGCGGGCCAGGACACACATGTGCACAGCTTGACTTGTACAAGCAGCGGGCTGGTGCACACCAGCCTGCTGCTTGCACAAGTCGAGCTGTGCCCACGCATGTGCGCACTCCAGCCAGCCACTCACGTGGCCCAATTCCAAATAGGCCACGGCCTGGTAGTGGGCTGGGGACCGGGGGTTGGGGACCCCTATCCTAAGTGCAAGGACCAATTGTTAAGTCCCTTTCCCCCCCCCCAGCACGGTTGTAATTTTGAATAGTCATTAAATGAATTATAAGTCGAGGACTATCGGTACTTCTGAGGCCTGAGAAGACACGACACGACAACACGAAGCACTGAAAGCTATTTTTATTTTTTTTCCAAAATTATAAAACATGAAAGGTGCTGAGTGGGATGTCACAAGGAATGTCTGTACAGTCAATAAAAATGGAGACTATTGAATGTCATCTGCATTTATCTTCTTCCCCCCCCCCAAATTGATCCAGAATTACAAAATACTGTACGGTAGGATAAGCGTAGTATTGCAGAATGTCTTGGCTGATGATGTAAGCAGATTTATAAAAATGAAAAGCAATTGATTTTAGACAACAGTATTGTTTAAACCAGGGGAAATATGGCCCTTTTATGACGCGTGGACTTCAACTCCCAGAATTCCTGAGCCAGCCATGCTGAGGAGAAAGGGAGAGGTTTCCAAGCTGAGCCATGCTGGCTCAGGAATTCTGGGAGTTGAAGTCCACGAGTCATAAAAGGGGCATAGTTCCCCACATCTGGTAAACAATATTGTATTTTTAAAATGTGCAATTCAGAATTAGGAATTATGCTAAACATATAAAATCAGAAAAGGCCACTCCAACCATTGCTCAATACTCCAAGCTTGAAATGAGGTTTTTCTGAGGTCAGAAAATTATCAGAACAAGTGTTCCATGGCTGAAACAGCTGTTCTGAGCTCAGAATGGGGCTTTCATAACTTAAAACTGAGTGTTTTAGGCTCAAAAACATTTGAATTGAAAACATTGTCTGAGTTGTTTTCTCCATGCTTCAAAAATGAATCAGAAGGTCTTCAGAGGTGGTTGAATGCGGCAGCTTCCTGCTGCTCATTAAAGCAACACATTCCTCCCCCCCCCCCC
>NW_015386401.1:930519-972665 GCF_001527695.2 Protobothrops mucrosquamatus | reverse complement strand
TCTGAATAAGTCTGGAAGTGTGCCTGGCCCTACAACTTAGCATCAGCACAGACTGAATCTCAACCACCCCCCAATTACTGAAGAACAGAAGAGAGAAGAGTTTGCAATACATACATGCATGTTGCTTCTGGCTAAATACGTATGAAAGCCATTTCAAACATTGTCCAGGGTCAACAGTGGGCTCAAATCACAATCAAGTCTATAAGGAGCTGATACTTATTAATATCATTTTAAAGTGTGTTTTAAATCGGAGGCAGCTTCTTCTTACGGAGCTGAGATTTGTTTCGACAGACCAAACAAAATCCATTTTCTTCTAAATGAACGGAGACGGAGGAAACAGCAGGCATACCTAGTCCTCCTATTTCATAGATATCTCTTTCATATACATCTATATAAAAAAAATAAATTTAATATTCTGTACAAAACCACGGCATTTAATCTCCCTTACAAGACCCGGTACATAAATGGATGGAAAAAGAGCTTCAGAGTTTATTTTCTACAGATGGCTTCTTGCTTTCTTGGCCCAATTTCGCTTCTCCTCTTGAATTTCTTTTTCAAATTCTTCTCTTTCCCTGAAGGATTTAAAAAAAAGTTGCAAGCAAACAAAACAAACCTCTAGCAATGGGGAGGCTGAAACCCTGAGATTTTGTTCCTTTTTCTTTTTAAAGAATAGAACTCAAGACCAACTGTGTTCCCTTCAGCCATAAATGCTGAACTTCACATTTTATTTGTTACAGCGAGGGGGGGGAAAAGTATTTGACCCTCTGCTGATTTTGTACATTTGCCCACTGACAAAGAAATGATCAGTCTATAATTTTAATGGTAGGTTTATCCTAACAGTGAGAGACAGAATAACAACAACAAAAATCCAGAAAAACGCATTTCAAAAAAGTTATAAATTGATTTGCATTTTAATGAGTGAAATAAGTACATGACCCCTTCGCAAAACATGACTTAGTATTTGGTGGCAAAACCCTTGTTGGCAATCACAGAGGTCAGGCGTTTCTTGAGGTTGGCCACCAGGGTTTGCACATATCTCAGGAGGGATTTTGTCCCACTTCTCTTTGCAGATCCTCTCCAAGTCATTAAGGTTTCGAGGCTGACGTTGGGCAGCTCGAACTTTCAGCTCCCTCCAGAGATTTTCTATGGGATTAAGGTCTGGAGACTGGCTAGGCCACTCCAGGACATTAATGTGGTTCTTCTTGAGCCACTCCTTTGTTGCCTTGGCCGTGTGTTTTGGGTCACTGCCATGCTGGAATATCCATCCACGACCCATTTTCAATGCCCTGGCTGAGGGAACGAGGTTCTCACCCAAGATTTGACGGTACATGGCCCCGTCCATCGCCCCTTTGATGCGGTGAAGTTGTCCTGTCCCCTTAGCAGAAAAAACACCCCCAAAGCATAATGTTTCCACCTCCATGTTTGACGGTGGGGATGGTGTTCTTGGGGTCACAGGCATCATTCCTCCTCCTCCTAACACGGTGAGTTGATGCCAAAGAGCTAGATTTTGGTCTCCTCTGACCACATTTTCACCCAGTTCTCCTCTGAATCATTCAGATGTTCATTGACAAACTTCAGACGGGTCTATACATGTGCTTTCTTGAGCAGGGGGACCTTGCGGGCGCTGCAGGATTTCAGTCCTTCACGGCGTAGTGTGTTACCAATTGTTTTCTTGGTGACTTTGGTCCCAGCTGCCTTGAACTCATTGACAAGATCCTCCCATGTAGTTCTGGGCTGATTCCTCACTGTTCTCATGATCATTGCAACTCCACCAGGTGAGATCTTGCATGGAGCCCCAGACCGAGGGAGACTGACAGTTATTTTGCGTTTCTTCCATTTGCGAATAATCGCACCAACTGCTGTCACCTTCTCACCCAGCTGCTTGGCGATAGTCTTGTAGCCCATTCCAGCCTTGTGTAGGTCTACAATCTTGTCCCTGACATCCTTGGACAGCTCTTTGGTCTTGACCATGGTGGAAAGTTTGGAATCTGATTGATTGATTGATTGATTGATTGCTTCTGTGAACCGGTGTCTCTAATACAAGTAACAAGCTGAGATTAGGAGTGCTCCTTTTAAGAGAGTGCTCTTAATCTCAGCTCATTACCTATATAAAAGACACCTGGGAGCCAGATATCTTGCTGATTCATAAGAGATCAAATACTTATTTCATTCATTAAAATGCAAATCAACTTATAACTTTTTTGAAATGCGTTTTTCTGGATTTTTTTGTTGTTATTCTGTCTCTCACTGTTGAAGTAAACCTACCGTTAAATTTTTAGACTGATCATTTCTTTGTCAGTGGGCAAACGTACAAAATCAGCAGGGGATCAAATACTTTCCCCCCCTCACTGTACATTGTCAACAAGGTTATATAAGAAGTCGTCAACTTATGACCACAATTGGGACCAGAATATCTGTCGCTGATCAGAGTGGTTGTTAAATGAGTCACGCCCAATTTTGCAACATTTTTGCCACTGTTGTTAAGCAAATTGCTGCAGTTGTTAAGCAAATCATGTGGTGGTTATGTGAATCATGTGGTCATTAAACGAATCCGGCTTCCCCCCATTGACTGCTTGTCAGAAGCTGTCTGGGAGGTGGAAAATGGCAATCACATGACCTCACGACGTTGCAGCCATCGTAAATACATGCCAGTTGCCAAGGGCTTGAATTTGGATCAAGTTACCATAGAGATGATGCGATGGTCATAAGTGGGGGAACCAGTTGTAAGCCGATTTTTTTTCAGTGGCATTGTAATTTCAAACAGTCACTAACCAAATAGTTGCAAGCAAATAAAACCTGTAGTTTTATTGTTGTTCCAAGTAATGTTTCTGAAATGGCCAAATATTTTTTTTTTATGGAGCAGGACTATAATGCCATAAGCAAAGGGTAGCTGTCTTAGGGCAGTTTATTAAATCGGTGCGATGAATCTGGCTCCCCCACTGACTCTGCTTGTCAGAAGGTCGCAAAAGGTGATCACACGATCCTGGGACACTGCAACCGTCATCAATATGAGTCAGTTGCCAGGCGTCTGAATTTTGATCACATGACCATGGGGATGCCACAGTGGTCATTAAGGATGAAAAACGGCCATAAGTCACTTTTTCCAGTGCTGTTGTAACTTTTAAAAGCCATTAAATGAACGGTTGTAAGTCGAGGACTACCTGTAGTGTACTGGCTTGAAGGCACTCCTTTTGGGTGGGAGCCTATGCTCTCCAAGACGTGGCTTCTCTAATTACTGCTGGCCCTTTGCTAGATCAGGGGTCCTCAACCTTGGCAACTTTAAGACTTGTGGACTTCAACTCCCAGAATTCCTCAGCTTTGAGGACCCCTGCGCTAGATGGTTGGACCAATTTTGCTTTTGAAATCTTAGCAGGAAGACTGGCATTTTTTGTGAGTCTGAGATTTGTGGGTGGATGAATCATCATCATCATCATCATCATCATCATCATCATCATCATCATCATCATCATCATCATCCCAGGTCCTTGGGAAGGACTCAATAGGTAGACAAAATGCCAAATCCAGTCTGAACATCTGACCGGCTATGCGATGATCCATAATAATAATAATAATAATAATAATAATAATAATAATAATAATAATAATAATAATAATAATAATAATAATAATAATAATAATAATAATAATAATAATAATAATAATAATTTAAAAAAAGAGTTGGAAGGGACCTTGGAGGTCTTCTAGTCCAACCCCCTGCTCAGGCAGGAAACCCTATATCATTTCAGACAAATGGTTGTCCAGTCTCTTCTTAAAAACTTCCAGTTTTGGAGCATTCACCGCTTCTGGAGGCAGGTTATTCCACTGGTTAATTGTTCTAACTGTCAGGAAATTTCTCCTTAGTTCTAGGTTGCTTCTCTCCTTGATTAGTTTCCCTCCGTTGCTTCTTGTTCCTTATATGTTTTAGCCTCCAGCCCCCTGATTATCTTTGTTGCTCTTCTCTGCACTCTTTCTAGAGTCTCAACATCTTTTCTACATCGTGGTGACCAAAACTGGATGCAGTATTCCAAGTGTGGTCTTCCCAAGGCATTGTAAAGTGGTATTAATATTTCACGTGATCTTGATTCTATCCCTCTGTTAATGCAGCCTAGCAGTGTGTTGGCTTTTTTGGAAGCTGCAGCACAGGGCTGGCTCACATTTAAGTGCTTGTCCAAGATCCCTCTCACAGTTACTACTGTTGAGCAAGATACCCCCTATGCTGTACCTGTGCATTTGGTTTTTCTTGCCTAAATGTAGAACCTTACTTTTTTCACCACTGAATTTCATTTTGTTAGATAGTGCCATTGCACTTCATATATGTCCAGAATCTACTGATGTGGGTGAGATGTATAAAATATATATCCAGGAGAGGTAGTTTGGTGTAGTGCTTAAAGAAGCAGTCTAGAAACTCAGAAGCAAAGAGTTCTAATTCTGCCTTAGGTACAAAGACAACTGGGGGGCTTTGGGCCAATGTCAGACCTAAGAGCAAGCAATGGCAAACCACTGGCAAATCTGAGATTCAGGGAAGGAAGGAAGGAAGGAAGGAAGGAAGGAAGGAAGGAAGGAAGGAAGGAAGGAAGGAAGGAAGGAAGGAAGGTTCACAAACACAGACACACAGACATAATTCCAGAATTCCTGGCAACCATCTTCATACTGTTTGGAAATTCTGGGAATGGCAATCCCAACATGCCTAGAAGCACCAGGTGTGGGATAATTGGAAAACAATGTCACCACTGCATAATGTGACAGGCACACAAGAGACAATGTGAGGTAAGCAGACTTATCGTATGAGGTAGGCAGACTTATATATGGGATGGAGCTCTGAGCAGATACCTTTTGCTCACTGGAGGTCCGTTGATGTATTTTTCTTCTGCTGTCTTGTAGTCAATCTGATCCACAGCAGAAATTGCATAAATGATGGCCTGGAGACAAAAAGAAAAGGGGACAGTTTAGAGCAGGGATCCTCAAGCTTGGCAACTTTAAGACTTGTGGACTTCAACTCCCAGAATTCCTCAGCCAGCTTTGCTGGCTGAGGAATTCTGGGAGTTGAAGTCCACAAGGCTTAAAGTTGCCAAGCTTGGAGACCCATGGTTTAGAGCAGCGTTTCTCAACCTTGGTCTTCCTTTTTAAGATGTGTTGTCTTCAGTTTCCAGAATTCCACACCTCTTAACGTGGCCAAGGCTGAGAAACATTGGTTTAGAGCAGGGGTGTCAAACTCAATTTCATTGAGGGCCGCATCAGCATTGCAGTTGCCCTCGGGGGCCGGATGGCTGGGCGTGGCTGGAGTGGCTGTGGCCTACTGGGTGGGCATGACCAGCTCTACATCGTTCGCGTCAAGGGGGCCTGTGGGGGCCTGGGCAGGAGTGGGACAGATCTGAGGGTCTCTGGCAGAAGGGGATGGGACCGGGGCAAGCGCCAAGGCATGGTCCATTTCTTCATTCCTCATAAAGGGTGACACCTCCCCAGCATGCACCCAGGGGGCGGGGCCGACGCGGCAGGGGCTGGTTCCTCGCTGTTTCTAGACGGTCTTGTGGAGCTAAGACTGAATGCATTTCAGCATAGATGGCCACCACAAAATTGTACATTGGCTCCCGGCCGGCCTGGGCCAGGGCCAAGGCAGCAGGGGCTGTTCCCTCACTGTTTCCAGGATGGCTTCGCGGACCACATGAAACCACTTCGCGGGCCGCATCCAGCCCCCGGGCCTTGTGTTTGACATGTCTGGTTTAGAGGTCATTTTGTCAACATGTTCTGAGGAGGAGGAGAGGGGGGGAGGAGGAGGAGGGGGAGAGGGCTCCAACTTAACAATAATAATAATGATAAAGTTGGAAGGGACCTCGGAGGTCATCTAGTCCAACCCCCTGCTCAGGCAGGAAACCCTATACCATTTCGGACAAATGGCTGTCCAGCCTCTTCTTAAAAACTTCCAGTGTTGGCGCATTTACCGCTTCTGGAGGCAGGTTGTTCCACTGGTTCATTGTTCTAACTGTCAGGAAGTTTCTCCTTAGTTCTAGGTTGCTTCTCTCTTTGGTTAGTTTCCACCCGTTGCTTCTTGTCCTGCCTTCAGGCGCTTTGGAGAATAGCTTGACTCCCTCTTCTTTGGGGCAGCCCCTGAGATATTGGAACACTGCTATCATGTCCCCCCTCATCCTTCTCTTCATTAGACTAGACATACCCAATTCCAGCAACCGTTCCTTATATGTTTTAGCCTCCAGTCCCCTAATCATCTTTGTTGCTCTTCTCTGTACTCTTTCTAGAGCAGCGGTTCTCAACCTGTGGGTCGCGACCCTTTTTGGGGTCGCACGAGCCTTTCACAGGGGTCGCCTAAGACCATCGGAAAACACATATTTCCGATGGTCTTAGGCAGGGCTTGTCAACCGCCTTCTCTCCCTCCCCCCCTCTGCTCCACCTCACTTGTTTGTCTCTCAACATCTTTTTTACATCGTGGTGACCAAAACTGGATGCAGTATTCCAAGTGTGGCAGAAGAAAACACTCTCAATTCCTATTTTGGTGTCTCCAAGGATGGCTATGAAAAATTTCTACCTGAATCCTTGGGCGAGCTGAAATATGCCAATCTAGTCACATACAACCAGAGGGGTTGAGTTTCAAAATGGAGGAATGAATGACTCAGGACAAAATCTCTGCTTATCTTCCACATCCTCCACTTCACTTACTTCTGGAAAAAGTACTTCGAGGACAAATTTGGCACTGTCTCTAGTTTTCACCGGCAGCTTCTTGGCTCCAACTTTCTGATACACTTTCTTTAAGTAGTTGAGCACAAGGTCTTGCTGATAATCATCTTCCAGGTAGGTCTCCAGGATCAAGTACCGGGGTGTCTTAAGGGATTTCCTCAGCCAACGCGACTGCTTCTGGCTCTTCAAGATGGAGCGAAGGTGCTCGTCGGCTCCTTTGGCTTTTACGATGAACTCCACGATCCGCTTGTTGTCTCTGTCTCGGGCGGCTCGCGTCCGGTCAGGAAGAATCTTCTTCGTTTGCTTCGGGGGGGTGATCTCGGCGAGAAGCTCCCCACTGTCCAGCACCTCCATTTGAGGG
Source organism: Protobothrops mucrosquamatus (assembly GCF_001527695.2). NCBI lineage: Eukaryota > Metazoa > Chordata > Lepidosauria > Squamata > Viperidae > Protobothrops > Protobothrops mucrosquamatus. The sequence goes on along the minus strand of NW_015386401.1, from coordinate 965,617 downwards.
AAGCTCAACTGGGATAAAGTATGGAAGGATTCTTTTCGGACCGGAGAGCCTTGGAAAAGAGAAGCCAGGGTCTTTGAACAGAGTTGGATCAACATCTAAAAATAGGAGTCTCCCAAGTTGGCAGCTTTAAGACTGGTGGACTTCTTCAGCTCCCAGAATTCATGGCTGGCTGGGCGGGTTCTGTGGGTTGAAGTCCGCAAGTCTTAAAAATTGCCAAGTTTGGAGATCCCGGTCTAAAAAGTTGCGAATCCCTATTTCTCTTCCTGTCACACAATCACAGGCGATCCTCGTCTTATAACCTGTCGCTGAACGACTGTTCAAAGTTATGACAGACACATCCCCCCCAAAATTACATATGACATTTCAAGTTATGACAGCTGCAGAGACACATACATACTGCAGCATTTTAATAATAACAATAACAATAACACTAATAATAATAATAGATTATATTGAGAATAAATATGGAACTAAAAAGTTTCATTTGGTTTTTGAGTAAATTACAGATTGTTAATGTAGTTTATTTCTTTTTAATTAGTAATAATGATGTTTAACATGTTTGTTCAGAAGAGAGCTAAAGGATGTTATAGAATTGTTAATTTAAGGGTGATATAATCTAAGATAGAGTATAATTATTGTATTGTTAACCCTGTGTGTGGCTCTGGGAAGTCGGGGGGGGGAGGGAGGGGGGCGGGGAAGGGTGGGTTTTGGGGAGGAGGGGAGTTATATTGTAAAATCTTTAAAAATTTTCAATAAAAAAAAAGATAAATAATAATAAATAACAATAACAATAAATATCAGTAATAGTAATAATAATAATTTCAAACAGACAAGCATCTGCAACATAACACCCTAGACTTAACAATTGTCAATAAGAAAGACAAAAAAGTCTGGATAGTGGACGTGGCAGTGCCTGGAGACAGCAGAATAGACGAGAAAGAACTGGAGAAGATAAGAAAATACAAAGACCTACAAATAGAAATTGCCTTGGGTGCAATCCCAAAACAACTGGAGCACCACTTGAACACCATTGGCATTGACAAATTCACCATTAGTCAATTGCAAAAGGCAGCCTTACTAGGAACCGCTTCCATCCTGCAACGATATCTGTAATAATATCAAACATCCACATCTGCCTATCCCAGGTCCTTGGGAAGGACTCGACAGGTAGACAAAAATGCCAAATTCAGTCTGAACGTCTGGCTGACTGTGCGATGATTAATAATAATAATAATAATAATAATAATAATAATAATAATAATAATAATAATAATAATAATAATAATAAAGTTGGAAGGGACCTTGGAGGTCAACTAGTCCAACCCCTTGCTCAGGCAGGAAACCCTATACCATATCAGACAAATGGCTGTAATTTTGTGCACTTGGTAACTGGCCCATCTTTATGGCTCTTCGCAGGGTCCTATGGTCAAGTAACAAGGATTTCTGATGCTTTTTTGCCAGTTTTCGGCAAAAGCACACCCAGTGGGGAAAATTGATTCCATCAATGATTGTGGCATCCATTTGAAGACCTTAATGTTTGCCACCATAAAAAGTGTAAAAAAATCGGGTCCGGTCACATGATACCTCGACTTAACGACCGCAACAACTTACAATCATAATTCCGGGATCAATGACGGTCATAAGTCGAGGACTACCTGTAACATAGCACCCAGATAACATTCTCAGGATGGTGAGCATCAGAAGTTCAAAGGCTGCCCATACATGGAAGTGCAGAAGGGCTGAGCGCCCATTAGTGACATCAGAGCAGTTTTACAAGAGAAGGAATTCTAAGCTGGCCCTGTTGTCATTAAGCTGCTTTAATTTTGTTATATAATGCAGACCACCCTCTTCCAAACAAGGGAGCTTCTTAAGATACAAAAATGAAGCTTACTCACTCATATCATCAGCACAGTATTCCAGGAAGGATCCCACAAAAGAATGGCAACCTAAGAAGACAGGATGATTGTGTTATCCATTCAGTCATGTCTGACTCTTGGCGATTCTGTGGGTCAGCTCTCTCCATAGTTTCAGATCTTGCACAATTTCTTTGAGTTTTTCTGTGCTCTGGCTGATGTCAGTTTTGATGCTGTCCAAGCGCAGTGTTCTTTGATGGCCTGCTTGCCTTTTACTGCTAACTCTCCCAAACATAATTGCTTTCTCCCATTAACTTCCCCATATGACATGGCCAAAATAAGTGAAACAGTTTTGTGATTCCCCCCATCCCGTGACAAAAAGGGCAAGAAAAATGCTCAAATTGGGGATGGATGACTGTGTGCAAAGGCCTTGCAAGGGGCCCCCGACATTCTAAAACTGACAATCAAACTATAATTTTATTTACTATCACTCGAAGAGAAAATGATTGACTACAGGGCTGGACAATATGTCAAGGTATTGATTTAACAGCTAACCAGCTTATGTAATGTAAGATGTAATGTAATGGTGGCAATGACTCAGCAGGGTCTGTGTCTCTTTAAGAGCCTTTGTATAAAGGGAAGGCTCTGCTGATGTGTTCTCTCTCTTCCGTTTCCTGCTGTAATTGTGGTTTGTTGGATCCTGCTGTATCAGCTCGTGTATGTATATTGTTCCTGGTGTATGATATTGTAGATAGGGTAAGATAAACCACCACTTAATACAAACCGCTGTTTACTGTGTTTACTCCTGGGTTATCTCAGCGCAATAAGACTGTGCACATTCTGACACAATATCGCTTAAATTCAATTTAAATGCAAATCAAGTAAGACTTATTATGTTATTATTAGATTTATATCCCATCTTAATTTTATCAACTCAAAATATCTGAACATTTGCTCAGTGTTGATACAGGCAGTCCTTGACTTACAATGATTTGTTCAGTGACAGTTTGAAGTTACAACAGTGCTGAAAAACGTGGCTTATGACCAGTCCTTGCACTTACAACCACTGCAGCATCCCTACAGTCATGTGATCGAACTGTGGGTGTTTGACAACCGGCCTGTATTTACAGTCGGCTTCTGACAAGCAATGTCAGTGGGGAAAGCCAGATTCGTTGAACGATTGTGTGATTCACTTAACAACCGGGGCAAAAACTTTTTTTTCATAAAATCAGGCGTGACTCACTTAACCACCATCATGCTTAGCAACGAAAATTCTGGCTATAAGTTGAAGACTACCTGTACTTGATCCCGTTCAAAATAACTCCCTGAAAAAGTGATCTGGAAACTTGGGTCAGCGTCCTCTGTAAAGGTCCCCAGATTACCCGAGAACTAATTTTTTTATTAAACTGAAATTCAGGCCACAAATAGCAAAATTGCCCACATCTACTGCAACGTGGTCCTGAAGGTAGGAAAATGCAGACCGATTCCTCTAAGCTTTCAGTACAGGCAGGGAAGTCATCCCGCAGTTTCTGACCTGGAAGTTCCCTAAATTCATTCATCGTTTTTTTTTCCATCTCTGTAACATGGACCATAGGATACAGATAGTCCTTGACTTATCACCAGTTGCTTAGTGACCGTTCAAAGTTCTGATGGACCTACTTGGTTATTTATGGCCCAGATTCAAAATTCCGATGGCTTCCTCCCACTGCAGCCAGGCAACCACATTTTGGGCATTGGGCAACCAGGCCAGATTCATGGCTGTTTGCAGCATCCACGTGACTGGATTTTACGATAAATTTACCCCCAACTGGTGTTTAATTCCACTTTTCAGCAAAACCATGCCTATGGCGACCCATTGGTTTGCTTAATGACCACTACGAAAACGTCTGTGAAATTGTGTTGGTCATGTGACTGACCCGCTTTATGACCTCATTGGGCAGCCTCTATTACAGTCATAACTCGAGGACAATCGGCAGGTCTGCAAAGAAGAGTTAAAGGAGACGATGGGATGGTAACAGAAGAAACTCACGACTACAATTGAGCCCCAAAATCTCCACTGCTAAGCAAGGCAGTTGTTAAATGCCCCATTTTACAATCTTTTTTTGCCACAGTTATTAAGCAAATCACTGCAAATGCTAGGTGAATCACGCGGTCGTTAAGTGAACCTGGCTTCCCCCATTGACTTGGGTGGTTGAAAGCCAGCTGGTTACAAACAGTGATCACATGACTCTGGGACAGTGCAACTGTCATAAATACATGTCAGTTGCCAAGCATCAGAATTTCGATCACCTGACCATGGGGATGCTGCAACGGTTGTAAGCATTGTAACTTCAGTCACTAAGCGAACGGCTGTACGTCGAGAGCTACCTGTAAAGCTAGTCGGAACACTGCAGCCGGATCTCCAGCTGAAAAATGCAGGAAAAAAGTTGACCAAGCCGCGAAAAGACCACCCACTCATTAAATCTAGGGTGGGAATTGAGAGAGCGATCCTTGGGCCTTTCCATCTTACCTACTCTAATTCTGTAATCCGCAATCAAGCTGATGCACCAGTTGAGTTCGTGGCTATAGTTCGCCCTGGCTTTCTCCTGCGAAGAAGAACAAGAAGTTAGGCAAACAGGCTCTGCTTATAGGAGAGGGCCATGCGGGCTTCCCAGAGCACCGTGGAATTTATTCCCGCAGGCTTTACTCACTATCAGCGCCTGTTTCTCTTGGCAGTCAAAGTGCTTTAGGTTTCGGAGGGAAGTCGAGAACCTGCATGGAGAAGGGAGAGAAAACGATATCTTAGCCTGCCAGAGGAATGATTTTTTTTCCAACCCCCTCCGATATGATTCTAGACCAGGGGTAGGCAACCTCGGCTCTTTTATGACTCATGGACTTCAAGTCCCAGAATAGCTGACTCAGGAATTCTGGGAGTTGAAGTCCATGAGTCATAAAAGAGCCGACTACTCCTGTTCTAGACCAGTGTCTCTCAACCTTAACCATCTTGAGAAGCGTGGACTTCCAAAATGCTGGCTGGGGAATTCTGGGAGTTGAAGTCCATGAGTCATAAAAGAGCTGAGGTTGCCTACCCTTGTTCTAGACCAGTGTCTCTCAACCTTAACCATCTTAAGAGGCATGGACTTCCAGAATGCTGGTTGGGGAATTCTGGGAGTTGAAGTCCACGCTTCTTCAGATGGTCAAGGTTGAGAGGCACTGGGTTAGATTAACATGGGCAGTCTTCCAGTTGGGAAATTCTGGAATTCGTCAGCTCAGTTCCTTCTCCTTTGGTACTAGAATTTGGAGCATGTCTGTGTGTCTGTGTGATCCCAATGGAGATTAATGCTTTATGTTGCTATTTGTTCTGTTTTAATACCTTTTAAGGTCATTTCAGCCCTAGAGACTTATAGCATCCTTACAGCAACTGTTGCTGAAGTCATATCAAGCCTTTCTGCATCGCCAACATTTTGACCTAATGATATTGGCGGTGTTATCGTAACCTTACAATGAAGTAGAGAGCTAGTACTTCTGGGCGTGCTTCGTGTCCCGATTACCTTGCAAAGCTGACATCTATGATAAAACTGAAGATGGCAACGCACACATGCCAACCAGTCCTCAAAGAGATATTCCCAGATGCCTAACCTAGGTAGGTACATAGATAGGGAGATACATATGGAGAGATAGGTATGGAGAGAGGGAGAGAGGGGAGAGGGAGGAAGGGAGGGAGAGGGAGATGGGTATAGCTAGATATGGATAGGTAGATATGGAAGGATAGATAATAGATGGATAGCTAGATAATAGCTAGATATGAATGGATATAGATAGTTATGGATGGATAGATATGAATCGATATAGAGAGACAGAGACAGCCAGATAGTTAAAATGGTAGATAAGGGATAGATATGAATGGATAGACCAGTGATGGCGAACCTTTTAGAGACCGAGTGCCCAAACTGCAAGCCAAAACCCACTTATGTATCGTTGGGTGATGGGTGGGCATGGCCCATTGGGTGGGCGTGGCCCATTGGGTGGGTGTGGCTGCGGTGGTAACGGCAGACTAGGTGGGACTAAAAAGTTCAATCAATTCCAACTTTGCGAGATCTTTTTTTCCCCACGAGAAGTTGAAATTGATTGATTGATTGAACCTTTCTTTTTTTTGTACACGGCGAAGGCCTAAAGCGAAAATATTTTATAAAACCCAGCTGAAGGCCTAGGACTGGGGCGACGGCACGCGTGCCCACAGAGCGGGCTCTGCGTGCCACCTGTGGCACGTGTGCCATAGGTTCGCCACCACGGGGATAGACATATGGATAGATATGGCTAGATAGATATGAATGGATAGACAGAGATGGAGAGATAGATAAAAGGGAGAATATTTGTAGCTCAGGATTGAAATGAGAGGTCCTTGGTGCTCTCTGAGCCTGGTTGTTTTCTTGCAGACATTTCATTACCCAAACTAGGTAACATTATCAGTGCTAGTGACTAGATAGATAGAAATCCTGATCTTGCATTCGAAATCAAATCTACTGCAAACCTGAAGTAGGGTTGCTTAGTCTGTGGGGATGCAGGACCTGTGGGCAAGAGGATGCTGTAGGCAACCCCAGTTTTAACCCCATGTATATCCCCATGTTTGTGAATATAAAGAGGATGATTGCCTATTTCAGTGGTGGCGAACCTATGGCATGGGTGCCAGAGGCGGCACGCAGAGCCCTCTCTGTGGGTACGGGCGCCGTCGCCCCAGTCCTAGGCCTTCAGCTGAGTTTTATAAAACCTTTTCGCTTTAGGCCTCCACTGCCATGTGCAAAAAAAAAAAAAAGGTTCAATCAATCAGTCAATTTCAACTTCTCGTGGGAAAATAAATCTTGCAAAGTTGGAATTGATTGATTGAACTTTTTAGTCCCACCCAGTCTGCTGTTACCACCGCAGCCACGCCCACCCAATGGGCCACACCCAGCCAATGGGCCATACCCACCCGGCACCCGACGATGCATAAGTGGGTTTTGGGTTGCAGTTTGGGCACTCGGTCTCTAAAAGGTTCGCCATCACTGGCCTATTTCCTTCTGGTAAAAAAATCATACACAATTATTTAAAAAAAGATCACTACAATTTCTCATGTGCTCAAGGTATTACCATAAGGCAGTGCTGGCGAACCTATGGCACGGGTGCCAGAGGCGGCACTCACGAGCCCTCTCTGTGGGCACGCACGCCGTCGTCCCAGCCCTGCCACCCCCGTGGCCCCCTCCTCACCAGCAGCCCCCCCGGAGGAGAGTCGCCCCGGGCCCAACTTGCGCAGAGCAGCGCAGCCAAGGACATGGCAGCCAGGCAATGGGGACAAGACTCTGCCCTCGCGCCCCATCGCATACAGATGATGCTGCGGGGCACGGACAGAGGGCGTGGCTGCCATGACGCTGCTGGGCCGCCTGACTGATCTGTTGTGGCGGGCCGTGGAGGTGGTGGGTGGCCCTGTGGGCAGGAGAGGCGGGGCGGGGCAGGGGCGAGGCGGTTTTGGGGCACTCGGTCTCTAAAAGGTTCGCCATCACTGCCATAAGGTACACAGAAACCTAGAGTTGGTCAAGAAGATTCATTCCAAGTCAGGATCCTGAAATATTCCAAGGACCTCATCCTGCTCACACCTGGATTTACTTCCAGGAAGACCAACCTGACTCTGGAACGTTCACTTTTGGAGAAATATGGGAATGTTCCAGAACATGGATGAGTCTGGTTTGACACGTGGATACTACAAACTAGGCCTCCCCATCCATTTCTACGCGTGCCAAATGGGCGGAGCCTTTTTTGGGCTCATCTATTGGGGGGAGGGGAGACCATTTTCTGCAGAAGAAGCAGGGAGCCTTGTTTTGAACAAGGAAATCCAGATAGTCCTCGACTTACAAACATTCGTTTAGTGACAATTTGGAGTTACAAACATGACTTAAGACTGATGTTCACTCTTACGCCCATTGCAGCATCCCCATGTCATGTGATCAAAATTCGGATGCTTGGCAACCGGCCTAGTTTTTATGACGTGGTTTTGGGGTCACGTGACCACCTTTTGTGACCTGCTGACAAGCAAAGCCAATGGGGAAGCCAGATTCGCTTAGCAACCGGGGTTGCTAACTTAACCCCTGTAGTGATTCGCTGAACGACTGTGCCAAGGGGGCTGTAAAATGGGGGCAAAACTCTACCTAGCCACTGTCTCGATTAGCAATGGAAAAATCTGGGGCTCAATTGCGGCCATCCGTCAAGGACTACCTGTGACTCAGCCCTCAGGAGGAGGTGCCAGAAAAGGGCTCACATCAGCCAATGAAACCGAAAGGAAAGGAACGGGAGAGTTCATCACCAGGGAATTAAAATAGCTTTATTTACCCCTTGGTTTTCGTGGCATCCATGCATTTCTCTATGAGGACGACATTGGCTTTCTTAGCTTTCCGATTTACCTTTTTCACCTGCCAGGAGACAAGCAGAACAGCTGAACAGCTCGGAGGGCCACAGCTTTGCAATCAATGCATCTATTCAAAGGGACAAGTACACAGACTGGTTGGCCCGGCTACATCTCTGCAGCTGGCCCTTGGCAGCACATTATGAGCTAATCGGGAGGGCAGCACATTATGAGCTAGATCGGGGCCAGCAACTATGGCCCCTTTACAAAACCTATGCTCTTCAACTCCCAGGAAATTCTGGCAGTTGGACGTCCACAGGTGGTAAAGGGGCCATAGTTACCTACCCCTGAGCTAGATCATCCCACGTGAGCACAATTAATTAAAAGGAGACCAGGGTTTTCCAGGCCTGATCGGGCCGCGGAAGCGTTCTCCGGCCTCAAATCTGGACCACAGCGTCCTGGAAAAGGCCTCTGGAGCCCGGATCCAGCCTCCAGAGGCAGAGGGAAGCGTCCCTCAGCTTCGGCTCCGTTCTCTGTTGCAGAGAACAGAGGCCTAAAGTACCATGAGATCATGCAAGATCAGTAGCATGAGATCTCGGTCCCCTGATCTCACGTGATCTTGCGTTACTTTAGGCCTCCATGCTCTGCGAAGGCCTGGAGCAGCCAAGAAAGCAAAGGATCTTGGTCTTTGCAGGGTGAGTATTGAAGGCCTGGTGCCTAGGGAGACCCGGGCAGAGGTGGGGAGGGAGGGAATAACCAGGGTGAATGTTGCAGAGCCACTGCGGTAACTCGTAAGGGTGAACGACTGCCCTGGCGCTGCAATATTCGTAATTTCGGGACTTGCTCATAAGCACTAGGGGGCGCTCATCACATAACTTTGAACGAGCTCGTAACTCAGGGATTACCTGTAATGTAAAGATATAATCTGGATAAAACTGAAAACTATGGAAACTATTAAGATTTTCTGCTTAAAACAATATTGACAGAATTACAAGAAAATAATATTTTCCTTTTAAAAGCTGGAAAATAAGCCGACACTGACATCTAGTGGCAGAACAGAGTATAGAACTATAGCTGTCCTGCCTCAGAAATTGGCAAGACATCCAGAAACAGAGTAATTTTATCCCTTTGATCCTCAAGGACTCCTAGCTAAACAGAGAACAGCTGGGAATAGAAGAAAGAAAACACACTGGGCTATCTATTGCAGAATAAGAAATACAATTGTTTATAAAAACTGCTGACCTTCTTGGATTATAAATACTTACTGAGCTGTGATATTTAAGTTTAAGAATAGTCTGCAGAGAAAGAAAAACTTTGACCTTTTGGCTATTCTTCTAGGGGGGAAATTACTGGATTGTTTTTAAATGACTGAACATTTTGGATTGTTTATAAAGATAAGAAATATAAAAGACTATAGTGTTTGGAATTTAAGACTGGTTGGTTTGATGAAAATGGAGGTTGCGTATACAACTAAAAGTGGTAAGAAACCACATGCAATATTCTTTTCTAAAATCCCCAGTCTGGAACATCAGAGATCTGCAGGAGAAATACTTCAAGATAAGACAAATATTTTCCAGGAGGAAATGTACACTTGCAACTAATTCAAACGACAATGGCTTTAAATCATAATGTGATTAAAAATAACTTTGATGATATAAATAAACACATTTTTGACCTAAGCTTACAATTAAAAAATTCTGAGAAAATGGTGGCTACAAATGAAGAAAACCACAAGTTAACACAGACAAAGAAAATTTTACAAGGTTTTGCTATAATATTGGAATATTGTTCATTTTTCAGAACAACAAAACAAACCTGAAGACAAGAAAGAAGATTTGATAAAATGGACAATAGAGCTGTCAGGAGAACTACTAGAGTCTGGGAGACAAAAAAATGGAAGGAGAAATTGAGGGAGAAGAAAAGTGGAGGCTTCTTAACAAGTATAAATGGGTGAAATTCCCCCTCAAAAGCACCTTACTCAATTTGTTTTTCCCATTTCTAACAAAACCTATAAAAATACAGGAAGAATCATATGGTAAGCTGAATACACTAACTTGGAAAGCTTCTAGGCAAGAGAAGAAGGCGAGAGCCAGACTCAAGAGAGATGATTTGACTTACCAGATAGAGTACTACATGACAAAAACACTTGTTTGAATATGGTTAAAAGAATAGTTAAATTTTGGATACGAATGGGTTCTATAGTAAGAGAGATGTGATTTATAAGTAGTATAGTATTGCTTTATGACATGAGAAATATAAAAATAATGAGATTATTTAAATGAATGAAATGTTTTGGATATTCAAATGTAATCAACTTGGAGAAAATTATAACTGATAAGAAATGTTTTGAATACTGAAGGGGAACCCAAGCTTAAATAAGAACAGACGAGAACCGGACTTAAGAGAGATGACTTGACATACCAGGTAGAGTATCATATGACCAAGCATTTGTTTAAATATGGTTAAAAGAATAGTTAAATTTTGGAAATGAAGAGGTTTTACAGTAAGAAAAATGTGATTCATAAGTAGGAGAGAATTTTCTTTGTTTTTTCTTTCTTTTTTATGATATGGGAAATGTAAAAATATTGGAATGCTTTAAACATATGAAATATTCTTATTCTTATTCTATTCTTATTCTATTCTTATTCCTTTCCCTATTCTATTCTATTCTATTCTATTCTATTCTATTCTATTCTATTCTTATTCCTTTCCATATTCTATTCCTTTCCATATTCTATTCTATTCTATTCTATTCTATTCTATTCTATTCAGAAAAAACAAAATCCAGTTGCCTTTTGAAAAAGCACTTTAGGACTTGGTCTTGACCATTTTTGTTGTTGTTGTTTAAAATGGAACAATTTTTAGATTCTGGGTGTAATTGTTGTACCATTATTATTTTGGATGATTATTTTGTAAACTCAAGGGATCATGTTGTTATTCTGAAGGACGAGGGGGGACATGATAGCAGTGTTCCAATATCTCAGGGGCTGCCACAAAGAAGAGGGAGTCAAGCTATTTTCCAAAGCGCCTGAAGGCAGGACAAGAAGCAATGGATGGAAACTAATCAAGGAGAGAAGCAACCTAGAACTAAGGAGAAACTTCATGACAGTTAGAACAATTAACCAGTGGAACAACCTGCCTCCAGAAGCGGTGAATACTCCAACACTGGAAGTTTTTAAGAAGAAACTGGACAGCCATTTGTCCGAAATGGTATAGGGTTTCCTGCCTGAGCAGGGGGTTGGACTAGATGACCTCCAAGGTCCCTTCCAACTTTGTCATCATCATCATCATCATCATTATTATTATTATTATTATTATTATTATTATTATTAGTATTATTATTAGTATTAGTATTATTACTGCTTCCTAGAGTCACAGCTGCCAGATGGACAGCTATATAAACTGCTTCAATAAGTAAATAAATAATTAATACTCTTACCACAGCTGGCCAGTAGGGATATCTTGGAAGCTTGCACCAAACCATCATCCCCACTTCAAAACAACAAGGCTCTACAATGCATAGAGTTTGGAGAAAGGATTAAAACTGGAATAATACTCTTGCAAGGAATTCCTAGTGAAACTTCTACGGTACTGTTGTTCGGCCTTACATCAGAGAATTGTATAGAGAGCTTGCCACTTTCCCTGGTTTCCACAATGTGCCTTCTGGTTTTGAGGCACTATTTCCTAGCCTTGTTGTTGCTGTTGTTGTTAGTTGCGAAGTCGTGTCCGACCCATCGTGACCCCATGGACAACGTTCCTCCAGGCCTTCCTGTCCTCTACCATCTTCTGGACTCCATTGAAGCTCACGCCTACTGCTTCAATGACTCCATCCAGCCCCCTCATTCTCTGTCGTCCCCTTCTTCTATTGCCCTCCATCTTTCCCAGCTCTTCTCCAGGGAGTCCTTCCTTCTCATTAGGTGGCCAAAGGACTTGAGTTTCAACTTCAGGATCTGGCCTTCTAAAGAGCAGTCGGGGTTGATCTCCTCTAGGACTGACCGGTTTGATTGATCGCCTTGCAGTCCAGGGGAACGTCTCGATGTATGGACTTCATTTTCCAGAATTCTCCTCAGTTGACATGCTGGCTATGGAATTCTGGGATCTGAAGTCCAACATCTGAGAATTGCCAAAAACAAGAACACTGTATTAGGGGAAGGTGCCAATGCTAGATCGGCCTTTCTTAACCTTTCATCCTGGAGGAATACCTGAAATAATGTTCAGGTTTCCAGGAACTCTTGCATAAGCATTATTAGAAATATAGCTAGTGGCTGCATGCACCGCCAAATTAAAAAAAAAAATCGCTAATGCAGTGTTTCTCAACCTTGACAATTTTAAGGCATGTGGACTTCAACTCCCAGAATTCCACAGCCAGCAATTCTGGGAGTTGAAGTCCACATGCCTTAAAATTGTCAAGGTTGAGAAACACTGCCCTAATGACTTTTGGCAATCTCTCATGGAACGCAGGGTTTCATGAAACTCCATTCGAGAAAAAAGCTGTGCTACAGTAACAAGGCAATGCCACTGAATGAAATACAAAGACAAATTTCAATACAGGCAGCCCTCATTTAGCAACCGCTTCCTTTAGTGACCTCCGCAGTTACGATGATGGTGAAAAAATAACTTTGTGTCCCATCCTCACACTTATGGCCTTCACAGATCTGTAACACAAGGGGAAACTGCAGTAAAATCATAAGCGTAGCCAGCCATCCTTTCACTTAATGACCGAGTTGCCGATCCAGCTGTGGTCACTAAGCAAGGACTATCTGTATACATGAAGGGGAATCCACAAAAAGCTGAAAGGGACGTGGGGTTGAAAAGAGGTGAACTCCACGAAGAGCCGAGCATCCGTAGGAAGATTTCAGAAAGGTGGGCTTCTAATAAGCACATTCGTCTCTCTCATTCGCAGAAACCAAATGGGGAAAAAATATGCGCGTATCATGAATGTAATACCTTATTGTGGCTTTCAATTTTTAAAATACATTTGATGCCTTTGAATCCTGGAAATTACCTGGACGAGTCCATGCCTTCTTCTTGGCTAGATTTTCAGAAGCATTTTACCATTATCTATTTTTTCTTTAGGTTCAGAGAGGGGGGGAGGGTTGGTCCAGGGGTAGGCAACCTTGGCTCTTTTATGACTCGTGGACTTCAACTCCCAGAATTCCTGAGCCAGCCATGCTGAGGGGACAGGGAGAGTTTTCCAAGCTGAGCCATGCTGGCTCAGGAATTCTGGGAGTTGAAGTCCACGAGTCATAAAAGAGCCAAGGTTGCCTACCCCTGGCTTTGGTCCAAACTCTTCCCCAGCTGGCTTGGTGGCTAAGGCAGGACTAGAACTCAGTGCCCCAGTTTCTAGCCTGGTGCCTTCACCACTACACCAAATTGGCTCTTGGGTTTCAGAACAGGTCATGTTTCCAGCAGTTTCCCCCAAAAGTTGCAATTCCAGGACTATCGATGTAAAGCGGTGTTTCTCAACCTTTCCTTCACCACAGACCCCCCCTTTAAATACCTTTTGTGACCATGGCCATGGACCCCCCCAGACTTAATTCAAATTTAAATCATAACATTTTTTTTCAAGCCTTTGCGGACCCCTCTGATGACACCGCGGCCCCTCAGGTTGAGAATCATTGATGGAAAGGAGCAATTATCTTAAATAGGCCAGGGCTTAATTAAGCCAAGAAACTGCCCATTTCAGAAGACTGAAATCCCGCTAATCTTACCATCACTGAACATGACTGAGGATGGGTGTCCGCAGGAGGCTTAAATGAGCCATAAGGGCAACAGCGAGCGAAGTGATGCCCCCTTTTTTTTATTGATGCTGCAACACCCTTGTTGCTGAGCAAGTGAGCAGAAGAGACGAGGCCTTCTCGGAGTGGCCCCAAGCCTTGGTCAACCATCTTTGTGGAGATTCGCGCCCGCCCCCCCCCCCCCCCCCCCCCCCCCCCCCCCCCCCCCCCCCCCCCCCCCCCCCCCCCCCCGTCCCAATCCAAGACAGTATGATTCCTACCAGATATTGTAAGGTTTGGTTCAGCCATTGCTCATCGACTGTGTTGGTTTGGAGATAAAAATATTTTGAAGAGAGCAGCAGGGCAAAAGTAGTAACTACCTTGATGCAGGAAGATGCTGGGTAATTCTTCCTCCTCCTCCTCCTCTTCATCCTTTGACTCTGGGCTTGGACTCACTTTTCTTACAGGACTCAGCTGCAGTGAAAGATCAGATGCCTGATCTGCTAATGAAGGAATACCGTGCTGATTTCAGTTTTTACACATACAGCATTGGAATTTGCACTGACAAATCTCAGAGATGGGCCCGGGAGACACAGCACAATGAGGACATGCAGGCAATCCTCGACTTATGACTGCGATGGAGCCCGGAGTTACGGTCTAAATCCTGCGGATTGTTAATGGCAATAGCGCTTAAGATTTATATACCGCTTCACAGGGCTGTACAGCCCTCTCTAAGCGGTTTACAGAGTCAGCCTGTTGCCCGCAACCATCTGGGTCCTCATTTTACCCACCTCGGCAGGATGGAAGGCTGAGTCAATTTACCTTGAGGTGGTCAGGATCGAACTGCTGGCAGCCGGCAGTCAGCAGAAGTAGCCTGCAGTACTGCATTCTAACCACTGCGCCACTGTACCAAATTATACTACCTTTTTCATGCTGATCGTTAAGCGATTCCATTGTCTGCAATTGTCTTTTTTTTTTTTTTTTGGCCAGAAACTGGAAGTAAACACCTGGCAAAAAAAAAAAAAACCATTGTAAATCACATTCACGTGACCCTGGGACACCGCAAACGGCTGTAAATGCGGGCAGGTTGCCGAGTGCTCAAAATAGGATCGTGTGACTGTAGACCCAAAGGAGACGGAGGACCTTGGGACGTCAATCCAGGTTGTGAGTAACCCTGGGGAGATCCATTGCAACCTCAAACAGTTGCAAAGCCACCGGTCATAAGTCTGCAATCAAGTTTTACCTTTTAAACCAGACATTTCAGATCTGTTTGGGTTTTGTTCTAGTTGCTCCCAAAATATACAGGGGGAGTTTTGGGCAGAGAAAATTCTTTTTCATTGGTTCGAGACAAGCCAGCACAAATATCCCAGGCAAAAGGGATTTTTTTTGGGGGGGGGGCATCTCCCCCCCCCCGCACACCTCTCCCAATACAGTTAGTCCTTGACTTATGGCCACAAGTGAGCCCAAAATTTACCTTGCCAACCGAGACAGTTAAGTGAGTTTTGCCCCATTTTATGACCTTTCTCGCCACAGTTGTTAAGTGAATCACTGCAGCTGTTAAGTGAATCTGGCTTTGCTCTGTCAGAAGGTTGCAAAAGGTGATCACATGCCCCTGGAAGCATATATGGTTAAAAAATATAATATTTTTGCTTTTTTTTTCCATAATAGAATCCATTTCCAGTTCGTGGGTACACTTACACATGGTACTTATTTGGTAAATTAAAAACCAGTTCATGGTTTTCATTTGATTATGATGTTATCCATTCAGTCGTGTCTGACTCCTGGCGATGGTATGGGTCAGCTCTCCCTCCATCTTGCGATCTTGCACTATTTCTTTGAGTTTTTCTATGTTCCGGCTGGTGTCAGCTTTGATGGCGTCTGGCCACTGTGTTCTTTTGCGTTTCCTTTTATTGCTAACTTTCCCAAGCCTAATTGCTTTTTTCCAGTGAATTCCCCCCACGTGACCCGGCCAAAATAAGCGAGATGCAGTTTTGTGATTTTCGCCTTCCAGTGACATGTCTGGTGTTATGCGTTCCAGTAGTCGCTTTGCTATCCAAGGAGGATTTCATTTACAACCCTGATTTTCTCCCCAATTTTTACAACATTTCTGCATGGATTATTTCAAATCAAATGCCGCTTCTTAATTTGGTATACAGGTAAGTACTTGATTAACGGCCACCAGTTCAGCAACTGTACAAAGTAACAACAGCGCTGAACAGGGGGTGGTTATAACTGGTCCTCAAAGTTCTGATCATCCCAGCACCTCCTTCAGTCATGTAATGGGGAACCTTTTAGAAACTGAGTGCCCAAACTGCAACCCAAAACCCACCTATGTATCGTTGGGTGCTGAGTGGGTGTAGCCCATTGGGTGGGCGTGGCTTCAGTGGTAAGGACAGACTGGGTGGGACTAAAAAGTTCAATCAATCAATTCCATCTTTGCAAGATGTTTTTTTTTCTCACGAGAAGTTGAAATTGATTGATTCATTGAACCTTTTTTTTTTTTTTTGCACACGGCGGCGGAGGCCTAAAGTGAAAAGGTTTTATAAAATCCACTTGAAGGCCTAGGACCGGGGTGACGGCATGAGTGCCCACAGAGAGGGTTCTGCGTGCCACCTGTGGCACGCGTGCCATAGGTTTGCCACCACGGCTATACAGTCATGTAATGGTGATCTGAGCATTTGGCAACTGTACGTTCTCAACTTACGATTGGTTGCTTAGTGACTGCCCAAAGTTATAACAGACCTCTCAAAAGGTACTTATGACCTGGTTCCAAAGTTTGGATGGCCGCTCATTTTGAACACTTGGCAACTGGCCCACATTTATGGCTGTTTGTTGGCATCCCACGGTCACATGACTACGGTTTACGTTTTTGTCAATAACCAGCGTTTACTTCTGCTTTTCGGCAAAACTGCACCATAGCAAACAATGAGTTCCCTTAAAGACCCCTGCAAATAAGGCAATACAATCAGGACAGTCATGTAGGTGACCTGCTTTATGACCGTCACGACTTACAGTACGTCCATAATGGGCAGGCTCCATTACGGTTGTATGTTGAGGACCAGCTGTACGAACATCCGGGCTCAAATTCCTCCTCAGACATGAAGTCAGTCACTTTCAGTCAACCTGCCTCACAGGGTTGTCGTTGTAGGGATAGGATGCAGTGAGTTCCCCTTATAGGCCACTGTGAGCCTTCAGTGGGATATAAACTTAAAAAAAAAATAAAATTGGATGAAGCCCAGCTGCATTTAGCCATTGCACCATGCTGGGCTGGGTTTCAATTATGGATTGAAAGCTAAACCACAACGATATGTTCATGCATCAGAGTCAGCTATACACTGCTCCAAAGTCACCTTGAACCGTGAGGTGGGTGGCAATGTCATTAAATAAGTAAATAAAAATAAATGTCGTGGCTTTTTCCCCTTTCTAATCAGTTGTGTCTGATTCTCAGGGACTGCCTGGAAAAGCCCCTACAGTTTTCCTGACAAGGTTTTAAGTGGTTTGCTGTCATTTGCTTCCCAGGACTGAGAGAAAATGACTGGCCCAAGGTCACCCAGCTGACTTTGTGCCTAAGGGGGGGATTGGGACTCACAATCTCTCACTTTCTAGCCTGACGCCTTTAACATGACACCCAAATGGCTCTCTTTTTAACTCATGGCTAGCAAGCCCCAATAGTGCAAGTTGGCGTTGCGTTCCGAATGTGAGCCAGCCGTGTGCTGCAGCTGCCAAAAAAGCCAACACAGTCCTAGACTGCATTAACAGAGAGGTAGAATTAAGATCATGGGAAGTGTTAGTATCGCTTTATGAGGCCTTGGTAAGGCCACACTTGGAATACTGCATCCAGTTTTGGTCGCCACGATATGAACAAAATGTTGAGACTCTACAGAGAGTGCAGAGAAGAGCAACCAAGATGATTAGGGGACTGGAGGCTAAAACATATAAAGAACGGTTGCAGGAATTGGGTATGTCCATTTTAATAAAAAGAAGGACTAGGGATGAAATCGTAATAGTGTTCCAGTATCTCAGGGGCTGCCACAAAGAAGAGGGAGTCAAGCTATTCTCCAAAGCACCTGAAGGCAGGACAAGAAGCAACGGATAGAAACTAATCAAGGAGAAAATCAACTTAGAACTAAGGAGAAATTTCCTGACAGTTAGAACAATTAATCAGTGGACCAGCTTGACTTCAGAAGTTATACAGAGGATTTTAAGAAGAGATTGGACAATCATTTGTCTGAAATGGTATAGGGTCTCCTGCTTGAGCAAGGGGTTGGACTAGAGGACCTTTCAGGTCCCTTCCAACTCTCTTGTTATTCTGTTATAAACCCACACCTGTAGGAAGTGACCAGGCTGAGCCCAAAGGAGGGGTCAAACGTGTCATCAGCCATGAGTCCCTTCGCATCTACAAATCCAACCCACCGTGAATTCCTTATTTACCACCAAATTGCTTGAAGTGTTAGTAGTTCAGATTCTTGTAGAGAGCTTAAGCTTGCAATAAATCTTTATATATATGTCATGGTTCCGATTAACGAAACACTTCAAAGAACTTCCAGGCATTGTTTATCCTAAAAAGTCTTTAATCGTGTAACAATGTGTCGGCACAGCATGGTGGATTAAAAAGAGGGCTCCCCAAAGAACATTCCTAGTTGGGGAAAAGGTTTATCTGTCGACTAAATATTTACGCCTTAAATTACCCAGTAAGAAATTAGAACCGAAATTCCTGGGGCCTTTCCCCATCGTGAGGATCATCAACCCAGTCACAGTAAAATTAAAACTCCCTAGGCCTGTGGTGGCAAACCTATGGCATGGGTGCCACAGGTGACATGCAGAGCCCTCTCTGTGGGCACGCGCGCCATCGCCCCAGTCCTGGCTTTTATAAAATATTTTCGCTTTAGGCCTCCGCTGCCGTGTGCAAAAACAAAAAAAGGTTCAATCAATCAATCAATTTCAACTTCTCGCAGAAAAAAAAAGATCTCGCAAAGTTGGAATTCATTGATTGAACTTTTTAGTCCCACCCAGTCTGCCGTTACCACCAAAGCCATGCCCACCCAATGGGCCACACCCACCCAATGGGCCACGCCCACCTGATGGGCCACACCCACTCGATGGGCCACGCCCACCAGGCACCCGACGATACATAAGTGGGTTTTGGGTTGCAGTATGGGCACTCAGTATCTAAAAGGTTCGCCATCACTGCCCTAGGCTTTTAAGGAAAATTCACCCTGTCTTCCATTGCAGCTTGTTAAAAGCTTGTCGGCGCTCCACTTTAAGACCTCCCCCTAAGAAGGCACCCGGGCCCCTCGTAGTAGCGGGTCAGACCGACTATGAAGTGAAATGTATTCTTGACTCTAGAATTTTTAAAGGGAAATTGCAGTACCTAGTACAATGGAAGGGGTACTCGCTGTCTGAAGCTACTTGGGTGAAATCTAGTGATGTGAAGGCCGACCGACTCATCAAAAAGTGTCATGAGAAAAACCCCAACAAACCAAGAGATAATCCCTGATATATGCTTTTGTTTACATACAGAATCTATCCCAGTGATGGCGAACTTTTTAGAGACCGAGTGCCCAAACTGCAACCCAAAACCCACTTATGTATCGTTGGGTGCCGGGTGGGCGTGGCCCGTTGAGTGGGCGTGGCTGCGGTGGTAACGGCAGACTGGGTGGGACTAAAAAGTTCAATCAATCAATTCCAACTTTGCGAGATCTTTTTTTTTCCTGCGAGAAGTTGAAATTGATTGATTGAACCTTTTTTTTTTTTTTTTGCACACAGCGGCCGAGGCCTAAAGCGAAAAGGTTTTATAAAACCCAGCTGAAGGCCTAGGACTGGGGTGACGGCGCGCGTGTCCACAGAGAGGGCTCTGAGTGCCACCTTTGGCACCCGTGCCATAGGTTCGCCACCACGGATCTATCCTTTTTGTAAGGGGGGCCGGATGTCAACGCTGCTAACATTGGATGTTCTTGCTTTGAGAATATATGAAGAGGCAGCCACTCTCTCTATAAGTTGTGTGGTATTTTTAGAATTAAATTAGATGATGCTGGGGGGGGGGGAGGAGAAAGAATGTGTGTGGGGATTAGTTAAGACAGTGGTTCTCAACCTGTGGGTCGGGACCCCATTTGGGGTCGATCGACCATTTCATGGGGGTCGCCAAGCAAGGCTGTCCGCCATTTTTTTTGTCTGCCATTTTTTTTGTCTGCCATTTTTTTTACCGCTTTTCCGGCGGGTGCCTTACCTCCCTTGGACTGGGCCAGCTGGTGGTCAGCCTGCTCCGTCTCTGCTGCTTGCCAGCTACGCCTCGGCCGGCGCAGGGGGCGGAACCAAGCATGCGTGGCGCTCCCGGGCAGGGAAAGTCCTCGACTTACAACCGGTTGGTTAGTCCTCGACTTACGACCGGTTTAGTCCTCGACTTACGACCGGTTTAGTCCTCGACTTACGACCGATTTAGTCCTCAACTTACGACCGGTTTAGTCCTCGACTTACGACCGGTTGGGGTCGCAGCATTAAAAAGGTTGAGAACCACTGAGTTAAGATAAGAAACCTACAGAAGGGAAGGGAATCTTTGCCCTTCAAACTAATTGGAGAGCGTGATTTATGACTGCAAATAAGAGGAGGGAAATATGCTGGAATATTATGTGCTCAGGGGAGGGGAATTCAGATCTTGGCATCCACCATGCTGTGCCGACACATTGTTACACGATTAAAGACTTTTTAGGATAAACAATGCCTAAGAGTTTTGTTATTCGGAACCATGATAATATACCTATTTGAACTGCCTGGACCTTCTGATTTCCATGGCGCTTGGCAATACCAGTTCACTGCACTCAAAGACAGCACATGAACCTTCCCTTCATTACTAGCTGTCCCCAACACTCACAGCTTCCCCCCAGCACGTCTTTTGCGGATGGACGTCATCTTACTGTCAACACTGCAAATACTGTATATTCTTGCTTTGACAACATGCAGAGCTGTCTGGCATTTTTATAGTTAAACCAGGCAGAAAGGGGAAAAGAAACCGGAAGTAAATCACATCTTCCAAGTTGATTGGAAGATGTGAACCATGACCCCAAAAAAAGGTGGGAGGGAAATGCTTAGAATTACATGCATAGCGGAAAAGAAGCCAGTCCTAAGCATTTCCTCCATGTTGTACTGATGTATCTGTAACATTAATAAATGCTTTTAGGAGTAAAAATGCCTGAAAGTCCTTTTAAGTGTTTCGTTAATCAGACACATGACACTTACCTTCCTTATCCGCAACTTCTGGAAGACAGCCTCCTTGATCTCCAGCTCCATGTGGGCCAGGCTCTCTTTTCAATTCCCAAGGAGCACGGTTCAGAGAAGGTTCTCTGTAGTCTCCGGGCTCTCCCTCACTCGCGCACTGTGACTTTTCCAGGGAGGGTTCCTGAGTTGCCAGGATGTGCTTTGAGCAAGCGGCTTCCAAGCGCGGGGAGCGCCTGGTGCCGCTGGAGGGCAGCTGCCATTTCTTCCGTGTCAATGCCTCTCGCCTGGCCAGGAGAGCATCTGCTGGCCGGGATGGAAACCCTTTGACGGCGGGCCCCAGCAATCTCCTCCGCAGTTTCGTGGCGGCCTCGTCTCGTCTTCCCTTTGCTGGCGGGAACCTGAAGCAGCACTTGCGAGAAGCAGAGTCCGGGGTGCTGGTTCTCACCGGCCGGTTGGAAGGCGCCTTCTTGCCAGACGGACCGCTGACTTGCTGATGCTCCTTGGAGGCCAGGGAAGACCTCTGGGTGGGTTGGAGTGGTGCTGCAAGACTTTGTGAGATGTTTGGCTTTAGGGCTTCCAAAACCCTGCCGGCCTCCCAGGCTGGGTTCCTGACACCTGATGCAGATGAAGGAAGTTTGCAGGTAGACAGGTTCTTGGTCCTCGACTTCAAAGGTCTCAAGGATGTGGCTGGAGAATCTGGAAGGGTCCCGCTTGCCTCCACCCTCTTTGTCCCACGGGGGCTTCTTCGGGGAGAAAGCGGTCCCTGGGGGGCTGAGGAGGGTTCTCGCTGTCCTTTCCCACTTGACGCCTCTTCACTCCTTCGGCTAAAAGAATCGGGACCTTTAGGAGCTACCTGTTCCTTCATGATCTCCAGCGATTCTCGCAAGGCTCGGCGATAAGTCAACTCTTCTACAACCTTCTGGGTTTCATTGCTCGGACCTGGGAAGGGAGTCAGTGGTGATCAGCGAGGGGGTTTACTTATTATCTATCTATTGTCTATTGGTGGTTAAATCTGATTAACCGTAGTTTCAATAGTTCCATAGGTTTAACCATAGTTTCAATTGGGAAAATGTGACCATCCTAGACCAGACCAAGTCCAAAAAAATGCCAGGGAATTTCTAGAAGCCTGGCACTCTGACCAATTAGCCATCAATAGACACATAGACATTAACAACATCTATAGACTTATGCAGGGGGTTTCAAACATGGCCCTTTTATGATTTGTGGACTTCAACTCCCAGAATCCCTCAGCCAGTGTGTCTGGCTGAGGGATTCTGGGAGTTGAAGTCCACAAGTCATAAAAGGGCCAAGTTTGAAGACCCCTGTACTATGCAAAAGAGACAATCAACCAGCCCAAAAGGGAACAAAAAGCACTAGCACCCAGATCAGCATAGATTATCTGTCAGGTCACCTTGAGACCAACAAACAAGTAAGCAATACCCCAATCAAGAAACTGCCAAAGAGCCATTAGTAAAAAGCCCTATTGAAGAATCTCCTAAGACTGCCCCCACCCACACAGACAGGCAAGACACCAGAATATAAACTGACAGCAAACAGCACTCCTTACTAGCACTGATGATGTTACCTAGTTAGGGTAATGAAACATCTGCAAGAAAACAAGCAAGCTCAGAGAGCACCAAGGACTCCTCAACCAACACGTTGAATTGCACCCGGAAGCAAACTGGCAGCAAGAGCAGTTTGTGAAACATCGGTGTAACAGGGCCACCTTACAGGCCCCAAGGACTGTCCGTGTGCCTGCATTCTGCACCAGTTGTAGCTTTTGAATACTCTTCAAGGGTAGCTCCATGCAGAGCGTGTTGCCATAGTCCAGGAGAGAGATGATCCAGGTTTGAATGACTGAGCGCTCGAACTCCTGATCCAGGAAGGGGAGGCTGCACCGTAGGTCAACAATTTTTGAACCAAAGTACCTCAAATGGGCTAACTTACAGAATGAGCCCGAAATCTGGAAGCCATGACTTTGATGGAATTGAAATATGGCCAATTTTAGGAAACATTTGATGACATAAAAATGATCACACCACATTTTATGACATAATATAAAATGTCATAAAATATTTCCTGGGGTCAACTGCAGGATAATTTATAGTTTCCTTTTACACCAGCCTGACCCCCATCCTTGGAAGGCTTTCCCTTAAGTTCCCAAATGGGAAACAGAGAGCAACTGGGGGGAAAGGGGAAAGGCTTTATAGTTAATCTGTGGAATTCCCTGCCGCTGAAGGGCAAGTTAGTACTCACTTGGTTCCCCCCCGCCCCAACCACTGGTTAAACCTCCATCTTTAGGAAAGTGTAAAAACCTCCAGCATTTTACAGAGACGTATTTGAAGAAATATATTTCCTGATGTATCATCCTAACCTTATTGCATAATCTTGTCACCATTTTGAATCTTGTAGTATCTATCTATTCATCCATCCATCCATCCATATATATCTCTATTCATCCATCATCTATCTATCTATCTATCTATCTATCTATCTATCTATCTATCTATCTATCTATCCATCCATCCATCCATCCATCCATCCATCCATCCATCCATCCATCCATCCATCCATCTATCTATCTATCTATCTATCTATCTATCTATCTATCTATCTATCTATCTATCTGTCTGTCCATCATCTATCTATTTATCTATCTATTTATCCATCCATCCATCCATCCATGATCCTTCCATGTCTTTCTTTGCCTGTCTCCATCCGTCTCTCTCTGTGTATATCTATCTATCCATTATTGTCTCTTTCTGTCTCCATCCATATATATCTCTCTCTGTCTAGCTCTCTCTTTCTATCTTTGTCTGTCTGTCTGTCTGTCTGTCTGTCTGTCTGTCTGTCTGTCTGTCTGTCTGTCTGTCTATCTATCTATCTATCTATCTATCTATCTATCTATCTATCTATCTATCTATCTATCTGTAAAACTACCCATCCCCCTCACAGAGGCAATCTAGGTGGTGTACAGATAAAATATTAAAAACCGAAAAAAAATAAAAAAAAGAGGCAAGAGATGTTAAAAATTAATTAAACCGTGTGGGGAGGGCTTTCAGGGCGCTAACCTGCCCCACAGCGGCTGTTTCTTGGTAACGCCTCAAGCAAGACCCAGAACCATATTTCCACAGCCTTCCAGAAGGCCAGGAGAGAGGAGGCCTACCTCACCTCCAGCAGGGGAGGGAGTGAAAAAATGTCCACAGGGCAGGGAGCAACAACCTTTGCACTGGTTTCTACCCTGGCTGGGGAATTCTGGGAGTTGTAGTACACACCAACTAGTCAAGCTTGAGAGGGTTGAAAAACACTGGGTGTAGGGAAGAGATGTGGGAAAAAATGTGTTTGCTATTAATCCCTCAGAACAACTTGCTTTTTTAATTTTGTGGTTTCCTTTTCCTGTTTTTTTATCTTGTGAAGCTGCTCAGAGTCCTTTTTGGAGTTGGGCAGCCTAGAAACTGAATAAATTAAGGAGAAAAATGCAGGAAGGCTTATAAAAGGAAGCACGTGACCCCTAATCAACCAGAAGAATTCACTAGCTGAAGATATGGCCCTGCCAGGAATCTGGATAGTGATAAAAATGTACAAAGGGACCTCCAGTCAATGCTGGAAACGTGAAAACAAAATATGAAGGGACATTTTATCACACATGGAGGGCTTGTGAGAAAGCCAAGAAACTTTGGATATAAATACACCAACAATACAAAGGATTTTAAAGATTCATATTGTAACAAAAAGAACACCCTGGAACTTTTTTTTATTGGGACTTATGGATACTAAATTATAAAAGACTCACAAAAGATTAATTTTGTGTATGGAAGAGTAGTGAAATTCGCACAATGCAGGAACAGATTGTTAAAATTTTAGAAATTGGGCAGGGAGAAAACAACAAGTGCTTTTTTTAAAACAAACCTAGAAAGGCTTTTTTGCTAAAGGAAGCCAAAATATTAATATGGATTTATTAATTGAAACATATAAGAATTAAATAAGGGGTTGAAGGGATGTCTGGAAGAGTTAAGAGGGAGGAGATATGCTAGGTTCGTTAATAACTGTGAAAGAGAAAATCAGAAATCATTATATTTCATAACTTTAGATGTTTTTTCTTGCACTTCTTTCTTTCCTCTTTTTTTCTTTTCCCTCTTTTTCTTTAGATTTCCTTTTTACTTTATGTAAAATTCTCAATAAATACCAATAAATAAAAGAATTTGGATGACTATCAAAGAAGTAGAATAAATGTATGAGGGAGAGCAGATCAGTCAAGAGCTTAGAGTCACCTTGAATCACAAGATGGGCAGCAAATAAATTTGATAATAATAATAATAATTATCCATCTGGTGGTTCAAATGTCAAATCCAGTCTGGCCATCTGGCTGACTGTGCAATGAATCAAAATAATAACAACCATTATTATTGGTCAAATGCAAAAGGCAACTTTTGGAATAGCTGACACCCTGCAATGATATTTATAACACCATCAAAGATCAACATCTGCCTATCTCAGGTCTTTGGGAAGGACTTGACAGGTGGATAAAAATGCCAAATACAGTCTGAACATCTGGCTGATTGTGCAACAAACCATAATAATATTGATCCTGAAGATTCAAAATGATCCCCAAGCTTGCAAACCCCAGTAGGCTTGCAAATGCCAGTTGCATAAGAAGAACAGGGAGAATATTTGTCCGAAATGGTATAGGGTTTCCTGCCTGAGCAGGGGGTTGGACTAGATGACCTCCAAGGTCCCTTCCAACTTTACCATTATTATTATTATTATTATTATTATTATTAAAGTTTCATCTCCTGCTTAGGAGTAACTTCGGTCTCAGCCCTAGTCTCCTCATAGGTTGGTTGTGGGAAAATAGGTAGAGGGAGTATTAAGTACACTCCCTTGAACTGTACAGGTAGGCCTCAACTTACGACCTCAACTGAGCCCAAAATTTCTGTTGCTAAGTGAGACAATTAAGTGAATTTTGCCTCATTTTACAACCTTTCTTGCCACAGGTGTTAACTGAATCACTGCAGTTGTTAAGTTACTAACACAGTTGTTACGTGAATCGGGCTTCCCCACTGACTTTGCTTGTCAGAATGTCGCAAAAGGGGGACTACATGACCCTGGGACACGGCAACGGTCATAAAGGCGACTCAGTTGCCAAGCAGCTGAATTTTGATCGGGTGACCATGGGGATGCTGCAAAGTGCGAAAAACAGTCCTAAGTCACCTTTTTTTCAAAGCTGTTGTAATTCGAATGGTCACTGAATGAACGGTTGTAAGTCAAGGACTACCTGTACCAATACCCCACAGTGGAGGGAGGGAATTAAAATGCACCTTAGCTTCCTAAATTATTTTCTCTTACAGATAGTCCTCAATTTAGGGCCAGTCCCTTAGCCACCATTTTAAGTTCTGATGGACCTCCCTGGGGAATACTTATGAGCTGGTTATGAAATTCCGACAGCCATCCTCCCCTGCGGTCACATGACCACACTTTGAGTGCTTGACAACCAGCCTGCATTTATGGCTGTTTGCAGCACCCCACGGTTACGTGGCTTCGTTTTATGATGTTTTTGCCAAAAATTGGCATTCACTTTCAGTAAAAAAAAAAAAAGTCATAAAATCAGGACGTGGCCCGTTTTACAACTGTGATTGACATGCTCCATTACAGTCATAAGTTGAGGACTACCTATACTGAGTTTATATGATCCGCTTGGTTCTCACCCAGTTTATTCTTTTACTCTTAAGCTGCCTTTTGTATACAGATGGGGTCCGAGGTTAAGAATAATCGAGTGACAGAGTTGGAGGGGATCTTGGAGTCTTCTAGTTCAACCTCCTGCTCAGGCAGGAGACCCTATACCAGGGGTAGGGAACCTTGGCTCTTTTATGACTCGTGGACTTCAACTCCCAGAATTCCTGAGCCAGCATTGCTCAGCTTGGAAACCTCTCCCTGTCCCCTCAGCATGGCTGGCTCAGGAATTCTGGGAGTTGAAGTCCACGAGTCATAAAACAGCCAAGGTTGCCTACCCCTACCCTATGCCATTTCAGACAAATGGTAGTCCAATCTCTTCTTAAAAACCTCCAGTGCTGGAGGAAGTATTTAGTTCTATTCCTAAATCTGTTTTTAATCTGTCTTTAAATCCAATTTATATGTAGGTTGGAACTGGCACTTACAAATGGACTTCCTTTTACTAAACAGGGTGGATGGTGGTGTCCTTCCTCAAGCCAACAAACCGCTGAAGCCACACAATGCTTTCAGGAACCGCTGAAAACAGGCTGTATATTAAAAACACACAGCTTCAGTGGGTTCCTGCAAGCCTAGTGTGGCCTCAGCAGTCTGTCGAAAGGGGAACATTGTCTATCATTTTTCATAATAGACAGCCTATTCACATCTAGGAGGTGTCCTTAAGTTTAATTCATTCTTACATTTTCAAACAGAAGGGAAAAAAACATACACACAAAAAGTGCTATAATAAAAAAGTTAAAAAAAAAATCTCCCTCAGTCCATTAGGAACGATGACATCATTTTATCCCTGAGTATGTTCCCAACCCCTTATTCCTTCTCTTTAGAATTATATCTTTTACGGATGCATATCAGTGTTATAAAACAAAAACCATAGTGAGAAGTTTGGCAAAGGAGACACCTAAACACAAGAGAATCAAGAAAACTGTTTTTAACAGAGTTTGCCTGTCTTCAGCTACTTAAGTCTAGCTCGAGATTTTTGTGCCCCTCGTTGTCTAGATAACTTAGTAAAATAGACAACATACAGGGTTTCATGGTCACAGCTGAACAAATAAAAGAAAAAACATACCCAATTTATCTGCAATATCTTCAATGCTTTGTACTGTCAGAGGCACAATGTGGGCAACACGCATGGTAACCCTTGAAAAAGGGAGAAAGAACAGCATTAAACTTTTGGTTTGATGTGGTCAAGAATGCTTTAGTTCAACAGCTGTGATATTTTTAAATAAATTAGACTTCTAACCCTAACCCTCTTGAGCAAATCAGCAACACCACCTTCCCTAACCTAGCATTGTCTTTGATGGGATTACAACTGTAAGATTGCTTGTCAACATTTTGCCAGCTATGACCATTCCTGTTTATCCTGAATAACATCCCAAAAGGAATGTATTTATTTAAAAAAAAAAAAAAAAACCAGAAGGGAGATTAGGACCTGGGGGCTTTAATGGATTTATTTTGCAAATCAAAGTCAAATCTATTGGTGAAATAGACATATAAAAAAACAGCGCTAAGAGGCTGCAAATCCATAGAAACTTAACTGTTTATTTTCAGCAATAATTTTGAGCCGAATGGAACCGAGCTTCTCAGGAAGCAGTCGCCCTCTGGAACTCTGGCTTCTAGACAAGATCTGGAAGGTGAAAGAAAAAATATGGATTATTTTTTTTAAAAAAAAAGGTGAACATCCAAATCCTGACAAACAGAAAACCCACAGAAAACTGCAGCAGAGAAACAGAAACGTACGGTATTTCTATTGTGAGAAATGCACAAGATAGAGCACTGAAATTGAGGGTTGGGTTTTTTTTAAACAAAAAAAAGTTCTTCAGAACAGGTGTGGAAGAAAAAAATCCTGAAAATTGACAATCTATCATGAGAAAATAATCAAAAAAGTGGGGAAGAGGATGTGATACTTTAATCAGATTCTGAATTACCGCTGACATTCCGACAGGAGTGAAAATGTAGAAGACAAGGAAATTCACCAGGGGACTGTGTGTGCATACATATAATTTTCTTGGCAGCAATATGAGCAATACAAGAATCAGTCTGATCTAGTGGTTAAGTTACCAGGCTAGAAGCCAGGGGACTGCGAGTTCTAGTCCTGTTTCAGGCACAAAATCCAGCTGGGTAACCTTGAGCCAATCACCAAGTACTAATGTTGCCTTAGCAGTGGTGGAATTCAGCTGGTTCACACCACTTCAGCAGAACCGGTAGCTAATTTTTTGTTGCCCAGGCTCAAATGGACTTCCGGAAGCGGCATCCACACAGAGAACTGGTTGTTTACATATCTGAATCCCACCACTGTGCCGTATGCAACAAAACTGGCTGGGTGACTTTGGCCCAGTCACTTTCTCTCAGAGTGAAGTGGATTGTTATTGTTGTGGAGAAAACAAGATGAGGAAGGAATATTAGATATATTCTCTGCCTTGGGTTACCGGTACTTGTAAAGTAATAAAGGTAGGATAAAAGTCAAATAAATACACACAGTGGCTTGCTACAACCCTCACAACTTGGCTAATGGCACAGCTGGTTGGCCTTTGCAGAAGTCTAAGCAGGGTGAGGCCTGGTTCATACTTGAGATGGGAGACCACTGTGAAATCCTAAGACTAGTCTGGAGTTGGAAGCCAAACAAATATATAAGTACATAAATAAATGAAAATGTGTCCTAGAAAGCAGAGCCAGAGACCACTGTATGATTGCCACCAAGAATCACATCTGACTCAAGGGAATTTTTTTCTTTGTATTAAGCTATCACAAACCATGACTGCACTATGAGGGATATTTGCAGAACAATCAGTTGCGTGTCTCCTACATCCCAATGTTATTTGCCATTCCCAAATTATGGACAACTGGGAGGAAGCCTTTGAACCAGGGGTCTTCAAACTTGGCGGTCCTTTTATGACTTGTGGACTTCAACTCCCAGAATTCCTCAGCCAGGCATGCTGGCTGAGGAATTCTGGGAGTTGAAGTCCACAAGTCATAAAAGGCCCAAGTTTGAAAACCCCTGCTTTTAACGTAACAGGGTGACCTTTTGCCAAACTGGGGTTAAATATAGTTTGCAACCAGAGCAAAAAAACCTCCAAAACCAAATACAGTTGAACTGCCACCTCAGCTCGAATGGGTAAGGTATTTTTTAGCCAATCTGGATATGTCTCTTCCCCAAATCAGAAATAATCAGGGTTGGCCCATTACATACCTGTGCTGGCCATAGCCGCTTTTTCCACTTGCAGAAGACATATTCTCCTTCACTCATCATCATCTTTGTAGATGTCAGTCGGGGATCCAGATTAAAGGCTTGCTAGCAGAGACATTCTAGATTTCAATAACAAAACGATAAATCATTGTACAGGTAGTCCTCGACTTACAATGGTTTGTTTATTGACTGTTCAAAGTTACAATGGCACTAAAAAAAGCGAGTTATGACCATTTTTCACATTTATAACCACTGCAGCATCCCTGTGGGCACATGATCAAAATTCGGATGCTTGGCAACTGACTCATATTTATGATGGTTGCAATGCCCCAGGGTCAGGTGATCACCTTTTGTGACCTTCTGACAAGCAAGGTCAAAGGGGAAGCCAGATTCACTTCACAACCCTGTTACTAACTTAACAACTGCAATGATTCGCTTAACAACTGTGGCAAGAAAGGTCATAATATGGAGCAAAACTCACTTAACAACTGTCCCGCTTAGCAACAGAATTTTTGGGCTCAATTGTGTTGTATGTCGTGGACTACTTGTACTCCATTCCATAAAATATTCATCATTTGTACTATTCACAATAATTTTTATTCTACCTTTTTTCTAGGTCGGGGTAGGCAACCTTGGCTCTTTTATGACTCATGGACTTCAACTCCCAGAATTCCTGAGCCAGCCATGCTGAGGGGAAAGGGAGAGGTTTCCAAGCTGAGCCACGCTGGCTCAGGAATTCTGGGAGCTGAAGTCCACGAGTCATTAAAGAGCCAAGGTTGCCTACCCCTGTTCTAGATCAGGTCCAAGGAATTCCACTAAGAAAAATATTTATTTGTTCACAGTGATATCCCAGAAAATATTTAGACTATTTAGAATCATAGAATCGCAGGTTGGAAGGGAACGTGGAGGTCTTCTAGTCCAACCCCATGCTCAAGGCACACTTTATACATTCTGATCAAATGGTTGCCCAGTCTACTCTTGAAAATCTCCAGTAATGAAGCACCCACAACTCCAACAGGCAAGCGGTTCCATTATTTTATTTGTATCCCGCCCTTACTATTTTTACAAATAACTGAAAACAATGCACATAGCCAATACACCTTCTTCCTCCTATTTTCCTAACAACAGCAACCCTGTGTGTGTTAGGCTGAGAGAGTGAGTGAGTGACTGGCCCACTCAGCCAGTTGGCTTTCATGGCTATGGTGGGTTATTGGTTAACTTCTTAAATTTCACCTTAGTTTCAGGTTCAATCTTTCTTGAAGGGGTTTCCACCCATTGCTTCTTGTCCTGCCCTCTAGTGCAGGGGTCCCCAACCCCCAGGCCGTGGACCAGTACTGGGCTGCGGCATGCCGGCAATCGGGCCGCAGAAACAAGAAAAGCCCCATCCACAAGATGCAGGCAGTACACAAAACCACACACCCTCCAGTCCGTGGAAAAATCTCTCTCCACGTAACCGGTCCCTGGTGCTCAAAAAGTTGGGGACCTTTGCTCTAATGCTTTGGAGTATGGGTTGACCCTCTTTTCTGTGACAGCTCCTCAAGTACTGGATGACAGCTATTATGTTACCCCCTAATCCTTCTCTTTGATTTGCACTACAGACCAGCAAAGGTTAGGCTGGAATAGAAGTGATTGGCCCAAACCCATTAACTGTAATATGTTTGGCCAAATTGCCCTGCAAGATCTTTGATTAGAGAAGATGAATCTAAACCAACTCATTCTGCCTGCAACAGTCCAAGCAACAGACAGCAGCACCAACAGAATTCTGCCTACCTAAACTGGCTGGTTTGAAAACCAAGAGGATTTCATTAAAGTTTAGATGTCCAGCAGGAACCCCAAGTACTATGCAGAGATATAACCTTTGATTTTTTTTTTAGTCTTGCCTTTATTATTTTTATAAACAACACGGTAGCAAACATACCTAATCTTTTTTCCTCCTAGAAAAAAAATAGACACTTAGGAGGAGGAAGGAGAATCTGTATGTTTGCCTTGAGTTATGAAGAAAAAAGCAAGATACAAATCTAAAACTTTCACAAAGCCAAATGGATAAATATTTGCAGAGTTTCATGCTGGCTAAATGTAGTAATTGATGTAAGTGGAAGGGCACCCATTGATTAAGTACACACATTGCTCTTCCATTTGGAAAGAAGCACATCACCTCTGGAGTCCCCACTGAGCATTATATCAGAAATAAATACATGAGATGGGCAGTTATATAAATTTACCAAATAAACAAGAAGAAAATATGCCACTGGGGTAAAAAATATGTGCACCGGGAAGGCAAGTTCATGCGTTAAAAAATAGGGAAGCAACAGAGCACTTTAAAATAATCTCATTCACTTTTCAACTATATCATGCAATATAAATATATAAAGATAGCCCTCGTTTTAGCGACCAGCATTGGAACTGGCAATTTGGCGGGGGAGCTGAGCAGCCACTAAGTGAAACCACAACTGTGCCCATGATTTTCCTTTGCTGTACATCCCTGCAAAGGTCATAAAGGCGAGGACTGGTGGCACTTTGACATCCCTGTCCTAACTGCAACTGGCTGTGTCTGAGGCAGTCACTAAACAAGGACGATCTGCACTAGTTTCCATGAGCCGGTGAAAGAAGTACAGTATGTTCTACTACTGAGACAAGGGGGCTGTTGTGCATTTAAAAAAATGCTTTAATTTTTGTTTAAATACCATTCTTGCCAGCCAGAAGGGCTATGCACTCCCACATCAGAGGAAGCTGAGAGAAAGATCCACCAGTGTTCCTCTACCTTGGCCATTTAAAGAGGTGTGGACTTCAACTCCCACAATTCCCCAGATTGAGAATCACTGAACTAACATGTGAAGTGAGTTCAAAGGGACTGTCCCCCCCAAAAAAGATGAGGCCAAGGTACCCCTTAACCCAGAGGTTGTAAACTATGCCTCCTTTATGATTTGTGGACTTCAACTCCCAGAATTCCTGAGCCAGCACTGCTGGCTCAGGAATTCTGGGAGTTGAAGTCCACAAGTCATAAAAGGGCCATAGATCCCCATCCCTGCTTTAACCACAGGGGCAACACTCCATTTTGGGATTTCCCCCTCTCTAAGGACCAAAAAGAAACTACCCAAGTTACTGCGGAAGGCTGGAGAATCCGAGGTAAGGCAATCCACCCCCATGAGTGGAGCAGGAGAGGGAAATAGCCACAGGTTAGCCATATTAGGGACAAGGAGTCCTCCTCTCTATCCATGGAAGCAGCCCCCTCCCCAGGGCAGTCACCGCAGCCCTTCTTCCTTTTTTTTCCCGACCACCAAATTGGGGAGAGCGGGACTCGAACTTACCACACCCAAAGCTTCGTCCTTCTCTTCTCGGTCGCATTTGAAAACTGCAATACATAGCTCCGCCCTTTCCTCTCCGCCCCGCCCCCCTCCTCCAGACTGTTGAGGCCGAGAACTGAGGCTGGCCACGCCCCTCCGTCTTTTCTAGTTGGGCCACGCCTCTTTGAACCTCACTCAAGCTCTGCATTGGGTGCGGGTATCCCGCCCTTTGCCTTCCAGCTCTGGCGCTTCCGGATTCTTCCGCTTTTTCCTCATTTGCCACTGGAGTCTCCGCCCACTTATCAGAGCTGGGCCAATCGTCTCGAAGGATTGGTTCCCTCCCTTCTCTTTCCCCTCCCCCAAACCCTTGGTAACAAGTCAGATACAACGCAAGGGGCGGGGCTAGCGATAGACACAGCACATGGCACATTTGAGGGGACAAAATGTACCTGCGCGTTTGACAACAGAGAGATAACTCAATCCAATGGGAGGCTGGTCCTTCCTTCCCTTTCCTTACCACCAATCAGAATGGAAAGCGAAACGTCAATCTTGGGCTCAGTTTCCCCCCCCTTCGCTTCTGTAACGACGGCTGGCCCTCCTGACCTTTGCTCGTAACCACAGCTGTTACGCGCTCTTTGCGGAGGCGGCTCGAGACCAAGCAGCCAATCACAAAAGCCCTCTGGTTATGCGTTGCCTCCTGAATGGACGCTCCATCCATCACACCCGCTTTATTCCCGCCCTACAAGTTCTTTTTCTTTCTTTTTCCGCCTTTCTTATCCCCTTTATTTTCTTAAAAGTAAACTTTGGGGCTTGACACTAGCGTGTTGAGGTTCATGCAACACAATGAAAGGACAATTAAAAGCAGAGTTGCTGCAATGCAGCAATACACATTACAATAACTTTATGTGCACATTACAATAACTTTATATAAAGTTATTGTAATGTGCCAGATCGGGCATTTTTGGACTTATGGAAAGTCCAAAATGCCAGGGAGTTTCTAGAAACCTGGCACTCTGACAAATCAGCCATCAATAGACACATAGACATTAACAACATCTATAGACTATGTAAAAGAGACAAATGACCCAGCCCCCCAAAAGGAACAAAAAAATCCAAGCACTTCCCCACCAGTAATCAGCACCCAGGTCAGCATAGATTAACTCCAAGGTTAACTTTGTTAGAAACGTGATTAAAACACTTAACAAAATTGGATTGGTAAGAAAGTTTATTCTGCAGAAAATAGAAAAAGCAGTTTGCAAAGTGCGGTGGATCTCTAAGACACTTCCAACACGAAGTTCTAAATTAGAGACCACACACAATTGTTCAAGATCAAAGCATTACATAGACTCCTAGCGTGACGCCCCCCCCACTCCCCTCCCCTTCGGTCCCATTTGAAAGGACTTCGCCTAACCAGAAAACATCACCACTCCTTTGATTACATCTATCCTTTTTGGCTTGTTAAATAACATCAGCCTGTTTCTAACTCACATTGTAGCGGATACAAAGAGTCATAAACAATAGTTAAAAGGGTATACAGATCAAAAGGCAAAGAAAGGCAAAAGGTATACATATTGTTGTTCGTCCATCGATTTCGATGAAGACCTTGACATCTTATGGATTATGGGCCATCAGCGGTGTGTCCGTAGATGGCTGATGAGACCGATGTTAGCACGGAATGTTCTGCCACATACTGAACAGAGAAATGTGGACACTATTGCTTCAGCATTTGCAGCTCTGGCTTTACGGAGTGCTCGCTTCTCTTGTGCCAA
>NW_015386401.1:923642-930419 GCF_001527695.2 Protobothrops mucrosquamatus | reverse complement strand
ACTTTGTATTGCTTCTTCCCCCCCCCCCCGTGCGATCGTAAATAGAGGAAGCAATAAACATTTTTCCCCCTCCCTTCTGAGAGACATAGGATGGGAATGGATTTGAAGAATCATTTTATTTTTAAACAGGTATTCCTACAAATACACCCTTTTCTGTTTTTACACTAATTTAAAAATAAAAATATTGTTTTTCAAATGGTTTTAAACTTTCCCGGATCTCCCCAGCATTCTCAAAATCAATTATTGCATTATGCTCAATTACCTTATTTAACATCATTTGCTTGTCACTTTTGATGTCTCTTTGCTAATTTAGTAGTTCATCTAGACGTAATATTAGTATCTTGGATGTCAACTTCTTTGGCTTCCCAGGGCCATTGTTCCCCCATATTTGTCCCACCACATACATAACAATTTTTTACTCCCAGGGTGGTAGCTATCCTTTCAGCTAGATCTATAAACAGATTTTTGGTGAGAAAGGTGAGTCCCAAGGTATCAGGGTGATGGGCCCTTTCAAGTTCCTCATAAAAGGAATGAAATAAACATATATCCTTTGTGTGAGGTAACTCGGCTGCCAACTCAGGTCACCACAGGTGGTTCAAGGACTAAACTTCATGGCATAGCAGGCATCGAAGCAGATTCTACTCCTGTGATTTGCAGAAGTACTGGTGTTTTGTCCTAATAATAATAGCTTTTGGCTCTTTCTACTTTGAAGGGCAAATACCTGAATAATCGTTTGATATTCCACACTAGAGGGGTCAATACATGTAACCCTTCCTGTTTCATTACACAGGGAAAATCGGGTGGTATTATGGACACATGTTCCCACCACCAACTTGCAGTTCATCTGAGTATGATATGTCAGTGTTTCAGTTATCTTATTACCTATTTTCAGTGTTTTCTAAAAAAAAAAAAAAAAAGGTGCCGGAACTCACACACGTCATACAACCCGCCTTGCCTACCCTACAAGGTTCCATCCAAAAAAGGTGCCGGAACTCCGTTCTGGGCGTTCTATGAGGAAAAAAACCCTGCCTATTTTAGTGGTTTTAATGCAAGCATTACAGTTATTAGGGTTATCTGTACTTTGGCTTTTGCATATGCTCCCAAAACCTACTACTCCCACTATAATCCATATCTTAATTATTCCTTTAACCAAGGTCATATTAAGGTCTAACATTATCCCAATTCTGTCCACCCCTGGAAAAGTAATTTTTCCCTTTTTCTTTTAACACCTCTGTCTGTAGCAGGGGCTGAGATTGGTACTCAGGACACCAGTCTTCGATGAATACTATATCACACTCTTCTCCACAGTCTCTGTGTATCGGTGCACAGTCTGGACAATGGGTACAACAACAGCAATTACATCGAAGTCCACAGGTCATAAAAGAGCCAAGGTTGCCTACCCCTGACTTATGTCAACTGTCCAACTAGCGAATTCAACATTGAGGAAACTTTACGGCATAGAGGTGTCATAAAACAGAGGTCCCCAACTTTTTGGGCACCAGGGACTGGTTCCGTGGAGAGAGGTTTTTCCATGGACTGGAGGGTGTGTGTGTTTGTGTGCTGCCTGCATCCCACGGATGGGGCTTTGCTTGTTTGTGTGGACCGGTTGCTGGCATGCCGTGGCCCAGTATTGGTCCCCGGACCTGGGGTTGGGGACCCCTGCTATAAAAGACAAACTTTATTGAATACACATCTCGGTACTGAAGAAGCAAAATCAATTCTGGTTTTTCTGTGTGAAAATCTTAGTTAACAGTAGTTTTCCAAAAACACCCACCCACCAAGTGTTCACGTTGGCCAATCACACTTCTTTGGTTTGATATGAGAACAGTCCACTTCTCCGTCAGACACCTGTTTTTGTGACCTTGGTTCTCAGGGTCCGTGGACGGCTTTTTGAAACTCCCAAGCTTCCCCTCCCCCATGTTTCTATGGCAAGGTGAGTAGCGACAGAGGTTAGCAAGCATCTTAGCAATTCAATCTTGACAACTTAAGTCTTAGAATGAAGCTTTAGTCCTAGTTCTAAATACAGGTAGTCCTCGACTTACGATCACAATTAAACCCAAATTTTCTGTTGCTAAGTGAGACAGCTGTTAAGTGAGTTTTGCCCCATTTTACCACCTTTCTTACCACAGTTGTTAAGTGAATCATTGCGGTTGTTAAACTAGCAATACAGTTGTTAAGTGCATCCGGCTTCCCCATTGACTTTGCTTGTCAGAAAGTCACAAAAGGTGATCAGATGATCCCAGGACACTGCAACAATCATAAATATGAACCAGTTGCCAAGCATCTGAATTTTAATCATGTGATCCTGGGGAGGCTGTGACAGTCATAAGCGTGAAAAAACCATCACATAAGTCACTTTTTTCAGGTCTGTTGTAATGTCAAAAACCAAATGAATGGTTGTAAGTCTAGGACTACCTGTAGTTCAAAACAATCCCTGTGAACTCCCCCAGTAATCTATCTCTCTCTCTCTCTCTCTCTCTCACACACACACACACACACAAACACACGGCGATCATTTGGTATTCTAATCAATGTGTTTATTTTTTTTCTGATTAGCCCTAGATAATAAAGATAGCCACGGTGGTTCACAAAGAAAAAATGAATCTAAAATTAAAGAGTAAGCCAGGCTATTTTAAAGATCAACCAAAATACAACCCAAGGAAGAACAAGGTTTTTGAATTCTCCAGGACCCTCTATCAGGCTAAATTGAACAAGCAAATGGTAGGAAAAGAAATAGTAGTAATTAGGAAACAGGAACGAACCTTGCAATTTAAGAAAGTGGAGGTTGCTGATTGCATGATTAGTTGCAGATTATTATTATGTGAAGACCCCAC
The DNA here is from genome assembly GCF_001527695.2 of Protobothrops mucrosquamatus. Taxonomy (NCBI): domain Eukaryota; kingdom Metazoa; phylum Chordata; class Lepidosauria; order Squamata; family Viperidae; genus Protobothrops; species Protobothrops mucrosquamatus. The sequence goes on along the minus strand of NW_015386401.1, from coordinate 927,585 downwards.
TCCCTGGAGAAGGTTCTCGTGCTGGGAAAGGTGGATGGAAAGAGAGGAAGAGGATGACCAGCAGTAAGGAGGAAGGGCTCAAGTCACAGTGGTGATGGGGGCACCTTTAAAGGACCAGGAGGGGGACAGGCCCTCCTGGAGAAAATCTAACTATGTGGTCATTAGGATCAAAAATGACTATCTATCCGTCCGTCCGTCCGTCCGTCCGTCCGTCCATCCATCCATCCATCCATCCATCCATCCATCCATCTATCTATCTATCTATCTATCTATCTATCTATCTATCTATCTATCTATCTATCTATCTATCTATCTATCTATCTATCTATCTATCTATCTATTTATCTATCTGTAGCCCTCGGCTTATGACAGCATCCAAGCCCAAATTTCTGTTGCTAAGTGAGACAGTTAAGTAAATGCCCCAATTTACAACTTTTCTTGCCATAGTTAGGTTACTAACAGGATTGTTAAATGAATTTGGCTTCCCCATTGACTTTGCAAACGGGATAACGTGACCCTGGGACACTGCAATTGTCATAAATACGAATCAGTTGCCAAGGGTCTGAATTTTGATCATGTGACCCTAGGGATGCTGCAATGGTCATATGAAAAATGGTCATAACTCACTTTTTCCAGTGCTGTTGTAACTTCACTAAACAAATTGTTGTAAGTCGAGGACTACTATCTATCTCTCTATCTCTCTATCTCTTTCATATTTCTTAATTGCCCCTCTCCCTCAGAAATGGCATGTAATCAATCAATGAATAATATGCCTTATTTTAAATGTGATACTTCTGACACGAATAAACAATCAGTTAATTGGTCAATCAATGCAAAAACTTTTTTCTTTGGAGAAATCTATAATGCTGGGAAAACTGGAAGGAAAGAGATGATGATGACCAGCATCACAGTGGATATATTCAGTTACAGTGGCAATGGAGGCATTATTGGAAGATCTGGTAAACCAGGTTAGGGGCAGGTGATCATGGATCCATCTATGTGGTCATTAAACATTGACTTGATGGTACACCATCATAAAGGTTTTCCTGTTATTCTGATAAGAGGCAGGATGGAATGAGTACAGGTAATCCTTGACTTATAACCATTCGTTGAGTGGCTATTTGAAGTTACACAGCACTGAAAAAAAGTGACTTGTGACTATTTTTCACACTTAACGACATTTGCAGCATCCCCATGGTCACATAATCAGAATTCGCATGCTTGGCAACTGGTTCATACTTACGACGGTAGCCGTGTCCCAGGGTCATTTTATCAGCAAAAGTCAATGGGGAAGCCAGGTTCGCTTTACGACTGTGTTGCTGACTTAAGATTCGCTTAACATCTGCAGTGATTCGCTTAACATCTGCAGCAAGAAAAGTTGTAAAATGGGGCAAAACCCACTTAACTGTCTCGCTTAGCAACGGAAATGTTGGGCTGAATTGGGGCCGTTAAGTGTAAACGTTGCACAGATAGTATTTAGCCGGCGAAAAGGAAGTGAGGGCTGATTCCCATAGCTCTGGAAGGACAGAAACTGGCGGTTTGATCCAATTTCTCCCTTATGAAGATGAAGGCTCCAAAAGAGAGACTAAGGCACAGGTGGGGAACCTGGCTCTTTTATGACTTGTGGACTCCAACTCCCAGAATTCCTGACCCAGCACTGCTGGCTCAGGAATTCTGGGAGTTGAAGTCCACAAGTCATAAAAGAGCCAAGGTTCCCTACCCCTAGCTCAGGAATTCTGGGAGCTGGAGTCCACAAGTCATAAAAGAGCCAAGGTTCCCTACCACTAATGGCTCTCCTGCCATTAAAAGGAATGACACCCATGTGTGAAATGGTTGTTATCTGAAGCTCCTTGCATGCGAAGGGTATCCATGCTGGATCAGAAATATTTTTGTCCAGGTTAACCAGACACTGTGCTCCCAGCTATGTCTACTCCAAAAGAAGCAAATCAACAACAACAACAATTTAACAAAAAGCACAACACAAACCTACCTGGTTTCCTTAAATCACGTCCACAATTTTAATCCCATAGAGTTTCTTGGATTAATGTATTTATTTTTAACACATAACACAAAACAGCATCTTGGTTAATTGAAAACGTAATTGTATTCACAAGCCCTTTAGGATTATGGTCTTCATGGGAAGCATACAATTTTTCAGAGATGCATTTCCCCAACCTGTTATTAACCCATGTAAACAGCATGTCGAAAATCATTTGCAACATTTATACCACGCTTTCCTTCCAGTCATTACCCAGGTTTAAACAAAGCTTGTGCAGTGGTATGGTGAGAATGTCCACTTGAGCTGGAGGGTAAATACAGGTAGACCTCAACTTATGACCATTCGTTTCACAGCCATTCAAAATTATGATGGCATTGAAAAAAGTTACTTATGACTGGTCCTCACACTTACAGCCATTGCTGCATACTTGTGGTCACGTGATCAAAACTCGGTTAACAACTGTCGTGTGTTTACATTGCCATTTGCAACCCTCTCAGGGGGCTTCCAACAAGCCAAATCCTTGCTTAATGACCATGGCAAAAAAGGTTATAAATCAGGCATGGCTCACTTAACAATGATACTGCTTAGCAACAGATTGTGGTTGCTAATTGTGGTCGTAAATTGAGGACTACCTGTATAGAATTCCCTAGATCCAATCTAATATTTTACCTTGTTCACCATATCACATTTCTTGTAGCATCCCAGTTAACCATTTGGACACAAACCAAGTTTGATCAATACACTTATTGGGTCCCCCACCCACCTGCCTTCCATTGTCCGTTTGTTTTCAATTTCCCATTCAAACATCTGCTTACAGTATAACTGAGTATTCTAAAATGTAGATTGCTTTCCACGATTCTCCAGTTCATCCAGTAGCACATTGTGGATAAATATTTCAAGATCGATGGCAGCATCACAGTCTCTTTACAGCTGTTTTTTTGGGGAGAACAGAAATTGTTTTTCCCACCCTCTGAGTTTGAATGTCTCAAATCCATGTTTGAAGTTTAAGTCCAATGTTAAGCAACGGACTTGAACCAGACCCTAGCCCTTGAATTTCTGGCAATATTTCATTTGAAAAATATTGTGTTATTAGTGCTTATTGTTAGAAACAGAGGCAATGCTCAAACTCAAATATGTCTCCTGGCAGTTCATGTTGTTGCACTGAAGGCAATCGTCATCCAAATTGGAGCATCAGTGATCTGTTATTAATAGGTGCTTTTCACACAAGCAAATTAATTCTAAAAGAGTTGTAATTTTAAGAAGAATATTTCAACCCACTTATTTCTTAGGGTAGGTGGGTGAAAGGAACACCAACCTGTTTCTCAAAGAGGTCATTGTGTCAACTGTCCCACTCAGTCATCTAGCAAAGAAAAAGAAAGCAAGCACAACTGGTCACAAAGTTCTCAATGTCTCTTTTCATGTGCAGCCACCAGAACTGGCATTTCACAAGGTGGAAGTCCAAAACGTCCTGTAATCCTAGTGTCATTGCCTTGTGAGGGCTGATGTGGCCATTTGTGACCGCATGACACACTGACTTCCAAATATGTAACAAGGCGCCTTTTATGAAGTGAGAAGGCCATCCCATTAACCCCGGTGAAGGGTTGATGTCCTAGTGTTTTATAATAATAATAATAATAATAAAGTTGGAAGGGACCTTGGAGGTCATCGAGTCCAACCCCCTGCTCAGGCAGGAACCCTACACCATTTCAGACAAACGGCTGTCCAGTCTCTTCTTAAAAACTTCTAGTGTTGGAGCATTCACCACTTCTGGAGGCAGGTTGTTCCACTGGTTAATTGTTCTAACTGTCAGGAAGTTTCTCCTTAGTTCTAAGTTGCTTCTCTCCTTGATCAGTTTCCACCCGTTGCTTCTCGTCCTGCCTTCAGGCGCCTTGGAGAATAGCTTGACTCCCTCTTCTTTGTGGCAGCCCCTGAGATATTGGAACA
>NW_015386401.1:911487-923542 GCF_001527695.2 Protobothrops mucrosquamatus | reverse complement strand
ACATCCCAATTTTTAAATGCTTGTCACAAGGTTGTGATGTCCAGTGAGACAATAACCGAGTCTCTTGTTCTGCCCTTTCTATGAACGTCTTGACTTTTGCAGAAGCGAAACTGAACATTGTTTGGAAGTTACTAGTCGATGCAAAGTCTCTCAACCAACCGTCTATGGAGATTCTCAGTCATCCAGGTCATAGTTAACCCAAAGATGCTTTTTCACGAGGCAACTGGACTTTCTTGTTTTTCTTTGAAGACGTTTCGCTTCTCATCCAGGAAGCTTCTTCAGCTTCTTCAGAGCTCTGAAGAAGCTTCTTGGATGAGAAGCGAAACGTCTTCAAAGAAAAACAAGAAAGTCCAGTTGCCTCGTGAAAAAGCATCTTTGGGATCTCTCAACCAGCCTTGTTCTGTTTTGTTTTGTTGCTTAAACACAAAACTGTGAAGCAACGGCAAGGAGAGTAAATAAATGTTTCCTGCAGAGCAGTGGGGAAGAGAGCTATCTGTGTCCACAAGCTCCATTTAATTCTTCCAGTTAAAGCGACCAGGTTCAGATTGCTCTTGGCCCATATCAAGCTAACAAAAATATCTTTTATCACTTTGTCCCTTTGCTTTTATCAAGCCAGCATTGTTGATCCTCATATTTTAAGTTCTTAAGAGGTGATGAACGCTCTTCTGATGACTCTCTTCTCAGGTGCCCTGCACATTGTGTGTAAAGTAAAAAACAAACAAAAAACAAAACACGAGTCTATTTTGAGGGTGAGATATTTTAAGGATGTAGCAAATTGGGACCAGAACAACAGAGTGGGAAGACATCTTGGAGATCTTCTAGTCCAACCCCCACTCGGCAGAAAACCTTGTATCACTTCAGACAAATGGCTGTCTAATCTCTTCTTTAAAAAAACTCCAGTTTTGGAGCACCCACAACTCTGAAAGCAAAGCCACTCCACTGGTTGATTGTTCTCACTGTCAGGAAATTCCTCCATAGTTCTAGGTTGCTTCTCTCCTTGATTAGCTTCCATCCGTTGCTTCTTGTCCTGCCTTCAGGTGCTCTGGAGAATAGGTTGACCCCCTTATTTGTGGCAGCCCCAGATCTAGTGGAGGGCAAAGGAGTCAGGACGAAGTGTGGAAATAGGTCCTGTAAGGAACAGTTGAAAGAAATGTCGATCTTGAGTTTGGAGTAGAAGAAGATAATGCGGACAGGAACGGTTGGATAAGCATTCTTCAAATCCCTGAAGAAATACTCACTTTCTGTTTGCCCAGAAGACATGACTTAAGAAGTTAAAGTTACAGGGGAGAGCCTGTTTGGAATAGTAGTTGAATGCATCAGGTTGAAAACTAGCAGACTAGGAGTTCTAGTTCTGCCTTAGACATTTTCTTTTTTTTAAGACCTGGGGGCCATAATATACAGATAATGTTCAGATGCGTAAGGGCCATTCTGTCCAGGATAACGATGTGAAGTGGATGACACCAGCTCACACCCTGGCAGAATCAAAATATTCTTATTTTTCTGAATTTGGGGGAAGCAGTGAAGGATTTCCCCCTGGTTATATTTGGTGAGTTCCCTGCAGGACCAATTTTTGACCATGTGGAGGTCATAGAGTTCAAATGCAGTTCAAACGCACTCTGCAGAGTGAAGACAGGTCCAGAACTATTTCGTATGAAGAAATCACTTTTCTGTGGGCGGACGGTTTTGCTGCAGTTCCTTGCTCTTGGAAGGAGACAAAATGTGGGCCTACCAACAAGAAAATCATTCAGAGAAGCAACAGTGGCGGCATCTACTTTTTGGTTGGAGGGTGCATCTGGAGGCTGCCGTTCCTTAATGTATTCCATCTGGCTCACAAACGGTTGGGAAAATCACTGAATTCTTAGAGAAGCACCTTATGCTTCTGGGTATCCACGGTTCAAAGTTATTTGTTGAATGGAAAGATGGCAGCAGCTTTAGAGCAAATACTCTGAGTGCAGAAAGCCTCCAATTCAAAGATGGCACCTGCAGTTAAAAGGATCTTATGTAGCAATAGAAGAAAAGTTCTTTCTTCCCCTGCTTCTCCCTGAATTATTACTATGGGATTTCAAATAGAAAAGAACAAATAAGCTTGCTGTCTTCTGATAGATTTGCCTTCTAGGGAGCCACCCAGAATATTTATACAATAGAAGTAGGATGAAATATACAATATATTCATCTGATTTCTAAACTACTTGGCTCCCATACAAATGCATATATTCTTATCCTTTTGCTGTATGCTTGTGTGTACAAAGACACATACACAAACACACACACAGAGCAAGGATAATAAAGAACATGGATTTCTCTGCAAAACAAGACAAATTGCTCTTCAGCTGCCTACCCTTAGTGCCTTCCCCAGTCTGGTGCTCTCCCCCCAAAATTGGATCATAGCTCCCATCATCCCTGGCTGAAGATGATGGGAGCAGGAATCCCATACAACCAGAAGGTGCCAGGTTGCCGAAGATATCCCCACAGCACTTTCTCGTAATCTCTATTAGCTTTCGGTCCTCCTCCATCTGAACTGCTCTCTCAATCTGGCTGGTGGGCCTTTGACGGTCATTGTTAGAATTTGGTCTATCGGTGGTGGTGACAGACTTTATACCCCTTGAGCTGGTGACAAGAGCAGCACGCTGGTGTTCTGTAGCATTAGGTTTTGCAGCCGGAACCGTTAAGTATCACCACCGGGGCTACGGGACTCTCGTTCAGGAAGCCTTCGAGCTTCTCGACCTTGGCTAACGGGTTGTTTACGGCCATGGCTTCTTCTGTATCAGTCTCCATCTTTTTCTCCTCATAAAGGTTCTCTGGGAGAAAGAGGTCACTCTCTGCTGAGGGAGCTGCGCGGTCCTCTTTGGTAGCATCTTGATGGCGCTCATTTCTGCATCCCTCGTGGTGGCTGTGGTTGCCGAGACGGCTGGAGGCAACCACTGCTTTCACGGCAGCCTGTGTATGTTGGACATGACATGACAAAGAGTGACATTGGTTTGAACGTATGTGTTTATTATTATAAAGGAGCTTGTAAAAGGAATGTTGCTGGCGGGGACTGTTAGTCTCCTTGGCTAGCAGGGTTTTATATATTTTATATCTATGTTATATACATAGTTTGGTCTAGTACAGAGGTAGGCAACCTTGGCTCTTTTATGACTCGTGGACTTCAACTCCCAGAATTCCTGAGCCAGCCATGCTGAGGGGAAAGGGAGAGGTTTCCAAGCTGAGCCATACTGGCTCAGGAATTCTGGGAGTTGAAGTCCACGAGTCATAAAAGAGCCAAGGCTGCCTACCCCTGGTCTAGTAATTAAGGCGCCAGGCTGGAGGCTGTGAATTCTAGTCCTGCCTTAGGCATGAAAGCCAGCTGGGGTACTTTCGGCCAACCACCAGGAGACAGTCAGTTCTAGTCCCACTTTAGGCATGAAAGCTAGCTAGGTGATCAGGGCCCAATCGCCAGGAGATGGTGAGTTCTGGTCTCTCCTTACGCATGAAATCCAACTGGGTGACTTTGGGTCAGCTACTCTCTCTCACCCCACCCCAACTCACAAGGGTGTTGTGGGGGGGGGAAAGGAGGAAGAAAACGTATTAGATATTTTTTCCACTTTAAGTTGTTTATAAAAATAATGAAAAGCAAACCATAAATTAAATAAATAAATACATATTATTGGTTGTTTTTAACCAAGTTTTAATTCTCTCTTAGACACCCTGAGTTGCCCCTCTGGGTGAGAGGCAGGACCACACAGGCAGCCCTGATTTAATGTCCACTCATTCAGCGACTATTTAAAGTTATGATGGTGCTGAATGAGGGATGATGGATTCTCCTAGTTGGGCCACCCCCCATGGTCACATATTCACTATCTGGGATGCTTGGCAACTGGCTCACAATTATGATATCATAGCATCCCATAGTCACGTGATCACCATTTGTAGCCTTCCCTGCCAGCCTCTGACAAACAAAGTCAATGAAGAAGCCAACAGGAAGTTGAAAATGGCTGCCGTGTGACTGTGAGTAATGAATGGTACATGGGAATGACCTTGAGGGATGAGGGGAAAGGATGCTGTTTAGAGGATGATCAGACAAGAAGGAGAGGAGCCCCCAGTGGCTTAATGGTCAGGAAAAAAAAGAGTTAGGAAGGACCCATCCTAATGGATCAAACATTTAAAAGTGATGGTGGGAAATTTGTATTTTCAGACTTGCAAGATTGATATCAGCCCGTCCAGTTAAACCAGATCAGGAAATGTAACCAGATGAGCTAATTCTACTTAATTGTAAGGTTACACTGTCAAAATCTTGCAGGTCTGAAAGTGCAAATCTCCTCCCATTTATTTTAACTCTGTGATCAGTTAGGGCAAGTCCTGCCTTAGTTCCTTTATCTGACTATTAAGTAACTGATGGCTCCCCTTTCTTTTATCTGATTGTTTCCTAGACAGCATCTCTTCCCCTCATCCCTCAAGGTCATATATACCATGGGATGCTAAATTTAATGCTGAAGTTCAAATCCTGTATGTTAAGAAGTTAAAGAAGAAGATGTACTAGAAAGTTTTGATTTTAGAAATGTGTTTAAAGGGAAGTTTAGCATTTTTTTAAAAAAAGTATTTTTCCCTGTAAGGTCAAAGAATCTGAAAGAATACAGTGAACCTTGTTAATAAAAATGGTGATAGTTCAGAAAGATTATTAGGTGCAAACAGAAATTTCCATAGAAAGGAAGATCAAGCAGGAATGGTTAAATCGATCATTTTATTCCAAGAGGAGAATATATTTAAGTACGTTTTTCACTTGGATATATCACTTCTGGATTTTGTGCTTGTGATGACAAAAAAATAATAATGAAATTTTGACTTTGGTTTTGTCGATTAGATAGATTTGTTGTTATAGAAATATCTAGTTATATACTAATGTGTAAAAGCAAAAAGTTTGCTGGAGTGTTTTTATCTTGTGCTGTGCTAAAGAGAATCGGAAGTCAGGGCCTTTTCTCTCCCCCCCCCCTTTATCTCACTTTTTCTTTTTCCCCTCTCTTTTTCCTCCCCCTAATTTCTTATTTTTATTTTTCTTTGTATTTTATATATTACATAAATAAATAAATAAACATAAAAAAAAATACCACAGGACGCTGGGCCTGTGTGGGATTTACCTAACAACAGCACTGGGACTGCCAGAACTGCCACCGTTAAGTCGGCATGGAAACGTGACATCACGCCTTATGATTGCATTGCTTAACAATGGAGTTCCTGGTTCCAATTACTGTCGGTCACCGAGGACTACTTGTATACATTTATTTTAATTAATTACATGAATTCATTCTCATCGGCACCGTGTTCTCTAATACTAAGCGCAGGTGGCTGTGTGCCAACGGAATAAAAACGTGGAAGAGTGAAGTAAAAGCCACAATTGGATCATGGTTACAAACATCTGGCAGGCATTGTTAAGACCTCCGAGGCAAGAGACCCCATCCACCAAAGCCTGCCCAATTTGGCTGCAGGTGTTTCTGTCTCAGAAGAATCAGACACTTAACATTTTCTGCACAAGAGGAAAACTTCAGGCCCTCTATTTACCTCAGAGAAATGTCATCCCTGGGTTTAAAATCACCCTCCTTCCAAAAGGGAAGATTAAGGGACGAGAACCGTCACTCTGTTCCTGAATGATTCTAAGTCGGGACGGTTGTAAAATGGGTCGGTCGCGTGTCTGATCCAATTTTATGACCTTTTTTGCAGTGGTGGTTAAGCAAACCGATGGTTGGCTGTGGGCGTGGTTTGGCTGAAAGCAAGTGCTGGTTTATGGCAAACCCATCGTGAAAGACGGTCACAACTAGATTTTGACCTGCCCCCGCAGGCAACTGTGCTCTGCTACTTTGGGGTGGCTTGCCTCGCACCCTGATTCTGAGCCTCTGGCATTGAGCTTGGGCCCCTAGTTCCCAGCCACCATGTGGGACCCCAGAGAGGAGGGCAGGGTCCCCAGAATCTTACCTTTAACTTCCTCCTGGCATTAAACTCCTGCAGTTTCTTTTGAGTGCTGTCCATATGTGCAAACTTTGCAGCTTTTCCAGTCACCCAAGGGTGCTCTACAGCTTGATGAACTGTCAGCCTCTTCTGGGGATCCAGGACAATCAGCTTTTGGACCTGCAAAGGCCAGAGACGGATCTAGTGTGACATCTCCAGGGTTATAACATGTCGTGTCCACCTAGAGTAGCCCCCACTGTGGACCGGCACTGGGCCACATACCCGCAACCGGGCCACGCAAAGCCCCATTCGTGTGATGCAGGCCCCCCTCCGGTCTGCAGAAAAACCTTTCTCTACGGAACCAGTCTCTGGTGCCCAAAAGGTTGGGGGCCTCTGAGATGGGCGGCAAATACATTTAACAAATAATAATAGATGTAAATAGCCTTTATGGCATGGGTCCAGGCTATCTGAGGAACCATGGGACTGACCTGTCCTAGAACCCCTCTGTCAGGGAATTCCTGTGGGCAGGGTCCAGGAACAGAGCCTTTTCTGCTGTGGCTCCCATCTTTTGGGATATTCTGCCTCCAGAGCTGAGGTCCACCCCCAGTCTCTTGGCCTTCTAGAAGGGCTTTAATCCCTGGCTGTTCTGTGGCCCCAATGGGTTGCACTATACTGGGGGTGGCTGATGGAGTACAGAGAGAGCCCCACGCCCACACTGCCTGTCCTCTTGGTTTTTAGTTTCTGTTTAATCCTGGTTAATTTTAATTGTTTCCATATTGGTCTTTTTATCATTTTGTAAGCTGCCCAGAGCAGCTTCAATAGTGTAAGGGATGGCATAGAAATTTAATCAATAAATAAAACTGTGCTAATTGAGGGTGTCTGGCAGGAGAGGGGATGTTGGAAAAGTCAAAATGCTGGCCCTCGCTGTGCAGTCCAAGCCTTATCTCTTATACAGAGGTCTTCAAACCTGGCCCTTTAATGACTTGTGGACTTCAACTCCCAGAATCCCTCACCCTCAGCACGCTGGCTGAGGAATTCTGGGAGCTGAAGTCCACAAGTCATAAAAGGGCCAAGTCTGAAGACCCCTGAAGTCTTAGTATATCGGAGCAACAATGATCCAGTCTTAGAGTTAGGAACACATTTGATATTTGGAGATCATGTGTCCTTGCCCTAGCAGAAGGAATCGACTAGGAAAGTGTCCTCTTCACAAAAAAAGGGGGCCATGGGGTGGACTCAGCCAGTCAAGGCACTTGTACCAATAGAAGAGAATATGTGTAGCTCAGGTTCAAACTGTGGGGTCTTTGGTGCTCTCTGAGCTTGATTGTTTTCTTGCAGACATCTCATTATCAAACTAGGTAACATCATCAGGGCTAGAGGGGCAAACTCTCTTCTAGCCCTGAAGAGGTTAACTAGTTGGGTAATGAAATGTCTGCAACAAAACAACCAAACTCAGAAAGCACCCAGCGACATGGAACCGGTGTCCCATTGCTCTCTCCAGCCCCAGTGAGAATTTCTACAGAAGAACGGAAGGTGAGTCTGCTACTTTCATTTGCAGGATGATGTTTGAGGGGACATGGTGCCTGAGGAACAGGGCTTCAACCCTTCATAGCAATAACAAGAGCATTTAGGCCAGTGGTTCTCAACCTTTTTAATGCCGCGACCCCAACCGGTCGTAAGTCGAGGACTAAACCGGTCGTAAGTCGAGAACTAAACCGGTCGTAAGTCGAGGACTAAACCGGTCGTAAGTCGAGGACTACCCAACCGGTCGTAAGTCGAGGACTTTCCCTGCCTGGGAGCGCCGCGCATGCGTGGTTCCGCCCCCTGCGCCGGCTGAGGTGTAGCTGGCAAGCAGCAGAGACGGAGCAGGCCGACCACCAGCTTGCCCAGCCCAAGGGAGGTAAGGCACCTGCTGGAAAAGGGGGGAAAAAATGGCGGACAAAAAAAATGGTGGACAGCCTTGCTTGGTGACCCCCATGAAATGGTCGATCGACCCCAAATGGGGTCCCGACCCACAGGTTGAGAACCACTGATTTAGGCTTATATACCACTCCATATATTACATCACTCTCTGGACAGTTTACTATATAGAGCAGAGGTAGGGACTTATGGCCCTTTTATGACTTGTGGACTTCAACTCCCAGAATTCCTGAGCCAGTATGGAATTCTGGGAGTTGAAGTTCACAAGTGCCACAGTTCCCCAACCCTGAGGTAAAACATTATTTGCATGTTGCCCCCAACAATCTTTTTACTGACTTGGGAAAGATGGAAGTCTGAGTCAACCTTGAACCTTGAATCAGGATCGAACTCCAGGTTGTGGGCAGAGTTTGCCTCCAATATTGCACTTTAACCACTGTGCCACCAAGGGCTCCTTTATGCCTGCCGAGCAGATGCAGATAGGGGCCAGTCATCCGTCGGGGCAGTGCTCGAAATACAGGAACTCACCAGGTCCTTGGCATTGAGGGACACTTCATCCCACCAAGGGGAGACAAACTCATAGTCACAATTTAGGATTCGGCTGTACATGTATTGGTCTCCTCTTGGGTCAAAGAAAGGCTCAAAGCCACACAGTCTGGAAAAGAATGGAAGAAACAGATGCCTATACCCTGGGGGTTTTATTTATTTATTTATTTATATTCCAGCTTTATTATTTTTAATAAATAAATCAAGGTGGCAAACATATTCAACGCACCTTCCTCCTCCTATTTTCCCCACAACAACAACAACAACCCTGTGAGGTGGGTTAGACTGAGAGAAAGTGATTGGCCCAAAGTTACCCAGCTGGCTTTCATGGCAGAGGAATTCTGGGAGTTGAAGTCCACAAGTCTTAAAGTTGCCAAGTTTGAAGACCCTTGATTTAGAGACCATTCAAAGTTACAATGGCACTGAAAAAAGTGACTTATAACCAGTTTTCACACTTATGACCACTGCAGTATCCCCACGGTCAAGGGGCCAAAATTCGGACCCTTGGCAAGTGGTTCATATTTATGACGGTTGCAGTGTCCTGGGGTCACGTGATTACCTTTTGCGATCCTCTGACGTGCAAAGTCAAAGGGGAAGCCAGATTCTCTTCATAATCGCATGAAAAACTGGACAACTGCAGTGATTCATGGCAAGAAAGGTCGTAAATTGGGGCAAAGGCCATTTAACAACTGTCTCACTTAGCAGCAGAAATTTTGGGCTCAGTGATGGTCATACGTTGAGGACTACCTGTATTTCTTTTTTGATAATTAGTCAAGGATGACCTGTACTTGGGCTTTGGTTAGCTATCTTTTTTTTTTCCTTCTTCTTCTTGATGTATTTTGTTTTCTTTTGCTTTTTATCAGTGAGTCACGCTGAGTTATTACTGAGCCGGGCAGCCTTGAAAGTGCATCAATCAATGTGGGAAGAGCTTAATTCACTGGTTCTTAATAATAATAATAATAATAATAATAATAATAATAATAATAATAATAATAATAATAATAATAATAATAATAATAAAGTTGGAAGGGACCTTGGAGGTCATCTAGTCCAACCCCCTGCTCAGGCAGGAAACCCTATACCATTTCAGACAAATGGCTGTCCAATTTCTTCTTTTCCTGTTCACTGGTTTCTTCTCCCGTCTCTTCCCTGAGGCACTGTAGGGCCTGCACTTACATTGCAAAAGTAAAACTAAGGTCTTTTTTAGCATACACTGCCCCAAATATATAATTAAGGGCTTGCTTGTGTGTCGGCGTTCGATGCCACTGCGATCCAACAACTCTCAGCAATATAGAAAAGTCACTGCAAAACATAGGCACGTAAGCTATCCTTAATAGTCGGATTACACAAGTTAAAAAATCATAACTCACAATAATATAAACATCGACAGGGTGTTCCTTCAATAAACTACAATTTTAAAAGACTTCTGGAAGAGCTCTGATTTAATACGCTTCTGAAATGACAACAATGTGGAGGTTAATGGAGCTTCTCATTGCTGAGAAACATTTCCTGCTGGCCTCAGTGCCCCTCACTTCATGGTTTTGGAGAACTACAAAGCATTGTTTCCTGAAGTGTTCTTATTGGGCTACTGATTCTTAGCTGAAGGAAGTGACCCTTAGGGCATCTCAGTACTGAGCCAACTACAGTTTTATAGGTGAAAAAAATCCCCCACTTTAACTAGAAGCCTGTTAGCAACAGATTTATTAGCCTCGTGCAGCAGTTATGATGTGAGGACCTTCTCCATGGCTCCAGGCTGTTCATTAGACTAATAATAATAATAATGATGATGATGATGATGATAATAAAGTTGGAAGGGACCTTGGAGGTCATCTAGTCCAACCCCCTGCTTAGGCAGGAAACCCTACACCATTTCAGACAAATGGCTGTCCAGTCTCTTATTAAAAACTTCCAGTGTTGGAGCATTCACCACTTCTGGAGGCAGGTTGTTCCACTGGTTAATTGTTCTAACTGTCAAGAAGTTTCTCCTTAGTTCTAGGCTGCTTCTCTCCTTGGTTAGTTTCCATCCGTTGCTTCTTGTCCTGCCTTCAGGTGCTTTGGAGAATAGCTTGACTCCCTCTTCTTTGTGGCAGCCCCTGAGATATTGGAACACTGCTATCATGCCCCCCCTCGTCCTTCTCTTCATTAAGCTAGACATATTCAATTCCAGCAACCGTTCCTTATATGTTTTAGCTTCCAGTCCCCTGATCATCTTTGTTGCTCTTCTCTGCACTCTTTCTAGAGTCTCAACATCTTTTTTACATCGTGGTGACCAAAACTGGATGCCGTATTCCAAGTGTGGCCTTCCCAAGGCATTTTAAAGTGGTATTAACACTTCACATGATCTTGATTCTATCCCCCTGTTAATGCAGCCTAGCACTATGTTGGTCTTTTTGGCAGCTGAAGCACATGGCTGGCTCATATTTAAATGATAGTCCACAGTCTTTCTGTAGGGCATAAAATCATATGGCCAATCTGCTAGCAGGTGGTGGTGTCCATATTTGCCCTGCGCAGGGCAACAGTAAGGAAAGAATCTTTACAGGTAGCCTCTGACATATGACCACAATGGAGCCCGAAATTTGCATTGCTATGCATGAGTGTTGTTGAGTGAATTGCGACGCATTTTACGATCTTTTTTTTACCCTACCTGTTAAGCGAATCACTGCAGTTGTTAAGTGACTCATGTGGTTGTTAAGTGAATTCAGCTTTCCCTCACTGATTTTGCTCGTCGGAAGCCGGCTGGAAAGGTTACCCATGGTCAGGGGTAGGCAACCTTGGCTCTTTTATGACTCGTGGACTTCAACTCCCAGAATTCCTGAGCCAGCCATGCTGAGGAGAAAGGGAGAGGTTTCCAAGCTGAGCCATGCTGGCTCAGGAATTCTGGGAGCTGAAGTCCACGAGTCATAAAAGAGCCAAGGTTGCCTACTCCTGCCCATGGTGATCCCATGACTCGGGGACACTGCAACCATCATAAATTACATGTCAGTTGCCAAATGCCTGAATTTTGATCACATGACCGTGGGGATGGTGCAAAGGTCACAAGTCACTTTTTTCAGTTACCAGAACAACCTGTGATCCGGAACAAGCCCCCCTCTTTGACATTCTTACACTTTTGCCTATCCCCCCCCTTTTTTGGCAATACACTGAAAGCAAATTAAAAAAGAAAACAGTTATGCCTGTCAGCGTGTGTCTTTGTGTATGTGTGTGCGTGTGGGAAGTCAGAAGCCAGCATTTTGTGGTTTTACTTGGAGAGAGAAATAAACAACGGCGAGTGGGAGGGAAAGAGATGGTGGCTGAAAGGATCTAATTTATTTTTAAGCTGGAAGCAGAGAACAGCAGAAATTAGGGGTGGGTGAGAATCACCCCCTCCCCCCCTCCAAAAACAAAAACCCAGAATAAGAAGAGGCACATTTCACATCATGCTCGTTTGCTTGGCCGTGCTTGAAAGGAAGAGAAGAGTGCGGAGGGAGCAAATCACAGCGACAGGAGTTTTGTGTCAAAGTATTTTAGCATTACTCACAAAATGTATGTTATGACGCCTACAGACCACATATCCACTTCAGGGCCATATGGTGAGCCATGGAGAATTTCGGGTGCTGAAGGCATTTGAAAAATAAACAAAAGTGAGAGGGGGGGAGGGAGAGGGGGGGAGGGAGAGGGGGGAGAAAGAGAGTGAGGG
>NW_015386401.1:906175-911410 GCF_001527695.2 Protobothrops mucrosquamatus | reverse complement strand
GGGGGGGGGAGAGAAAGGGAGAGAGAGAGAGAGAGAGAGAGAGAGAGAGAGAGAGAGAGAGAGAGAGAGAGAGAGAGAGAATTGGCAGACATATCTTTGCTTCCATTTTTTCCCGCCTTCTCCCACTATGACTCTCTTCTCTGCTCATCCCCTAGGCATAAACGTTGAAAACTCAACACTCCTTCACGGATGATTGGCAATTTTCTTGGAAGTTTTCCAACCTGACACTTGCTATCACTTCCACTTTTGCAAACTCATGGGGAAGGAAAAGAGAGTGGCATGTTGTTATTTGCCCGTTCTTCCCTGGTGGCTCTTTGAAGCAGGATGGATAAAGCCTAACACCTGTAGCCCAAATGATCTGCCCAAAGGCCTTCTCATTCAGGATAGATGGTAAAATGAGGATGCTAAAGCCAGATGACCACTAGAGCAGCGTTTCCCAACCTTTCTGGGTTGGGGGCCTGGCATGGGGGGGGGAGGAAGGGGAAGAAGGGATGGTTTTAGGTAAGGGGCAGGCATGTGTGCGCCCGCCGCTCACACCAGCGGGGCTGCAAGCGCCAGCACCCGCTGCTCGCATGAGTCAAGCTGTGCACACATACCGACCCGACACTCATGTATCCCGATTGCAATTGGGCCACGGCCCAGTAGTGGGTTGTGGCCCACAGGTTGGGGATCCCTGCACCAGATGGTAGAAAAGATCCCTAAAACCAGTGCTTTTTTTGTAAAAAAAAAAAAAAAAAAAAAAGGGTGCCGGAACTCACACATGTCATACAACCCGCCTTGCCTACCCTACAAGGTCCCATCCAAAAAAGGTGCCGGGCGTTCTATGAGAAAAAAAGCCCTGCCTAAAACTCTCTCTGTTGCCATCTGGTGGTTGTCTGAATGTCTGCAGTTCAGATCCTTTAGGCCAGGTAGCCATTTTCTCGTTTAAGGCATCTTTCCACAAGCTTTGTAATGTTTCTCCAATGGGCCTTCCAGAGGTGAATACTTCAGCATGGCCATTGCTGAGAATTCTGGGAATTTCAAAGAATCTCTCTTTAAGGAAACCTAGTATAGCAGGTTATATACCGTAAACCATATGATAAACAGTTAAGGCAGGGGTAGGCAACCTCGACTCTTTTATGACTCATGGACTTCAACTCCCAGAATTCCTGAGTCATAGCTGACTCAGGAATTCTGGGAGTTGAAGTCCATGAGTCATAAAAGAGCCGAGGTTGCCTACCCCTGGGTTAAGGGAATTAGCTATGTCTAGCCTATAGAAGAGAAGGATTAACAGACATGATAGCTGTCTTCCGGGGTTGGCACAGAAAGGAGGGGATCGACTTATTTTCCAAAGCACCTGAGGGCAGGACAAGAAGCAATGGGTGGAAGCTCCTTAAAAGGGAGATCCAGCTGGAACTAAGGAGGAATTTCCTGACACTGAGAACAATCAGTGGAGCAGCTTGCCTCCTGGAGTTGTGGGTGCTCCATAGCTGGAGGTCTTCAAGAAAAGGTTGGGCATTTATTTGTCCAGGATGCAATTAGATCTTCTTCCTTGGGCAGGGGGTTGGACTAGAAGACCTCCAGAGACCCTTCCAGCCCTTTAATTCTACAATTCTAGATGTATTTCTTCCAGGAAAGTTTCCTTAAGGCTTTCTGCTCCTTAGAGAATGGACAGATCTGATCTGATCTGAGATAGTGGAAGTTCTTGGTTGCCTCCCCCCACCCGCCCAGGGGGCTTCCATGCTGAGGGGGCACTAGAACCTGGGTCTCCCTATTCCTAGTCCACTTCTTTCATCATTGGCTCACCTTAGCTCTTCGGCTGAGACAGTGGGGTTGGCCCAAAGTCCCCCCTGAACCTGGATCTCCCCACTCCTGGTCCAATAGTTTCACCACTAGATTATCCTGGCTCTTGAGAATTCAGTGTTACCAGGCTTTGTGAATAGATGAGGCAGCCAGTTTGGTGTAGTGGTTAAGGCATCAGGCCATAAACTGGGAGACTGTGAGTTCTAGTCCTGCTTTAGGCAGGAAGACAGCTGGGTGACTTTACGCCAGTCCCTCTCCCTAGCAGGAAGAAGAAGGGGAAACCACTTTTGGAAATGTTGCCAAGAAATCTACAGGGAATTAGCCTTATCAGTTGGCTGGAGCCAACAGTGACTCAAAGACACACACACAAACACACAGAGAGAGAGAGACTCAAAGACACACACACAAACACAGAGAGAGAGAGAGAGAGAGAGAGAGAGAGAGAGAGACAAACACACAGAACTGATGAAGGGAAATGTTTCTTCTATGAAACTAAGTTCCTATGGATAGCCAGCTGGTGTTCAGAAGATCAGTGGGTAAAGTTAAATAAAAAATTCCGTAAGAAACATGATATTATCACCATCTTTCTGTAATGGGTGCTTGGAAGCATAATAATAATAATAATAATAATAATAATAATAATAATAATAATAATAATAATAATAATAATAAAGTTAGAAGGGGCCTTGGAGGTCATCTAGTCCACCCCCTGCTCAGGCAGGAAACCCTATACCATTTCGGACAAATGGCTGTCCAGTCTCTTCTTAAAAACGTCCAGTGTTGGAGCATTCACCGCTTCTGGAGGCAGGTTGTTTCACTGGTTAATTGTTCTAAACTGTCAGGAATATCCATATCTTTCCGTGTGTGTAAAAGAGACCTGGTAACCCAATTCAGGAATGCTACCTTATTAAAGGTTACAAAGGTTTGCTTTAGTTTTTAGAAGGATGAACAGGCTTTCCTCTAGGGAAAATCTGACAGAAAAATTATTAAGTAAGACCCAGGGTTAAAATGGCAACAAGTGATACAATGAAATACTTTATAGCAGTATTTCTCAACCTCAGAAACTCTAAGATGGATGTACTTCAACTCCCAGAATTCAACATGTTGGCTGAGGAATTCTGGGAGTTGAAGTTCACCCATCTTAAAGTTGCTGAGGTTGAGAACCACTGCTTTATAGAATAAAATAATGTCTCAATCAGATGACACTTTCTATCATTTACATACTGGTTTGGGAACAGTGGCAAGAAACAGTTTTTAGGAACGAGTAACACTGGTTGCTAAGCTGAAAAAAACCACCAGATCTGAGCTGCAAAACTTCACATGACCACTAGGAAGCAGTAGAGAGAAAGAAAGTCTAACATTTTGCTGGCATCTTAGTGGACATCAGGATTTTCACACCCCAAATATAGTATTCCTGCAAAAGGTCCACAATTATGTATACTGCTATGTGCTTTCTTCTTAAAAATAGGGCCCAGAATACTGAGTTTCCCTTTTTCTCCTGCACCCGTACCTTTTTAACAGGGACAGAGTTCCCCACTGCTCTCCATCACATACTCACCACAGTATCCTGGTGTGCCACATACGGTTTTCATCGTATCTTGCTCATCCACAATTTTAGATAAACCGAAATCACCTGGGAGAAAAAAAAGAAATTGTTGTGTGTATTGATAAAAAAGAATATTTGTAGCTCAGGGTTAAACTGTCTGAGCTTGGTTGTTTTCTTGCAGACATTTCATTACCAAACTAGATAACATCATCAGTGATTGCAGGGAGTGGGGTTTGCTGTCATTTTATATTGTAGTAGCTCGCCCTATCAGGGTTGGTAAGACTGGTGCTGGAGATTCTTTAGTTGGGCTGTTTACTGTTAGCTTGTTTGGCTGTGTGTCATATAATATATGTGGGTATATGCATAATTCTGTATGTATGTATGTATGTATGTATGTATGTATGTATGTATTTATTTTCATCATATTTATGTAGTGTATATTGGAGATGGTGACCCTTTGAGAGCTATATGCAATGAAATTTCATTTTAATGTATGCCGATTAGTGTACATTCAAAGTGACAATAAAGTTATTGTTATTATTCTATTCTATTCTATTCTATTCTAATCTATTCTATTCTATTCTGTTCCCTTGATAGGGGCCCTGTTTACTTCCTGATTATTGCTCTGATGTTAATCTTGGTCTTAATCTCGGCTCACTTAGATGTTGAAGGGCACTGAAAAAAAGTGATTTACGACTGGACGTCACACTTATAATTATCACTGCATCCACTTTGGGTGCTTGACAACCAGAAGATATTTATTTTGGTTGCAGCATCCTAAGATCATGTGGTCACCCTTTGCAAGCTTCCCAGGGGGCTTCCAACAAGGGAAGCCAATGGGCGAAGCCAGATTCGCTTAATGACTATGTGATTCACTTAACAACTTCAGTGGTTTGCTTGGCAACCGTGGGACAAAAGTCACAAAAAATCAACTGCAACTAACTAAATCTCCTTGCTGAGGAATGGAAAATTTTGATCCCAATTGTGGTCGCAAGTCAAGGACTACCTTATCAGTAGCTCAGGGTTGCACGGTGGAGTCCTTGGTGCTCTCTTGGTTTGGTTGATGTTTTTCACAGTTCATTACCCAATGAATGACTAGGTAATGTCATCAGCGTAAGAAAACCAACCAAATAAGAATCTGGAACTCCAACAGAAAAGAATATTTGTAGTTCAGGATTCAGTTACGGCAAGGGTCTTCAAATGTGGCAATTTTAAGACTTGTGGACTTCAACTCCCAGAATTCCTCAGCCAGCCAGGCTGGCTGGCTGAGGAATTCTGGGAGTTGAAGTCCATAAGTCTTAAAGTTGCCAAGTTTGAAGACCACTGTGTTATGAGCCCTTGATGCTCTCTCTTTGATGCTCTCTGAGCTTAATTATTTTCTTGCAGACGTTTCATTACCCAACTAGGGAACATCATCAGTGCTGCTGATGTTACCTAGTTGGGCAATGAAATGACTGCAAGAAAACCACCAGACTGAGAGAGCACCAAGGATCCCACAGATATTCTTTGTGGGATGAATTTTAGATGGATTATGATTGATTCTTAAGCCGTCTCCCACCCCTTGACACTCAGTTGGGGTTTGGCCCTCTGGTCCGCACTAGAGTAATTATTCCTGTATATTAAAATCATAGTAATTGATAGACTCATGCAGCATGTTACTGATATTCTGTTCTGGGCTATAGTCATTATTTGCCAGGAAAGAATGCTATGTCATTCTGCTTAGAGCAGAAAATATTGTTAAAACAGTAATTCTAATATAGATATCGGTAATCCTTGACATGTTCACAACTGAGCCCCAGGTTTCCGTTGCTAAGTGAGACATTTGTTAAATGAGTTTTGCCCCATTTTACAACTTTTCTTGCCACAGTTGTTAAGTGAATCACTACAACAACAACAACAACAACAAC
>NW_015386401.1:856604-906075 GCF_001527695.2 Protobothrops mucrosquamatus | reverse complement strand
GGTCATCTAGTCCAACCCCCTGCTCAGGCAGGAAACCCTATACCATTTTGGACAAATGGCTGTCCAGTTTCTTCTTAAAAACTTCCAGTGTTGGAGCATTCACCGCTTCTGGAGGCAGGTTGTTCCACTGGTTAATTGTTCTAACTGTCAGGAAGTTTCTCCTTAGTTCTAGGTTGCTTCTCTCCTTGATCAGTTTCCATCCGTTGCTTCTTGTCCTGCCTTCAGGAGCTTTGGAGAATAGCTGGACTCCCTCTTCTTTGGGGCAGCCCCTGAGATATTGGAACACTGCTATCATGTCCCCCCTTGTCCTTCTCTTCATTAAACTAGACATTCCCAATTCCAGCAGCCGTTTCTTATATGTTTTAGCCTCCAGTCCCCTGATCATCTTAGTTGCTCTTCTTCTCTGCACTCTTTCTAGAGTCTCAACATCTTTTTTACATCGTGGTGACCAAAACTGGATGCAGTATTCCAAGTGTGGCCTTACCAAGGCATTGTAAAGTGGTATTAACACTTCACGTGATCTTGATTCCATCCCTCTGTTAATGCAGCCCAGCACTGTGTTGGCTCTTTTGGCAGCTGCAGCACACGGCTGGCTCATATTTAGGTGATTGTCCTCTAGGACTCCGAGGTCCCTCTCACAGTTACTACTATTGAGCAAGGTACCCCCTACACTATACCTGTACATTTGGTTTTTCTTGCCTAAATGTAGAACCTTACTTTTTTCACCATTGAATTTCATTTTGTTAGATAGTGCCCAGTGTTCAACTCTGTCCAGATCCTTATTAAATTAGTAACATGGTTGTTAAGGGAATCTGGCTTCCCCATTGACTTTGCTTGTCGGAAAGTTGGAAAAGGTGATCACATGTCCCAGGGACTCTGCGACTGTCAAAAATATCAGTCAGCTGCCAAGCGTCTGAATTTTGATCACATGACCCTGGGGATGCTGTAACAGTTATTTATAAGTGTGAAAAACGGTCATAAGTCACTTTTTCAGTGATGTTGTAACTTCGAACGGTCACTAAATGAACTGCTGTAAGTTGTGGTGGTTCTGCATGTATGCTGTTCAATTAGTCAACCCTTAATTTAAGGTATAATCTGAGGTAAAGAAGACCCATTTCTCCCAAAACATCTGTTAAATTCAAAATCCTGTCATTTGTGTAAGCTGCATAATGACATTATAACGCAAATCATGTAAATTTACACAAATGTCACATCAGATAACATCTTACAAAATGTATCATAAATTCTTTTTTTTTTTTTGCTTTGGATCAAATGATTTATATCCTTCATATCAGTTTACCTCAAATGACATGAATTGACGCAAAGGACATAATTTGCAACGCCTGCAAAATGATATCCTCACGCAATTGATGTTAATTGCCACAGTGGAGTATTTTTCCACCTAGTGGTTCTTTGCGAACAATGGATAACTGTCCCCCACCCTTAGTCTGTTAAAATAAGATTTCACTATATAATATTTTCTGTTTACTTCTTCCCAAACATACCAATTTTGAGTGGAGCATCGGGGGAGAGATCTGCGTAGAGAAGATTTTCTGGTTTGAGGTCACGGTGGACGACTCCATTTGAATGCAGATACTAAAAGAGACAAAGATAGAAAAACATGCGACATTTTGAAGTAAAAAGTCCCTTACTTCTGTATGCTGTCAAAAAGAATTCCTTTGGAACAAGCGAATTAATTATTTCTTATTTATTTCATGTATTTAATCAAGTTATTAGCCACCTCAAATGGCAAAGTAACTTTAGGTGGCATTGGATGGCATTTCAAATTTTTCTGACTTGTGGCATTTGTGTACGACCACTCAAAATATCATGTATAGGTAGTCCTCAACTTACAACAGTGACTGCTCAAAGTTACAATAACAGAACTGAAAAAAGTGACTTATGACCTTCTTTCA
Source organism: Protobothrops mucrosquamatus (assembly GCF_001527695.2). Taxonomy (NCBI): domain Eukaryota; kingdom Metazoa; phylum Chordata; class Lepidosauria; order Squamata; family Viperidae; genus Protobothrops; species Protobothrops mucrosquamatus. The sequence goes on along the minus strand of NW_015386401.1, from coordinate 904,159 downwards.
CCATTATAACCTTTGCAGCATCCCCTTGAGCATATGATCAAAATTTAGATGCTTGGTAACTGATTCATATTTATGACCACTGCTGGGTCTCAAGACCATGTGATCACCTTTTGCGACTTTCTGACAAACAAAGTCGAAGCCAGATTCACTAAACAAGTGTGATACTAACTTAACAGCAACGGTGATTCACTTAACAAATGAGGTAAGAAAGGCTGTAAAATGGGGCAAAACTCACTTAACAAAGGTCTCACTTAACAACTGAAATTTTGGGCTCAATTGTGGATGTAAGTCAAGGACTACTTGTATTATTACAGGTAGGCCTCGATTTACGATCACAATTGGGACCAGAAGTTCTGTCATTAAGTAAGGTACATGTTGCCCAATTTTACTACTTTTTTTGTCACCGTCATTAAATGAATCCACCATCCCCCATTTGCTATGCTTCTCAGGAGCCTCTGAGAGGGTCACAAAGGGCAATTATGTGGCCCTGGGACACTACAAATATCATAAATGCATGCCAGTTGCCAAGTGCCCAAATTTTGATCATGTGACTGCAGGGATGCTGCAATGGATTTTTTTTTCAGCGCCATCATAATTTTGAATGGTTGTTCAATTAATCGTCATAAGTCAAGGAGTATTTGCAGCAGCATTCCAATGTAAATCAATAAGGTGTTATAAGTACTGAGGCTTTTCAATTTGGTATCTTATCTTAAAAACCAAGACAGTGCTAGGCTGCATTAACAGAGGGATAGAATCAAGATCACCTGAAGTGTTAATACCACTTTACAATGCCTTGGTAAGGCCACACTTGGAATACTGCATCCAGTTTTGGTCAGCACGATGTAAAAAAGATGTTGAGACTCTAGAACCGTGGTGGCAAACCTATGGCACACGTGCTACAGGCAGCATGCGGAGCCATCTCTGGTGGCACGCGAGCCATTGCTGGGCCGAGCTGTTCCCTCCTCCTCTCCGCGCATGCGCAGCTCTCCGCACATGTGCAGTCTGGGAATAGGCGAGAGGCTATAAAAGGAGCAACTTTTGGCAGAAGCAGCATTTGCTGCAGACAGCGAGAGAGCGAGCACAAGTTGGAGTGGACTGCAAGTGAGTGAGCGAGTGAGCACGAGCCAACAGCTCGGTGGCCATGCCCACTCAGTGGCCACACCCACCTGGCACCCGGTGATGCATAAGTGGGTTTTGGGTTGCAGTTTGGGCACTCAGTCTCTAAAAGGTTTGCCACCATTGCTCTAGAAAGAGTACAGAGAAGAGCAACAAAGATGATTAGGGGACTGGAGGCTAAAACATATAAGGAATGGTTGCTGGAATTGGGTATGTCTAGTTTAATGAAGAGAAGGACGAGGGGAGACATGATAGCAGTCTTCCAATATCTCAGGGGCTGCCACAAAGAAGAGGGAGTCCAGCTATTCTCCAAAGCACCTGAAGGCAGGACAAGAAGCAACGGATGGAAACTAATCAAGGAGAGAAGCAACCTAGAACTGAGGAGAAATTTCCTGACAGTTAGAACAATTAACCAGTGGAACAACCTGCCTCCAGAAGCGGTGAATGCGCCAACACTGGAAGTTTTTAAGAAGAGACTGGACAGCCATTTGTCTGAAATGGTATAGGATTTCCTGCTTGAGCATGGGGTTGGACTAGATGACCTCCAAGATCCCTTCCAACTTTATTATTATTATTATTATTGTTGTTGTTGTTGTTGTTATTAGTATTATTATTATTATTATTATTATTATTATTATTATTATTACTACTACTACTACTACTACATAGGGCCTCCTGCTTGACAAGAGGGTAGGACTAAAAAATCTCCAAGGTCCCTTCCAACTTTGACAATGTTCTGTTGTGTTCTAAATTTATTAGCTTGCCTCAACGCTATCTGCATTCTGTTCAGGATGGTTATAGCCTTGTTTCTGAATCATTAAGATAAAATCCAGCTTTTAATTCAAATAAATTTCTAAGTTCCTAAGCAATTGGAGGACCTTATTTCTTTCAGTTGCTAATTTCTTTTTATTTTCTTGTTTTCTCCCAAATCATTAATAAAGACAAATATATTCACAGATTACACCGGGACCGCAAACTGATCAAACGATAGGCAATTCTTCACTCGTGCTGTGAACAAAGGAGAGACGCAATTCTAGGCCCGAGAACAAATTATAGGAACAAAATATATTCTCTACTATTGAAATTATGGGCAGAAAATGCACAGAAGCTGCTTCTGCTTAAAAACGGCAGGGAACCCTTTGTTGGATTATTTCTGAATAATTCCGAATAAATACTATATATCAGGAGTTGAACCACAGCAACAGCACCTTGCTCTGTACTGTTGTTTGGCTGGCTGGGGAATTCTGGGAGTTGGAGTCCACAGGTCTTAAAAATGGCCAAGGACGGACATCCCTGTCTTGCATCCCAATTGTTCTTTTCATTCACTCAGCTGTTAAGATCTCTGACCATTTGATAGCCTTTCTTTCCCGGCCCAGAGTGATGGAGCCAAATTCTCACTTTTGCACAAAGCTAACGATGGACTACTTTTGTATATGAATGTCTCTCATATTTTAAAACCCCCTGGTTGCCTTGGAAACCATCTTCCCTGACCTTTAGTACTGCGAAACAGCGGCCTACTAATGTTCCCTCTAAGAATTATAGATTTCTTTCTTGTTCTTTTATGCAGTGTTGAAATTTAGGCGGCAGGAAAGAGCTTAATGCCAGATACACGCTACCATTTCTTTCCCTGCTTGTCCCTGTTTTTTAAGCGGCTTCTCTTCGGGAGCAATTCCTCAGGGGCCGGGAGGGAGGGGGCTGAATACCAAATATGGAATTGTCTGCATTTCAAAGGATTCGGGAATGTTATTTATGAAACTCGTGCAGAATAGAATTACACAGAACAGAATTAAGAACGTCCCTTAAGGGGGTGTCATTCCAAACCAAGATTAATGTATGATTTGCAAGGTGAAGCCAGCCATCTTCTCCCTACTTGAGAATTATTCTCTCCAACCTCAGTTGCTGGCAGCTTCCACATTCACAAAGCTCAAATAATAATAAATATAATAACAACAACAACAACAACAACAACAATAATGAAAGTTGGAAGGGTCCTTGGAGGTCATCTAGTCCAACCCCCTGCTCAGGCAGGAAACCCTATACCAGTGATGGTGAACCTTTTAGAGACCGAGTGCCCAAATTACAACCCAAAACCCACTTATGTATCATCGGCTGCCAGGTGGGCGTGGCCCATTGGGTGGGCGTGGCCCATTGGGTGGGCATAGCTTTGGTGGTAAAGGCAGACTGGGTGGGACTAAAAAGTTCAATCAATCAATTCCAACTTTGCGAGATTTTTTTTTTGTGAGAAGTTGAAATTGATTGACTGATTGAACCTTTTTTTTTTTTTTTTGCACACGGCAGTGGAGGCCTAAAGCGAAAAGGTTTTATAAAACCCAGCGGAAGGCCTAGGACTGGGGCGACGGTGCGCGTGCCCACAAAGAGGGCTCTGCGTGCCACCTGTGGCACGCGTGCCATAGGTTCGCCACCACGGCCCTATACCATTTCAGACAAATAGCTATCCAGTCTCTTCTTAAAAACTTCCAGTGCTGGAGCATTCACAGCTTCTGGAGGCAGGTAGTTCCACTGATTAATTGTTCTAACTGTCAGGAAGTTTCTCCTTAGTTCTAGGTTTCTTCTCTCCTTGGTTAGTTTCCATCCGTTGCTTCTTGTTCTGCCTTCAGGCGCTTTGTAGAATAGCATGACTCCCTCTTCTTTGTAGCAGCCCCTGAGATATTGTCCCCCCTCGTCCTTCTCTTCATTAGACTAGACATACCCAATTCCAGCAACCATTCCTCATACGTTTTAGCTTCCAGTCCCCTGATCATCTTTGTTCCTCTTCTCTGCACTCCTTCTAGAGTCTCAACTTTCAGTCTCTACTTTCAGACATTGGTTGAACGAGCTGTAACTTGTTGGTTAATCTGTCAAATAAACAACTATGTTCTCAATTTCCATTCATTTAGTGACTATTCGAAGTTACAATGGCACTGGAAAAAGTGACTTATGATCATTTTTCACACTTACAACTGTTGCAGCATGATCAAAATTTAAATGCTTGGCAAATGGGGGGTATTTATAATGTCAGTTGCAGTGTCCCGTGATCCCCTTTAGAGACCTTCTGACAAGCAAAGTCAATGGGGAAGCCAGATTCACTTAACAACCGTGTTACCAACTGAACAACGGTGGAAAGAAAAGTCGTACAATGGGGCAAAACTCACCTAACAACTGTCTCGATTGCCAACAGAAATTTGGGGCCAAACTGTGGTCGTATGTCTAGGTCTACTTGTGCTAATTAGACTTAAAACAACACTGCACCGATAATCCTTGAATTATGACTGTAATGGAGGCCGCCCATTACAATAATAAATCATGACGGTTGGAAAATGGGTCACCCAAATCACCAACCCGATTTTACAACTTTTTTGCAGCAGTTGTAAAGTGAACAGTGCATTCAGTAAGCAAAGCCATGGCTTACTACAGGGTGTTTTTTATCAAAAACAAGAAGCAAATGCCTATCTTTGACAAAAAGATTGTAAATGTATTTTTACAGCTGTAAATGCAGAATGGTTGCTGAATACCTAAAATGCGATCCTATGACTGTGGGGGGGAGGGGCCCTGGCCATCAGAACTAGGTTATAAGTTGTAATGATCTGTTGTAATATCAAGGACTCGCTAAGCTAAGCACCTGGTATATAACCTGAGGACTACTTGTAAATCATGATTTTTCAAATCACATCAATCCAAATAAAATGTTTTAGTGTGATTTTTGAATCTGTTCTAGTACTTCCTTTCTGCTCCAATTTCTCCCTCAGGTCTGTTCTTTAGCCTAGAAAAAGTTTGCCTGTAACACGCTGGATCTATCGCTTCTTTGATGGTGCAAAATAGAGAAAGGATCACCTGATGGCCTACTTTCCTTCTCGATTCTACTGCTGTGATGCACGTAAAAGAGTTAGGGCTGGAATAGCCATAGGCCACTCCCTTACTCTCCATGTTAATTACCCCCAAGACTATTACCAATGGCTCAGGAAATTGCAATTCATTTTGAGGTCAATTCTTGTTCATCTCTCTCTCACACATAACACTCCCTGATTTGCTTGCATTTTATTCTGTTTTGCCAGGTTTTGTTTTTTTTTTTAGAAAAAACAATCTTTGCTGATGTTTTATAAATATCCCTCAAGCTCTATTTTGGCTGGCTGAACTGAGTGCGCATGTGCTCACTGTGATCTGAATGTAGCGATCGACCGGGTGTGCGCTGAGGGCAAAATAAATTGGAAATCACCCATAGTAATTTTCCAAGACAGCACTCAGTCGCAACCAAATCCCAGGGGAAATTGTGCAGCTAAGTATTCTCCTAGATGGGTATATTGGATGCACTAGCTTTGTTGTTGTTAGTTGCGAAGCCTTCTCTGTGGGTGCCCCCACCCTCTGGAATGAACTACCCCCCGAGATTCGGATAATTCCGGATCTCCTTACCTTCCGTCGCGCCCTCAAGACATGGCTCTTTCAGCAAGCGGACCTGACCTAGGGTGGATTTTATACTGGGTTTTTTAGGAATTTGGAAGACACAACTTTAAAATTTGGTTTAATTCGGTTTTAAGGGGGGGGATTGTATATATGCTTTGGTTTTAAATATGTTGTGCGCCGCCCTGAGTCCCGCCGGGAGAAGGGCGGCATATAAATTAAATTAAATAAATAAATAAATAAATAAATGTCCGACCCATCGCGACCCCATGGACAACGTTCCTCCAGGCCTTCCTGTCTTCTACCATCTTCTGGAGTCTATTCAAGCTCACGCCTACTGCTTCAGTGACTCCATCCAGCCACCTCATTCTCTGTCATCCTCTTCTTCTATTGCCCTCCATCTTTCCCGGCATTAGGCCCTTCTCCAGTGAGTCCTTCCTTCTCATTAGGTGGCCAAAGTATTTGAGTTTCAACTTCAGGATCTGGCCTTCTAAAGGTCAGTCGGGGTTGATCTCTTCTAGGACTGACCGGTTTGATCGCCTTGCAGTCCAGGGGACTCGCAGGAGTCTTCTCCAGCACCATAATTCAAAGGCCTCAATTCTTTGGCACTCAGCCTTTCTTATGGTCCAACTTTCACAGCCATACATTACAACTGGGAAAACCATGGCCTTGACTATATGTACTTTTGTTGGCAGGGTGATGTCTTAACTCAGAGCAAAACTATTTAGAGATAGTCCTCGACTTAATGACCACAATTGGGAGCAGAATTTCCATTACAAAGCAGAATGGTTATTAAGTGAGTCGTGTCCAATTTGTACGACCTTTTTGTCACAGTTGCTAAGCATGTTACTGCAGTTGTTAAGTGAATCATGAGGTCATTAAGCAAATCCAGCTTCTCCCACTGACTTTACTTTTCAGAAGCTGGCCAAGAAGGTCACAAAGGGGCCATCACATGACCCTAGGATGCGGCAACCATCATGAATACATGCCGGTTGCCAAGCATGTATTTGGATCATGTGTGTGAGGATCGGTTGTAAGACTTTGTGAGAAAAAGTCCTAAGTCACTTTTTTCAGTGTCACTGTAACTTTGAACAGTCACTAAATCAGGGGTCTTCAAACTTGGCCCTTTTATGACTTGTGGACTTCAACTCCCAGAATTCCTCAGCCAGCGTGCCTGGCTGAGGAATTCTGGGAGTTGAAGTCCACAAGTCATAAAAGGGCCAAGTTTGAAGACGCCTGCACTAAATGAATGGTTGTAAGTCGAGAACTGCTTGTAAAGGCGGAGAGAAAATTCCAGGGGTTGACAGAAGAGGGACTCAATTTGATGGGAAATTTATTCTTCATTTGTAGTTATTGAAGAAACATTTGGTTGTCGGTGACTGAGGGGGGGGGGAAATATTCACCCTGCCCATTGAGATCCTACTTTCTCAATCAGTAGTAGTAGTAGTAGTAGTAGTAGTAGTAGTAGTAGTAGTAGTAGTAGTAATAATAATAGTAGTAATAATAATAATAATAATAATAATAATAATAATAATAATAATAATAATAAAGTTGGAAGGGACCTTGGAAGTCATCTAGTCCAACCCCCTGCTCAGGCAGGAATCCCTATACCATTTCGGACAAATGGCTGTCCAGTCTCTTCTTAAAAACTTCCAGTGTTGGAGCATTCACCGCCTCTGGAGGCAGATTGTTCCACTGGTTAATTGTTCTAACTATCCTTGAGTTACGACCACAATTGAACCCAAAATTTATGTTGCTAAATTTATTTTTGTTAAGTAAGTTTTGCCCCATTTTACAACTTTTCTTGCCACAGTTGTTAAGTAAATCATTGCACTGGTTAACTTAGGAACACCGTTGGTAAGTGGCTTCCCCACTGACTTTGCTTGTCAGAAGCTCACAAACGCGGATCATATGACCCAGGGACACTGCAGCCGTCATAAATATGAACTAGTTGCTAAGCGTCTGAATTTGGATCATGTGACCATGGGGACACTGCAACCGTCGTTTATAAAAAACGGGCATAAGTCACTTTTTTAGTGCTGTTGTAACTTTGAACGGTCACTAAATAAACTGTTGTAAGTTGAGGACTACCTATACATTAAAATAAGGTATATCTTCTATATAAATAAAAATGTAAATGTTCGTTTGTTCAAAATCTTAAATCTCCGAAAGTTCTTCACCGATTGCTTTGAAATTTTGATACAACGTTGCATTCGAATACGCGCGTGTTTTTATATACCTACTATTATATAGATGTCACACCTGTGACACAAACGTGCGCTTTCTCTTTTCTTTCTTTTCCATTTAACCAGACTGAGCCACAGCAATGCGTGGCTGGGTACAGCTAGTATTAAATAAAACTTTTTTCTCTCGCAGCCAAACTCATAGTCCCTAAGACAGAGGTACAAGTGGATTTGAGAGTGCTAGTGGACTCGGGGTGTTACCGGTGCGTGATCAGCTTGCCACTTGCCCTTAAGATGGGTATACGGGCAAGATTGCTCTCCAAGCCCGTGAGATTTCATCTATCGGAACCATGACACTGCCAGGGGAATTCTGGGAGTTGAACTCCACACATCTTAAAGTTGCTGAGGCTGAGAAATACTGACGTAAAGGATCCCCAGATGCCTTTTTCATCTTTACTTTCTTTTTCTCTGCATCCCTCCCTTTCTTTCAGTGCCAATTATTATTGGAGTTATCTTTGCTTTCTTCTGCCGTAATTGTTCTACTTTTTTTTCCATTCTTTATATTTTGTCATTTTCTCCAGTTCTTTCTCCTCTGTTCTGCTATCCCCAGGTATTGCAATGTGCACTATTTATTATTCTTACTGCCAACGTAGGGAAACTACTGGTTATAAGTTGCTGATTTCAGAGCACTGAGAAGGGCAGCTTTCAAAGATAATAATAATAATTGAACGTTGAAAAAAACGAAGTCATAACTTCAAAAAACGAAGTACACACACAAACCTCCCACCATCAGAGGGGCACTCTTGCATAAATCCATGAAAAGCAGGGACCTCAATTGTGTGCCTGCCTACGAAATTCCAGTTACAGAAAAGGTGCCTTTGAAAGGTGGCAAAATTTATATTTCCGTTTCCTTAGCAACCAAAATTCTACCCTCCAAAACAGATGCAAGGACATGAGCCTAGAAAAAGGAAGGAAACATTCAGACAGCTTACGGAGACCGCTTCCAGGATCTGTTTCACCACGTGGGCTGCATCCCTTTCGCTGTAGAATCCCCTCTCTACAATCCTGCGGAAAAAGCATGCAGATTTTTTTTTAAAAAAATATTTTTTTTCACCCTGCACAGCCAGCCTGACTGTCAACCTGTAAATCTGCTTTGGGAGGAAAAATGCTTAAAAATTAGTAAGCTGGTGGGTGTACTGGTTTCTTTTCTGTTGCTTTAACATGTGATACAAGGAGGAGGAGGAGGAGGAGGAGGAGGAGGAGGAGGAAGAGGAGGCTGGGAACTTTTGCAGCAGAGATGGCAGGAATGGCAGGTTGCTAGGCAACCAGAGCATTCCTTTTCTTGGTGGATGCAAAAGGGAGAAGGCAGCAGGGGTTGCTAGGCAACCATCCACACATTCACTCCTCCCTGGTTCTCTGTCTTTGCTGCCATCTAGAAGTCACCCAAAGTATTGCAGCCCAGATTTGTTCATGCTTGTAACTTGTGAGCATCTGCAATGGTTTGTTGGAAAGGCCCTGGGCAATAGAAGGGAAAGGCCTTAGGAGATAGAAGGAAAGATCTTGGGAGCAGAAGGAAGAGACTGTAGGAGACAGACAGGAAAGGCTCTGGGAAATAGTAGGAAAAGGCCTTGGGAGGCAGAAGGGAACACCTTGGGGGCAGAAGGAAAAGGCCTTGGGAGACAGAAGGGAAAGATTTTGGGAGACAGGAAGGAAAGGCCTCGAAAGATAGAAGGAAAAGGTCTAGGCCAGGGGTAGGCAACCTTGGCTCTTTTATGACTCGTGGACTTCAACTCCCAGAATTCCTCAGCCAACCATGCTGAGGAGAAAGGAGAGGTTTCCTTGCTGAGCCAGGCTGGCTCAGGAATTCTGGGAGTTGAAGTCCACGAGTCATAAAAGAGCCAAGGTTGCCTACCCTTGGTCTAGGGAGATAGAAGGGAAATACCTTGACAGACGGAAGAGAAATGTCTTGGGAGACAGAAGCAAAGGCATTATGAGACCGAAGGGAAAGGCCTTGGGAGAAAGAAGAGCTGCAGAACCCCACAGATCCCAGCCCACAGATAGAAGGAGGGCATAGAAAGCTTCTCAGAAGGGACCCTCCCTAGGTTTTTTTGCAGAGTAAAAGGAAAGGAAGGGAGAAATATTTTTAGACTTGCAAGATTCTATTCATATAACCTTACAATAAAGATAGAGTTGGTATTCATTGTTGTGCTTCTTGTCTGGACTCCCTCTCAAAGAGCTAATAGCATCACACATTTAAAAGGGGGGGCTGGGGGCTTTGATCGTGACTTGATTTTTTTATTCCCCCCCCCTCAGGGTGTCCCTTTGTGCAGTTAAAGATTCACAGAAAATGAAAGGAAGCCCATTTTTTAGAAGAGAGGAAAAATTTTTGCTTAGCAGGATATTTTTTTTTCAAATTCCCTGTCTATTCTAGAGCCCTGATTTCCCGGTGGTCTCCTATCCATAACTAACCAGGCTTGATCTCGATTAGCTTTCCAAAATCTACCAACATCAGGCACGAAGGGAAAAAGAAACCCTTTCTTTGCTTATATATCCTATTGCTAGTTATTCGTAATCTCTAGTAATGACTAGATATTCATGGAAGTTTACCTGGCTTCTTAAACAATTATTCAGTAACTTGGCCTCCTGCCCCAAAGTGTCTGGCAAATTCTATCCCTCTTGATATCAGCCAATTCATACTTTCATTTCATGCCTGGTTTGCAATGGCCATTCTCAGACATCATGATTAATTCCCCATCCCAATGGGTCACGGCCATCCATTGTATTTATTTTCCAAGAACACAGACAATGCTAGAATCTCTCATTTCCTTTTGCAATTGGTCATTTCCCCTTTAGCTCTGTTGGTAAAAAAAAACTAAAACAAATTTAAACAAATTAAAGTAAGGTCAATCAAGGAAGCCTGGCTGGTGCAGGCACATTTATGTCCCATCAATTCTAAAAAATTAACTATCTCCATTTTCAGCAAGAGCTGAAGCCAGAAAGGCAGAAGGCAAGGCTAAGGAAACTGGAGCCTAGAGACTCTGTACTGATTGTTGTGAATTAAACCAATCACCTTTTCTGTGTCCCAAACACATCTTTTCCCCATGGCAACAAATCATTCTCCTTCCCTTTGTTCAATTAGTCATCTTTAATTAAGAATCTGTCAATTAAGCCAAGGTTTCTCCTGTGTTACCTGTCAAACAGCTCACCACCTGTCACCAATTCAAGGATGAGTGTGATCTCTGTGGGGGTTTCAAAGATGTCTTTGAGTTTGATCTAAAAGCAAATAGGAAGAAATAGAAAAGGATGAGTAACTTTGATCTAAAGCTTTGCAGAAATGAGGAAAAAGCCATGGAAATTCCAAACATTCACACTTTTTTGCACGCCCATCTGCACAGACACAATTTAAAACTGTCCATTCTAAGATATTGTGCAGATTTGCAAGATTTAGAAAGAAACCTCAATCTTCTTGATCTTATGACATTATATGCATCAATATTAGAGGTTGGCAAATCTTTTGAGGTTTATTAATTTGGCAAGTATATTATGCCCATTGGGTTGAAGTTAAGAATAATTTCAAAACTGCATTAAAATCTCTATCCCTATTACAGGTAGGCCTCGACTTACAATCACAACTGGGACTAGAATTTCCATTGCTAAGCAAAAGTGGTTGTAAGTGAATTGCACTTGATTTTACAACCTTTTTTTGCCATGGTTGTTAAGTGAATCACTGCAGTTGTTAAGTGAATCTTGATAAACAAATTCAGCTTTGCCAATTGACTATGCTTGTCGGAAGCTGGCTGACAGTGGCGATCTCATGAATAGGACGCTGTAACCATTGTAAATACATGCCAGTTGCCAAGCACCCAAATTTTGATCATGTGACCGTGGGGATGCTATGATGGTCATAAGTGCGAGGATGGGCGTACGATAATTTTTTTCAATGCCACGGTACTTAGAACTGGGAATTTAAAATGACGATTCAGTTTTATTTTGGGGATTTTGCTGCACAAAACTGATATTAGATCAGTTTTCATTCAGATGCAAATTGCACACATTTCTCACCAATAATGATTCAGACGCCTAAGCTGTTCTGATTTGTGTGTGTGTGGTTTTTTTTAAAGTGCTAATTTATATTAAAAAGTCCAAACTGAATTGCCAGCTGGGTCCTCCTATTCTGAGACCTCAAATAATATGTCTTTCGGTGGAATCTCTTCTCTGACCCAGAACAATGGTATGTCAGAGACACTGCAAGAAATAAAGTTAAGGGCATTGTGGAAAACTAAATGAAGGTCTATATCCAGCTCAGAAAGGTGAAGGATTTATACAGGTAATGCTTGACTTATGACTACTTGCTTAGTGACCATTTGAAATTATGTCATTCTCTCCAAAATGTACTTATGACCCCAATTCAAAGTTCGATGGCCACCCCCCCCCCTGCAATCATATGATCTCATTTTGACGCTCGGCAATTGACCTGCATTTATGGCTGTTTGCAGCATCCCATAGTCACATGACCACCATTTACAATGTTGTTGGGGTTTTTTGGCCAGAAATCAACATTTACTTCCGGTTCCCTGCAAAAAACACCCCTTGCTGACAATGCGTTCATTCAAAGATCACGGTGTGTTGCTTAATGACCGTTGCGTTCACTTAATGCTAGTTGCAAAAAAAAATAAATCATATAATCAGGTTGGTCACATGGCTGACTTGACTTGCGACTGTCATGACATACGACAGAAAATCTGGGCTCCATAACGGTCATAACTTGAGGGCTACCTGTAAACGCCTAAAACAAGCAATAGTATTCACCGAGACACACTATGGAAGCAAAAATTGGATTTTGAAGAAGTAGAATAGGAAGAGGAGTGTGGATGCTTTTGAAGTTTGCCATTAGAGAGCTATTATGGACAGGCTAAAAATAAACGGATCATCAAACAAATCAATTCAGAGGTCTCACTCCTGGCACAGATGGCCAAATTATCATACTATGGATGCATTAAGCAAAGACTCGGCTCCCTCGCGGAGGCTCTAATGCTGGGAAAGCTGGAAGGAGGAAAGGAAAAAAAAGGAGGACAAGCAGCAAAATAATAGAAGGACTCTGTTACAGTGGTAATAATAATAATAATAATAATAATAATAATAATGATGATGATGATGATGATGATGATGATGGAAGGGACCTTGGAGGTCATCTAGTCCAACCCCCTGCTCAGGCAGAAGCCCTATACCATTTCAGACAAATGGCTGTCCAGTCTGTTCTTAAAAACTTCCAGTGTTGGAGCATTCATCGCTTCTGGAGGCAGGTTGTTCCACTGGTTAATTGTTCTAACTGTCAGGAAGTTTCTCTGTAGTTCCAGGTTGCTTCCCTTGATCAGTTTCCATCTGTTGCTTCTTGTCCTGCCTTCAGGCGCCTTGGAGAATAGCTTGACTCCCTCTTCTTTGGGGCAGCCCTTGAGATATTGGAACCCTGCTATCATGTCCCCCCTCGTCCTTCTCTTCATTAAACTAGACATACCCAATTCCAGCAACCATTCCTTATATGTTTTAGCTTCCAGACCTCTAATCATCTTTGTTGCTCTTCTCTGTACTCTTTCTAGAGTCTCAACATTTTTTTTACATCGTGGTGACCAAAGCTGGATGCAATATTCCAAGTGTGGCCTTACCAAGGCATTGTAAAGTGGTATTAACACTTCACGTGATCTTGATTCTATCCCTCTGTTAATGCAGCCTAACACTGTGTTGGCTTTTTTGGCAGCTGTAGGTGATGAGTACCATGTTGGAAGATCTGAAGGGCCAGGTTGGGGAAAGACAAATTTATCTCTGTGGATACTAAGAGTCGACACCAGCTTGAGGGCTAGTCCTTGACTTACAATCATTTGCTTAGTGACTGTTCAAAATTACAACAGCCCTGAAAATAATGACTTATGACCGTTGCAGTATCCTCATGATCAAAATTCAGGCACTTGGCAACTGGCCTGTATTTATGATGGTTGCGTTGTCCCGGGGTCATGCAACCCCCATTTGTAACCTTCCCAGCTGGCATCCACAAGCAAAGTCAACAAGGGAAGCCAGATTCGTTTAATGACCGCACAGTTCACTTAAGAACTGCAGTGATTCGCTTAACAAGTGTGGCAAAATGGTCATAAAATGGGGCAGAACTCACTGCCTTGCTTATCAACAGAATTTTGGGGTTCAGTTATGGTTGTAAGTTGAGGTCTACCTGTAATCCACAAGACTCATATCTTCTAGAAAGCATTATACACACTGCATAACTGCAACTCAAAAATCAATGGAAGACATAAACCATCTTTTTTTAAAGGTTGCCTGGAAGCAGTTTTGAAGGTTGCCTGGAAGCCAGCAAATATATATAAAAAAATTATATTTATTATAAATACACATGAATATTATATTTGATCTAAATATACTAAACACACGTCACAAGGTTTGACTTTTTAAGGCTTAGGCTTAGCAACAAAGGGAGTAAATCACAAGATTATTGAAAGATTCCCAGCTGTCATAGAAACCTTAAATCACAGCTTTTTGTATTCTTTATGACAATACAATGAAGCTAAAACCCAGAGTCTATTAGCTGAGAGGGAAATATTTGCAAACCCCCTTTCAAATTTTCTCTTTCCAACTATCCCACCCTCTCAGAAAATTGTTCCATAATAGTTTCTTAAGATGTTAGTGACACTGTGAATTTCATACCACTTTAATCATTACTTCCCCAGCTCAGGGTGCTTCCTTTGGTGATCCTACAATACCAGTCACACCAGGAAGAGGCTTAATGCTTCCTTCTAATATAGGGCTCTGCAATCATTTTCTTATTAACTTCAAAAGTTTGCAATCCTATTATCACTTCGTATCAGCTGAATGCTGGCAGCAGAAGGGAAAGTTACACGTCGCAACGGTAAACAATGAAATGAAATTTGCCATCTTCTCTTTTTTTTCTGGAACTTTTCGAACGAAGAAATGTGTCCAGAGAACAAAAAACAAAGCTGATTTTTTTTTTTAGAAAAAGAAAAAAAAAGAAAAGCTGAGATTTTATTGTTCGTGGAAGAAACTAGATTGGTAACTACGTAGGAGAAAGAAATTCATAGCCTTTGGTATATTCTCAGGGCCGCTGCATAGAATCTATCAGTTTGCTAAGGAAGAGGGAGGGAGGGAGGGAGGGAGGGAGGGAGAGAGAGAGAGAGAGAGAGAGAGAGAGAGAGAGAGAGAGAGAGAGAGAGAGAGAGAGAGAGAGAGAGAGAGAGAGAGAGAGAGAGAGAGAGAGATATAAAGGGATAGACAGATGAATAAAAAGATGATAGAAGATATATGATTGTTAGAGAGATAGATGACGTATCTATCTGATGATACATTAATTCATGGATAGAAGATAGAAAGATAGATGAGGATAGATAGATAATAATAGATAGAAAATAGATTATCTATCTATCCTAGATGATAAAGATTGTTAGATGACAATAAATGGATAGACAGACGGATGGACGGACAGACGGACATAGAATCGATGGTGGATGGATAGATAGGATTGATGATAGCTAGTTAAGATGAGAGGTAGCTATCTAGCTAAACAGACAGACAGACAGACAGAAAGATCATGATCTTAGTGTTATAGTGGACATCTCAATGAAAATCCAGAGTCCATCATTTATTTATTGATTAAATTTATTTGCAGACCATCTCTCTGTCATGTGATTGGGCGACTCACAACCTATTAAAAAGGATCTCATGCTCAGAATCATTAAGAAGGGAATTGAAAATGGAAATGGCAATTTAATAAAGCCATAATAAAGGAAGTTTATGGTCTTTTGGCCTGAAGAGCAATATTTTAGAGCTGGAAGAGCTGTAAAAGGAACACAAAAAGAGACACCGCCTGAAGCAGCTCCCTGTGAGAAAGAATAAAGCGACCGTGTGGTCACAATTTAGTGTCCATTCAAAGTTGTGACGGACCTCCCCAGTATTACTTTACGACCCAGATTTGAAGTTTTCACAGCCGGACTTTCCAACAGTCACGTGACTGTATTTTTGGATGCTCGGCAACAGGAAATCAGGAGATTAAAAAACAACAACACCTCAGCATGTCACGAAAACAAACCAAATGTGATTACCAATGTAAGCTAACCATTTTAAATCCTACAGAGATCTGTTACTTACGATATTTGGATGGGAGAGCCTCAGCAAAACTCCAATTTCAGTTCTGACAATTTTCTTGTCAATCTGCAAAGAATAACAAGAACAATAATGTTGCTATACTGGGTGATGCTAGGGTTGAGGGGAAAAAAGCAAGATTATCTAGATAAGTCCCTGCAGTTTTTTGGCAAGGTTTTTCACAAATGATTTTGCCATTCAATCGGTTTTGGCTTCCATCTTGACTTTTTTGACGCCTCCCCAAAGATGCTCCTTTTAACAATCATGCATTGTTCTTGGCTATTGTCAACCCTTTAAGGCAGGCCAGGTCAGAAAACAGATAGCATGTTAGAATTCTACTGATTTAGATTATACAGACAGTCCTCGCTTAATGACCGCAACTGGGACAATCCGTATAACCTAAATCAATAAGAGTTCCATGACTTGTGACAGTTTTGCTGGTTTCTGGCCAAAAACGCCCATTTGGAAGAATTGGTTGATTGTCCCAATTGTGGTCATTAAGTGAGGATTATCTGTGTAGACTAAATCAATAAGGTAGAGTTCTAACATGCTATTGTTTTCTGATTTGGCCTACCTCAAAGGACTAACGATAGCTAAGAAAAATGCAAAGATCAAAGAGGTCATTAAGTAAGATGCTTGTGTGACTGCTTAGCTCAAGGGTAGGCAACCTTGGCTCTTTTATGACTCGTGGACTTCAACTCCCAGAATTCCTGAGCCAGCTGGCTCAGGAATTCTGGGAGTTGAAGTCCACGAGTCATAAAAGAGCCAAGGTTGCCTACCCCTGGCTTAACTCAATGACCACAATCCCAGCACTCCCTGTTGCAGTCGTTAAGTGATCTCATGGGCCATTAAGTAAGCAGAATCCTTCTCTGTGCCTATGGAGTTGCAGAGAGGGAGGGATTTTGAACTCAGGCTTTTAGCAGGTGTGGCGCTTAAAATCCTTCTCTCCCTGCCTCTGTGTGGCTCTCCACAGAAGTGGAGAGACAAGTATTTTAAAGTCTATGCAATGGTGGGATTTAGCCGGTTCACACTGGTTCAGCAGAACCATTCGCTAAATTTTGTTGAGTTCGGAGAACCAGCTGAAAGCTTTGGGAAGTCCGTTCTAGGCCTCCGAGGCCCACTAGAAGTATGTGGATGTCACTTCCAGAAGTCCATTCTAGGCCTGGGAGGAGGCCTCCCAGGCCTAGAACAGACCGCAGGAAGTGTGTGGATGTCACTTCCAGAAGTCCATTCTAGGCCTCAGAGGCCCAGGCCTGCACCCACGCAGAGAACTGGTTGTTCAGGTATTTGAATCCCACCACTGGGTCTATGCATGCCTGGATTTCAGATACTGACGTTCAAGCAGGCACGGAGCTGGGGGCTTTCTTCGCATCGAATGAATGTAAATATATATGTCCCAGGATAATGTTGCAGAATCCGATCTGGGTCGGTCACTGGGACAAGAGGTTTTTTCTTCCGAGCTTTCGGGCTTGTGCTGAACCCATTTTCAGGGAACTTCTCTCTAACGGAATGTGTGCTTTGGGTTATTTTATGCATAGTATTTATGTGGTCCTTGGTTTTGTGTGGCTTTTTATTTGTTGACTGGAGTATCGATGGTCGGCTATTAAGTCGTTGGATCTTGTTTTGTCGCAAGAAGCGACATCCAAGAAGCTTCTTCAGCTTCAAAGAAAAAAAAAAAGAAAGTCCAGTTGCCTCTTGAAAAAGCACACAGAGCTTAATAATAATAACAATGATAAAGTTGGAAGGGACCTTGTAGGTCATCTAGTCCAACCCCCTGCTCAGGCAGGAAACCCTATACCATTTCAGACAAATGGCTGTCCAATTTCTTCTTTTCCTGTTCACTGGTTTCTTCTCCAGTCTCTTCCCTGAGGCACTGTAGGGCCTGCACTTACACTGCAAAAGTAAAACTAAGGTATTTTTTTAGCATACACTGCCCCAATTATATAATTAAGGGCTTGCTTGTGTGTCGGCGGTGTGTTCTGACAAATGGCTGTCCAATTTCTTCTTAAAAACTTCCAGTGTTGGAGCATTCACCGCTTCTGGAGGCAGGTTGTTCCACTGGTTAATTGTTCTAACTCTCAGGAAGTTTCTCCTTAGTTCTAGGTTGCTTCTCTCTTTGGTTAGTTTCCACCCGTTGCTTCTTGTCCTGCCTTCAGGCGCTTTGGAAAATAGCTTGACTCCATCTTCTTTGTGGCAGCCCCTTGGCTCTTGTTTTCTTCTGCTGCCAAGTCCTCAGCTCTTACGGTAAGTACCTGATAAGAAATTTCTTGCATCCTTCCATGGAGCTCTCAAGAGAGATTTTGAGCTTCGTGCCTGCTTGGATTTCGGCTGCCAAGATCCAAGCAGGCATGGATCGGCAGGGACTACTTTCAGCTAGCCCCGAAAGATGAGAAGGAGTCCTTGCACCATCAGTTTGCTGGCTTCCCCATTGACTTTTTGGGGAAGCCAGCAGAGAAGATTGCAAATGGTGAGTAATCAGGTGATTGTGGGGTGCTTGGCAATTGGTTGTAAAGTGTGAACAGGTTGTATGACACCGATTGTGATCATGTAACTGCAGGTGTGTGTGTGTGCAACATTCTGCAAAAAACGGAAGCGCTTTAATACAGCACCCTTTCCAAGGCCGTCGTAATTTCACACAGTCATTAAGTGATCCGTTGTTAAATGAGGACTATCTGTAATAACAGAATCTTGGAAGCCTGGCAGGATTTCCCCTTCCTTCCCTTTCTGCAAGGTTAAGGTAGAGTCATTTTAAATTTGTTTCTAATGTTCTATTTCTGTCCTGGGATTAAATCATGTTTCACTATCATGTACATTTTCCAAGGTCACATCTGTGATTCTCTGTACTATATTTCCATTATTTGTAATTTAACAAGATACGGAGGACTCCAGATTTTGGAAGCCAAGAGGTTGGCTGAGTCACCTGCAAACATTGGAAGAAAAAAAATCTAAAAATGATTTACAGAACGGATCGCTGGCTTATCAACATGTAAATTAAGCTTTTCTTTCCAGTAAGAGGGCAAGAAAGAAGATTTTTGAGCAATATAAACAATTATTCTGTTTTGAATATAATCTGCCAGGCCCTTTTAATCTTTTTTTTTTAAAGTATTAAGTTTGAAGTTATTCCATTATCGGAATATAATTGTTATTTCTGTTATAAACATGTGTACTTGTCTTGGGCTAATTAATTTAGTATAATTAGATTTGGTTGTTTTTAAAACAACATGAAACCAGAGTATCCTGTGGAACTTACACAGAGGCTCCGGGGTATTGTAGTGTGTGTGTATGTGTGTGTGTGTAGGTGGGTGTCTACGAGTCAAAATGATGGTTGTGATTGTGTGGTCATGAATTCCATCTTGACCTTTCCCTCGTCTCCATGTATGCCTCTGCAGCCACCATGTTCCCAAACTCACCTGTAGGTTTGCACTGAATTACCACTAAGACAATATACAACTATAGGATTATATATTTGTATATGTTATTCATCCATCGATTTCGATGAAGACCTTGACATCTTGTGGATTGTGGGCCATCAACGATGTGTCCGTAGATGGCTGATTAGACCGATGTTAGCACGGAATGTTCTGCCACATACTGAACAGAGAAATGTGGACACTCTCTCTATATATTTGTATATAGAGAGATCCTCAACTTACAACCAAAATTAAGGTCAGAATTTCCATTGCTAAGCAAGGCAGTTGTTAAGTGAATCGTGCCTGATTTTATGATCTTTTTTGCAATGGTTGTTAAAGTGAATCACTCCAATTGTTAAATGAACCAGGTGGTCATTAAGCAAGCCTGGCTTTGCTGGCTGGCTGGAAAGCTTGCAAATGGTGATCACATGACCCCAGAACACTGCAACCATTGTAAATCATGCTTGTTACCAAGTGCCCAAATTTTGATCACATGATTGTGGGGAATGCTATGGAGGTCATAAGTGTAAGGACTGATTATAGGTCTTTTTTTTTTAAGTTATTTGTAATTTCAAATGATCACTAACGGTTGTAAGTAGAGGACCATCTGTACTTTTGTCTGGTGCTGGTTTTGTGTCTTTTGTATTTTTCTTTATTTTTTAAATGGTTTAACAATTGCAAACGGCTAGGAGTCCCTGAGAATTGGGTATATATACACTTAATACATTATTATTACTGTATTATGAATGATTACCCAAGGTCAGTGGTGGCGAACCTATGGCACGCGTGCCAGAGGCGGCACTCAGAGCCCTCTCTGTGGGCCCGCGCACCATGCCCTGAGATGGCAATCATCCTCTTCAACCAGCCGCCTGCTAACTTGCTGAGGTCCCACGTGGCCGGATGCATCCCAGCACCCATGCGCTCGCTGGCCTCTGTGCGCGGGGACCGATGGTGTCAGGCAGCAGCCGCCCTGGCCCCTACCTCGCCTTGCCCTGTGACAATGGCACCCCCGCCCTGCCTCGCCTTGCCTCACCTCACCCCGCAGGACGAGCCTCCTGCCCACTCCCCCACCCGCCAGAGACGCCCTGGATCTCCCCCAACCCTGCCCGGCCCCCACAGGCGTCCCTCCCCACGAGCAACATCGAGGTGATCACGGCCACCTTGGCCACACCCACCCAATCTACCATGACCATTGTAGCCACACCCAGCGGGCCACGCCCACCCAGTGGGCCATGCCCACCTGGCACCCAGCGATACATAAGTGGGTTTTGGGTTGCAGTTTGGGCACTCGGTCTCTAAAAGGTTTGCCATCACTGCCCAAGATCATACTGGCAGTCCTTGACTTACAACATTCGTTCAATGATTGTTTGAAGCTATAATGGCACTGAAAAAAGTGACTTCGGAATAGGCCTCACACTTAGGACCGTTGCAGGATCCCCATGATAATGGGATCAAAATTTAGGTGCTTGGCAATCAGCATGTATTTGAGATACAGCAATTTGCTTAAGAACAGTGGCAAAAAGGTCATAAAATCAGCACGATTCACTTAACAATCACTTAGTTAGCAATGGAAATCATGGTCCTAATTGTGGTCATAAGTCAGGGACTATCTGTAGTCCCTAAAAGGAGCAGTTCTGTTGGGAGGCAGGTCTTCTGGATTCACAGATTTTGCTAGATTAGCAGGTAGAGCCAGTGGTGGGATTCAAATACCTGAACAACTGGTTCTTTGCGTGGATGCAGGCCTGGGCCTCCAAGGCCTAGAATGGACTTCTGGAAGTGACATCCATGCACTTCCTGTGGGCTGTTCTAGGCCTGGGAGGCCTCCTCCAGGCCCCCCAGGCCTAGAATGGACTTCCGGAAGCAGCGTGCGTTCAGCCGGTTCTCCGAACTCAACAAAATTTAGCTACCGGTTGTGCCAAATCAGTGTGAACCGGCTGAATCCCACCACTGGGTAGAGGGCATTGATGCACCCTGGCTGACCCTTCCTGGATCTAGAAGCTCTAGCAATCATGGCTCCTGCTTTGATCTAGATGTGTCTTGACTACTCCAATGCACTCTTTGTGGGGCTGCCATTGAAGATTACTACGAGACTGTCAAAACCATCGTACTGAGATAGACTTCTGAAGAGCAGGTGAGATTACAGATAGTCTTCAATTTACAAGCACAATTGAGCCCACATTTTTTGTTGCTAAGTGAGGCATTTGTTAAGTGAGTTTTGCCCCATTTTACGACTTTCTTGCCACAGTTGTTAAGTGAATCACTGCAGTTGTGAACTTAGTAACAGTTTTTTAAGTGAATCTGGCTTTCCCATTGACTTTGCTGGTTAGAAGGTTGTAAAAGATGATCACATGACCCTGGGACACTGGAACTGTTATAAATAGGAAAAGCGGTGATAAGTCACTTTTTCCATTATTGTTGTAATTTTGGTCACTAAATGAACTGTTGTTAAGTCGAGGACTACCTGTACTACTGTTTGGGTGGTTCAACTTTATTCTGTTGCAACATTCTAGGTGCTTTACAGTATACAATGATATGAATGCACAACAAAATAAATTTTGTGTGTGTGTGTGTGTGTGTGTGTTTGTGTATTTGCATATAAGCCAGGAATATTTGGTTCTAAAATGCACCTTAAAAATTCACTTTGACTTATCCATGGACTAGGACTCAGATTTATTTTTTAATCATAGGCTTTAAAGGATGATGTAAAT
Source organism: Protobothrops mucrosquamatus (assembly GCF_001527695.2). NCBI lineage: Eukaryota > Metazoa > Chordata > Lepidosauria > Squamata > Viperidae > Protobothrops > Protobothrops mucrosquamatus. The sequence continues at coordinate 882,190 of NW_015386401.1, read as the reverse complement.
GTTTATGGTTTCCTGTCTCTTGCTGAACACATTTCTGGGAGATAGGTAATTGCCCTGTTTGGAAATCGTTAACAGTTTGCGTATGATGCAATTTTCAAGCAAAAAGTTATTAGTAGAATGGAGAAATGAGCAGTTCTGCCGCTGTCAAGAGAATTTAAGTTAAATGAAAATTAAATTTCCTTGTGATTTTGATTGTGATTTTGTAGCTCAGTTTATCTGCTGATGGATTTATCCATGAGAATACAGTCATAGAAATTCAGTCTTTAGTACAGTGTTTCTCAACTTTGGCAGATGTGAAGACTTCAACTCCCAGAATTCTCCAGCCAGCTGCCTGGGAAATTCTGGGAGTTGAAGTCCACACATTTGAACGTTGCCAAGGCTGACAAACACTGAACTAGTATCACTGTTTTAAAAATGATTCAGGCAGCCAGACAAAGGATTTTATTAGAAAATACTGAGGGAGCAATCAGGGTCCCATGACAGACAAGATGGCGGATGCAACATTGCAATCCAAGCCTAGCCATAAAAGGGGCGGGGCTTGGATTATGGTATCACATCCACTGTCTTGCCTGTTCTGTGCCACACAAAAAGGGTGGTACTTTTTTGACCCTTTCTACCTGCAGATGTTGCTGAAGAGTTACAGGTAGTCCTTAATTTGTGACCGGCTATTTTACGACTATTCAGAGTTACGATGGCCTCGGAACAGGAGCTTCACGGTTTGCAAAGCACTTCTGGCCGTTTTAAAATGCCACACACTTCTCTGCAATAATGAGAGGACATTTGGGGCACTTGGCAACTGGCTTGCCTTTGTGACCCAGTTGCAATGTCCTTTAGATCACAATTTGTGACTTCCTTGTTGGTTTCTGGCAAAAAACGAACCAAGGACCCCTCATTTCAATCCTGAGCTACAAATATTTTCCTTTTTCAGTAAGTATTGGTTCGTTTAACGACCACAGTGAAAAATGCCAAAAAAATGGATCTGGTCACGTGGTTGCCTCAACGTATGACTGCAATGACTTACAAATGGATTTCTGATCCCAACTGTGGTCATAGGTTAAGGACTACCTGTATTGCCATGCAGAGTAAACTGCTCTAAAGTTAATCTGGAGCTGTTGCCACTGTTTTTACAATGGTATACCAATCCATATTCCTCTGTATTCATATTCTTCCCTAGACTATTTTGTAAGGAACACAGAAAAACATGAGTCAGTTTGGCCTAGTGGTTAAGGCACATGCTAGAAGTCAGAGACTGGGAATTCTAGTTCTGCCTTAGGCATGAAAGCTAGCTGGCCGACTTTGGGCCAATCATGAGGAAACAGTGAATTCTAGTTCCACCTTAGATGTGAAAGCCAGCTAAGTGACTTTGGGCCAATCACCAGGAGCTGTGAATTCTTTTTTTTTTCTTTTTTTTTAATTGAAAATTTTTAAAAGTTTTACAATATATCTCCCCACCTCCCTCAAGCCCCACCCTTTCCCNAGTTCCATATTTGTTCTCAATATAATCTATCCATCTTCTCCAAACCAATATATATCTTTCTTGTGAGTAATCCTTCACATAGGCTGAAATCTTAGCCATTTCTGCTAAATTTGAAACTTTAAATGCCCAATCTTCTATAGTAGGCAAACAATCCGTTTTCCAACATTGAGCTATTAATAATCTCGCAGCAGTTATCAAAGGAGCTGTGAATTCTAATTTCATTTCAGGCATGAAAGCCAGCTGGCTGACTTTGGGCCAATCACCAGGAATCAGTGAATTCTAGTTCCACCTTAGGTGTGAAAGCCAGCTAAGTGACTTGGGCCAATCACCAGGAGCTGTGAATGCTAGTTTTATCTCAGGCATGAAAGCCAGCTGGCTGACTTTGGGCCAATCACCAGGAAACAGTGAATTCTAGTTCCACCTTAGGTGTGAAAGCTGGCTAAGTGACTTGGGCCAATCACCAGGAGCTGTGAATTCTAGTTTCATCTCAGGCATGAAAGCCAGCTGGCTGACTGGGCCAATCATTAGGAAACAGTGAGTTCTAGTTCCACCTTAGGCATGAAAGCCGGTTAGGTGACTTGGGCCAATCACCAGGAGACTTGGAGTTCTAATCCTGATTTAGGCATAAAAACTGCTGGGTGACTTTGGGCCAATCACCAGGAGCTGTGAATTCTAGTTTCATCTCAGGCATGAAAGCCAGCTGGCTGACTTTGGGCCAATCATTAGGAAACAGTGAGTTCTAGTTCCACCTTAGGCGTGAAAGCCGGCTAAGTGACTTGAGCCAATCACCAGGAGTTGTGAATTCTAGTTTCATCTCAGGCATGAAAGCCAGCTGGCTGACTTTGAGCCAATCATTAGGAAACAGTGAGTTCTAGTTCCACCTTAGGCGTGAAAGCCGGCTAAGTGACTTGAGCCAATCACCAGGAGTTGTGAATTCTAGTTTCATCTCAGGCATGAAAGCCAGCTGGCTGACTTTGGGCCAATCATTAGGAAACAGTGAGTTCTAGTTCCACCTTAGGCATGAAAGCCAGCTAGGTGACTTGGGCCAATCACCAGGAGACTTGGAGTTCTAATCCTGATTTAGGCATAAAAACTGCTGGGTGACTTTGGGCCAATCACCAGGAGCTGTGAATTCTAGTTTCATCTCAGGCATGAAAGCCAGCTGGCTGACTTTGGGCCAATCACCAGGAAACAGTGAATTCTAGTTCCACCTTAGGTGTGAAAGCCAGCTAAGTGACTTGGGCCAATCACCAGGAGCTGTGAATTCTAGTTTCATCTCAGGCATGAAAGCCAGCTGGCTGACTTTGGGCCAATCAACAGGAAACAGTGAGTTCTAGTTCCACCTTAGGCGTGAAAGCCGGCTAGGTGACTTGGGCCAATCACCAGGAGACTTGGAGTTCTAATCCTGATTTAGGCATAAAAACTGCTGGGTGACTTTGGGCCAATCACCAGGAGCTGTGAATTCTAGTTTCATCTCAGGCATGAAAGCCATCTGGCTGACTTTGGGCCAATCATCATAAAACAGTGAGTTCTAGTCTGCCTTGGGCATGAAAGTGGCTGGGGGATGTTAGGTCAGCCACAACCTCTCAGCCCAATCCACCTCATACGGAAGTGATCGTGGGAAAATAAGAGCACCCTTTACGCTGCCTTGTCTTAGTACAGTGGTTCTCAACCTTTTTAATGCCGCGACCCCAACTGGTCGTAAGTTGAGGACTAAACCGGTCGTAAGTTGAGGACTAAACCGGTCGTAAGTTGAGGACTAAACCGGTCGTAAGTCAAGGACTACCCAACGGGTCGTAAGTCGAGGACTTTTCCTTCCTGGAAGCGCCACGCATGCGTGGTTCCGCCCCCTGCGCCGGCCAAGGCGTAGCTGGCAAGCGGCAGAGACGGAGCAGGCCGACCACCAGCTGGCCCAGCCCAAGGGAGGTAAGGCACCCGCTGGAAAAGGGGGAAAAAAATGGTGGACAAAAAAAATGGCGGACAAAAAAAATGGCGGACAGCCTTGCTTGGCGACCCCCGTGAAATGGTCGATTGACCCCAAATGGGGTCCCGACCCACAGGTTGAGAACCACTGTCTTAGTACAAATTAAGGCAGGATACAAAGCTAGTAAAAAAAAAAAGTGTGATGGAAGGAAGAGATTTACACTTACCGTTTTCTTCAATATTTTGGCAGCATACTGGACCTGAGACCCTTTCTCTTCGCAGCTGTAAACCACAGAGGTGGCCCCCCTAAAACAGACAAGGATCAGAAGTATTGTCCCAAAAACTGAGACTGGAATCACACACACATGGACACACAAAAAATATTATATGACTGATTAATATTAATCTACCACCCCCCCAAATAAAGGAAATCATAGATCCATCATAACTGTGCATTTTTAATATCTGGATTTGGTGCACACAATCTCTGTCTGGAGATAATCTGTTTTTGACTTGTCTTTTTCTGGTTCCTTCCTGCTGCTATGTTGGATCTTCTAACCCAGTGGTGGCGAACCTATGGCATGCGTACCAGAGGCGACACTCGGAGCCCTTTCTGTGGGCACGCGCGCCATGCCCTGGAGATGGCAACCGTCCCTCTTCAACCAGCCGCCCGCTAACTCGCCGAGGTACCACGTGGCCGGATGCATCCTAGCACGGCTGGTTTCCCTCCCCCCTATCCCATCCCTCCTGGCCTCACATGCTCTTCTTTTCCCAGGCGTGGTCACTTTGATGTTGCTCATGGGGAGGGATGCCTGTGGGGACCAGGCAGGGTTCGGGGAGATCCAGGGGGTCTCTGGCAGCGAGCGCATGGGGCCAACAGTGTCTGTCACCAGCCACAGACTGACGGCCCCTCGACCGGTGCACTCTGGGGCTCTGCAGTCCGCCACCAGAAGTTCAGAGAAGCCACCTCTGAGCTGGACAGACGGCCGACAGCTGTGGGTCGTGCAGTGGGTCGTGCCCGGGAAAAGGAGAGCATGCGAGGCCAGGAGGGATGGGACAGGGGGGAGGGAAACCAGCCGTGCTGGGATGCATCCGGCCACATGGGACCTCGGCGAGTTAGCAGGCAGCTGGTTGAAGAGGGATGGTTGCCATCTCCGGGGCATGGCGCGTGTGCCCACAGAGAGGGCTCTGAGTGCCGCCTCTGGTACGTGTGCCATAGGTTCGCCACCATTGGTATAGGGTTTCCTGCCTGAGCAGGGGGTTGGACTAGATGTCCTTCAAGGTTGTTGTTGTTGTTATTGTTGTTGTTGTTGTTATCTTAACAACTGTAGCAAAGAAGGGCGTAAAATGGGACAAAATTCACTTAATAGCTGTCTTGCATAGCAATAGAAATGTTGGGCTAAATTGTGGTCGTACGTCGAGGACTACCTGTATCTCAGCCCACAGAAGGAAGGGTGTGGGAAGCTGCTCTGAACGGACTCTTCTTATTTTCCAGAGAATAAAAGGAAAGGAAGGAAGGAATACTTTCAGACTTGAAAAATTCTGTTAATACTGAGTTCCCCAACCTTTCTGAGTTGGCAGCCCAGAAGGGGGGGGGAGTGGGGAAAAGAGGGGATGATTTTGTGGGAGGGGCAGGCGTGTGCATGCACGTACAAGTACCCGTTTCTCGCATGAGTAAGGCCGCGAGCACTCACAATGCTCACACGAGTGGGACTGCGAGTGCTCATGAGTGCGGCTGTGAGCGCCTACGATGCTCACGTGAGTAGGGCCTTGAGCGCCTGTGATGCTCACTCGAGTGGGGCTGTGGGTGCGCGCACACCAGCCGGGCACTCACATGACCCGGTTGGGAATAGGCCGGGGACCGGTAGTGGGCCACGGCTCACAGGTTGGGGGCCCCATGTGTTAATATAACTGTTATGGTTCCGACAGATGAAACTCTTCAAAGAACTTTGAGGCATTGTTTACCTTAAAGAATCTTTATTTAAGAAGCATAGCATCGGCACTAACACAGTCGAAGCCAAAAATTGAATTCCCCTCCCCAATTAACAGTCATAAATCACATTCTCCAATTAGTTTGAAATGCAGGCTTTCCCTCCTGTTCTCCAGCCCACCAATTCTTATCATTCTTTCAATAACCTTGGTTCACACACTAGGTCCAGTATTGTTATATCTAGCTAAACTCTCATGCACATTCCTCCCCCCAGCATCATCTAACTCTAACTTTAAAAGTAAAACATAAGAAGAAAATGGTTGCATCTCCAACTGTTGTCAAAGCAAAACATCCGATGTTAGCAGCGTTGACAATAACCTTAGAATGAAGATAGAGTTAGTATAGTATTCACTGTTGTGAATATCTCAAAGGGCTAACATTAACCTTTCAAGTCTGAAAGCATTTTTTCCCCTGTCCTTTTACTCTCCGCAAAACTTGGGAGTGTCCCTTCCTTTCACAAAGCAACAGGGGAGGTAAGAGAAATGGTCACTAATCCCTTTCTAATCTCCTGTTGCAGGGAGATGTTGACAAGATAGGGTCCAAAAAGGCAAGATGGCCGCCATTACAGTGGAATCAAAATGTCACCTGTTGGTTTTTTTACATGCCCTAATATACTTTTTGATACAGGTGATCCTCGACTTAAAAGCCCAGCTGAGCCCAAAATTTCAACTGCTAAGCAAGACAGTTGTGAGGTGAGTTTTGCCCCATTTTACAACCTTTCTTTCCACCGTTGTTAATTGAATCGCTACAGCTGTCACAGTGGGAATGCTGAAAAGCAGTCATAAATCACTTTTTTCAGTGACGTTGTAGCTTCGAACAGTCACTAAATGAACGCTAGTAAGTCAAGGACTTTGGGGTATATTGCCTGTTGACAGGAAACAGCTCTGCCACTGGAATTCTCAGAACCCTATTTCTTCTTAATAAATCCTGCTAAGGAGACTCTGAGGGTTTGCCAAGAAAACCAATTACTTTGGGTTTTATGCAGAAGCCGCGTCAAATTTGGGCATTTTAAAGCACTTTTCTGAGATCAAATCCAAACCGCTTCACAGCTTCAGGGCACAGAAGCCACATTAATTGTATACCTAAGTGGTGTTTGCTAGATCCAAAAATCCTGCAGTACAGAATGAAATCCCCCTCCTCTTTCCCCACTGAAGGATTTTTTCCCTTCTGGCTTCCTTTGGTAAAGCTCTTCTAATTAAAATTGAAACGCTCCAGAGCTTTAAACGGTTAGGCAGCTTTTAAGAAGAAAGGCACTACTAGAGGGCCGTGACCTCTGTCAAGTACAGCAGTTCCCAGAGAAATAAACCTGGTAAATTTATATCTACATAGACATGAAATCCCAGATGGCATATCTAGGATGACCTGATGGAAAAAAAAACTCTCAGAGGCCCCAAAATATCTTTTATATTCGTGGAGCAAAGTTTCCTTTAATGCGTGTCCCAACAGGATACACTACATGAAGCAGTCACCATTCATTTCTGCCCCGTGTAGTGCATTGTTTCTGTACTCCATTTCAATAGAAAATGGTGCAACTTGATTAGTTTTAAAAATTTCCATATAGGGAGTCCTCGATTTACATCCACAACTGAGCCCCAAATTTCTGTTGCTAATTGTTAAGTGAGTTTTGCCCCATTTTACGACCTTTCTTGCCATAGTTGTTAAGTGAATCATGGCAGTTGTTAAGTTACTAACACATTTGTTAATGACGTTGGCTTCCCCATTGATTTTGCTTGTCAGAAGCTTGAAAAAAGGCGGTCGCAAGATCCCGGGACGCTGCAACCGTCATAAATATGAGCTGGCTGCCAAGTAGCTGAATTTTGATCACGTGACCATGGGGAATGCTGCAACTCTCTCAAGTGTGAAAATAGCCTTAAGTCACTTTTTTCAGCGCCGTTGTAACTTCTAACGGTCACTAAATGAATGGTTGTAAGTCAAGGATTACCTGTATTCTTCTCTACTGCATTTCAGTAGAAAATGAGGCAGTTTGGTTCGTTCTTGGTGTAATGTGGTTAGTTTTTTAAAAAATAACATTATTACTCCTCTGCACAGCGTAAATTTAATATATATAGTTGTTCCTAACTATGAAAGAAACATATTGCTCCTGAAAAGCACGAAAAATATTGCCTTCTGCAAAATCTCCCATTTGAGATTGAATGGAGACACACTGCTCATATCAATAGTCCTCAATTTACGGCCATAATGACCATTGTAAGTTGTGATGGCCGTTAAGCAAGTCAGATAACAGCATCATATTTTAGGACACCCCCTTACTTGTGCTAGCGCCACGGCCACAGGGCGCAAAAACAGGCTGCCGTGCCACGGGGCGCAAAAACAGGCTGCTGCTGCGCCTCAGGGATGCTGCCATGCCTCATGGTGCGAAAGCGGGATGCTGCCACCGTGCCTTGGGGCGCAAAAACGGGCCACAGGGCACAAAAACTGGCTGCCGCTGCACCGTGAGGCATGGAAATGGGCTACCACTGTGCTGCAGGGTGCAAAAACAGGCACCACTGTGCCACAGAGCACAACGGGCTGCCACCGGGCTGCAAGGTGCAAAAACGGCCACCACCGCACCGTGGGGTGCAGAAAAGGCACGCCACGCAAGAACAGGGCAGGGCTAGTGAGTATCACGTGGGCGCTAGCCCCGCCCCATTGGCAGCACGTGCGTGCTCGCGGGCCCGTGTGCACACGCGCACATGCATGCGTGTAGAATGCTTCCCCCTCCCCTTTCCTCCGGTCCGCCAACCGACAAAGGTTGGTGACCTCTTTCTTAGAGAGTGCTCTAAAGCACTAAGAAGCGGTATAGAATAGAATACAGATAGTCCTCGACTTACAATGGTTCATTTAGTGACCGTTCAAAGTGACAGCAGCATTGAAAAAGTGACTTATGACCATTTTTCACACTTACGACCATTGAGTATCCCCATGGTCACATGATCAAATTTCAGATGCTTGGCAACTGACTCATGGCTATGACGGTTGCAGTGTCCCAGGGTCACGTGATCCGCCTCTGCGACCTTCTGACACGCAAAGTCAATGGGGAAGCTAGATTCACTTTACAACCACATTACTAACTTAACTGCTGCAGCGATTCCCTTAATAACTGTGGTAAGAAAGGTCGTAAAATGGGGCAAAATTCACTTAACAAATATTTTACTTAGCAACAGAAATTTTGGGCTCAATTGTGGTTGTAAGTCGAGGACTACCTTGTACTTCCTTTGGCCAAGTGTGATCAGACACACAAAGCATTTGTCTCCGGTGCAGAAGCTGTCAGTGTACATGCAAAACAATAAGAGTAATAATAATCATAATAATGATACCAATAAGAGGAAGTAGTAGAGAGAATGAGAAGGATAATAATAATAATAATAATAATAATAATAATAATAATAATAATAATAATAATAATAATAATACTATAGCCATACCATTTGGGTAAATATTCTTAGACATAGGACAGTACTGTGGGAATTAGGTGTTCAGCAAGAGTGATGACACGAGGGGAAAAAATTGTCCCTGTGTTTTGGCAAGCAATGCCCTGTAGTGGCGTCTCGAGGGGAATAGTTGAAACAGTTTATAATAATAATAATAATAATAATAATAATAATAATAATAATAATAATAATAATAATAATAATAATAAGTTGGAAGGGACCTTGGAGGTCATCTAGTCCAACCTCCTGCTCAGGTAGGAAACCCTATACCAGTTCAGACAAATGGCTGTCCAGTCTCTTCTTAAAAACTTCCAGTGTTGGAGCATTCACAGCTTCTGGAGGCAGGTTGTTCCACTGGTTAATTGTTCTCACTGTCAGGAAGTTTCTCCTTAGTTCTAGGTTGCTTCTCTCCTTGATTAGTTTCCATCCGTTGCTTCTTCTCCTGCCTTCAGGGGCTTTGGGGAATAGCTTGACTCCCTCTTCTTTGTGGCAGCCCCTGAGATATTGGAAGATTGCTATCATGTCCCCCCTCGTCCTTCTCTTCATTAAACTGGACATACCCAATTCCAGCAATCATTCCTTATAAGTTTCAGCCTCCAGTCCCCTGATCATCTTTGTTGCTCTTCTCTGCGCTCTTTCTAGAGTCTCAACATCTTTTTTACATCGTGGTGACCAGGATGTGAGGGGTGTGTAGTTATTTTCTCAGCCCTCCTTCTGATCCCTGTAATATATGTACATATTCTCAATGGAAGGCAGGCTGGTTGCAACTGTTTTTGCTGCAGTCTTCATTATCCGTTGAAGTCTGTACCTATCCTGTTCAATTGCTATGCCAAACCAGACAGTTACACAAGTACAAATATAAGCCTAAGTGCTAATGCTATAGCTATGGTCATTGAAATTACAACTCATCTCCTCTGCTTCAGAAATAAGATCAGGAAAATTAGAATTCCAAATTTCAAATATACTAACACAAGGGTGTCAAACTCAATTTCATTGAGGGCCACATCAGCATTGCGGTTGCCCTTGGGGGGCTGGGTGGGTGTGGCCAGGGTGGGTGCGGCCTACTGGGTGGGCGTGGATGGAGTAGGTGTGGTCTACTGGGTAGGCATGGCAGGCTCTACATCGTTCGTGTCAAGGGTGCCTGTGGGGGCCTGGGCAGGAGTGGGACAGATCTGAGGGTCTCTGGCAGAAGGGGGGGGGGACCGGGGCAAGCGCCAAGGCATGGTCCATTTCTTCATTCCTCACAAAGGGTGACCGTTCCCCAGCATGCACCCAGGGGGCGGGGCCGACACAGCAGGGGCTGGTTCCTTGCTGTTTCCGGACGGCCTTGTGGAGCTAAGACTGAATGCGTTTCAGCATAGATGGCTACTACAAAATTGTACATGGGCTCCCAGCTGGCCTGGGCCAGGGCCAAGACAGCGGGGCCGTTCCCTCACTGTTTCCAGGATGGCTTCGCGGGCCGCATGAAACCACTTCGCGGGCCGCATCCGGCCCCCGGGCCTTGTGTTTGACATGTCTGTACTAATATATATTAGAAAATTTTTATACTTGATTATCTTTTATTAAAACAATAAGAATTGTATTAACTTAAGGTTGGTAAAAGAGAACACTATGGGGAAAAGAGGAAATCATGTAAAGTGATCATGTGGATTATGGATTATAGAATTGAATTGTTAGTGAATGTTTGCTAAATGTAAACCCAGACAACGCACTGTCTACTGAATATTAAGGTGTTTATGTTAAAAAATTAATAAAACATATTTAAAAAAAAATAGAATTCCAAATTTCAGAAGGAGCCCTTCCACACATCCCTCACTCCACACAGAATGTCTGTTGCATGAATATACCTATGTGCATTTTTACTCTGTTCAAAAGTGTCCCTCAATTCAAGGGAGGCATTTGGTAATTTAGCAGAGATACACCTGAGTTTTCTTGGCAACAGGTAAAAGGCACTTGGTCCTTGCGTGCAAAGGGGATATTTGCTCAACCTGAATTCTGCTGGGTTCCCAAACAACTTGATCAGATCTGACTCAGCTCTGCTTTCTGAGATTAGCAACAACCGGGTGCTTGCTGTCACTAACTGGGATTGAAAGCAGGGTATAAATCAAATCTGTAAAGAATCTCAAATCTTCATTATGGATTTTATATAGCTGCTTATCTCACGGATGTGCCTCTGGGCAGTGCACACACTTAAAACAATGGAAACCAAAAGCAATCAAAACAACGGGAACAAAGCCATTAAAACAATTAAAAACTATAAATAGAAAACAAAGAAGCAAACAAAGAACTCACAGGAGAGAGCATTCAGAATCTCACCTTCAACACAGGACCCATACAGGTGGACTTTGACTTATGACAAGGCTTAGCAACCGCACAGCTACAACAGACTTTCCTGAGAGTACCCAGTTCCTAAGTTACGACAGCTGCCCTTCCCCTATAGTCACACAACCACATTTTACAATGGTTTTGCTGAAAAAAAAACATTTACTTCTCATTTGGGGCAAAAACGGGTCATAGTGAACCATTCATTCTCTTAGCAATTGTGGTGTTTGCTTAATGATCACTGCAAAAAAGATAGTAAAATAGCCATGATGGGCAGGCTCCATTACAGTCATAAGTCGAGGAGTACCTGAATTTCCATGGGAACCCCAGGGCCAATAAAAAACCCAGTTTTAGGCTCTTTTGTAATATCAATAGAGGTCAGATGCAAACACCCAGACCAAGCTTGCTACTTGATTGTTCTCTGCCTGTTACACAGGAATTTTTCCTAGACTGGCATCTTTTGCCTGGGAATGACCAGATAGGTATTCAAAGGGGCTCAGATCTACTCCTTTTGTGTTTACGTGGTGATTCCAGACTGATTCCTTGCTTGACCCCACCTCCCCACTGGGATGGTTGCTTTCCAACAATAAAGTTGGGACCAATCCCACCTCCATTAAGCTGAACTTAATTCTTTGTGTCTTCATAGACCAGGAGTCTTCCAACCTGGCCGTTTTATGACTTGTGGACTTCAACTCCCAAAAATCCCCTTGCTGGCTAGGGAATTCTGGGAGTTGAAGTTTACACTTCTTAAAGTCGCCAAGATTGAGAAACACTATCGTAGACCATGCCATTTTCTTGGCCGTGGTATAGATACAGAGTCCCACCATTTTCCAGATTTTGTTTTTAAATTTCCCAGTCTAGCCAACAATCCCATGATTTCTTAGTGGTCTTCCATCCAAGTACTAACCAGCTCTGACTCTGCTTTTGGTGTTACTAAGAACAATCTAAGTAGACCAGATTCTACCACCTCCATTAAACCACAAAGTGTTTGGTGGGAGAAATCCCAGTCTCAGCCCCCAGTCAATAGTTTTAGGGTCCGTGACCCTAAACCTGTTCCTCAGCAAATTTCTTAACCAAGTACTTCCCAACTTCCATCTTCCACAGCATAGGTGTCAAACTTGATCGCATCATGTGATGTATCGTGACATATTGCAACGTTTTTTGCCTTTGCAGAGCCGGGGTGGGCGTGGCCTGTGTGTGACACATCCGGCCCGTGGGCCGCCAGTTTGACACCCCCATTCTACAGTGTGTCGAGACTACAACTCCCAGAATTCCTAGCTGCACCGGCCAAAGAAGATGCCCATCCTGGCTGGGGAATTCTGGGAATTCTAATCTCACTTTTTCACTTCATCTTTCACTCTATCTGTAGATTCTGGGGACCTTGTTTTTTTTTTTTTCCTTTTTGCTTTCCAGTGTTAAAAGCACTGAAACCAGATTGGGGGAAAATTGGCCACTTTAATTTGAGAACAGTTTTTGGGCAGCACCTTCAAAGAACTCCCCCCCCCAGGAAGACTAAAATAGCAGCATTATGGAACAGCAGCATCCACGCTACATATGTTCTGTTTTTGCCTGCTAAGAATAGTTGTGCTTTTTTACCTTTGCATCCTCCAAACTTCATTAAAGGCAGCCCTATCTGGATCAGAGGGGAATGCAAAATTAGATTACCACCCCCTATGAAATTGACTGCCCCCCCCCCATCCTGCCAGATGCAGGGGATCCATTTATGGAAACCATGTCCTAGATTTGATTTCATTTTTCTTTGATGTAAGACGGCTAGAGAACTTCTGCAAAATCAAGCCCTGCTGAGGGAAAAGATCATGGATATCTTTCGTTGGATTGGATAGATCAGTGATGGCGAACCTTTTAGAGACCGAGTACCAAAAACCACCCCGCTCCCGCCCTGCCCGCCAGCCGCCTGCCCGCAGGGCCACCCACCGCCTCCATGGCCCGCCGCAGATCGCCCAGGCAGCCCAGCAGCGCCATGGTGGCCACACCCTCCACCCGTGCCCTGCAGCATCATCTGCGCATGACAGAGTGTGAGGGCGGAGTCTTGTCCCCGCTACCCGGCTGCCATGTCTTGGCTGCGCTACTCTGCGCAAACCGCGCCCAGGGGCAACTCTCCTCCGGGGGGCTGCTGGTGAGGAGGGGGCTGTGGGGGGAGGCAGGGTTGGGGTGACGGCATGCGTGGCCACAGAGAGGGCTCTGAGTGCCGTCTCTGGCACGTGTGCCATAGGTTTGCCATCACTGAGATAGATGAAGCCATGGGAAAGGTATTAAATAAGAAAACAACACTGATTTTCATGGCTTAGTAAGAGGCAGGCAGGAGAGTTGGCCCGAAACAGAAAGACAGATGCCACCGCCAAGAGTATTTTGTTAATCTAAGGGACAAGATGGGTCCACAAATTGACCTGAGGTTTAACTCACGATAATCCTTTGATGGAAAGAAACATCATAGACATAGAACATAGAATAATAACAGAGTTGGAAGAGACCTTTTAGTCCAACCCCTGCTGAAGCAGGAGACTCTATACCAGTGGTGGCGAACCTATGGCACAGGTGCCAGAGACGGCACTCAGAGCCCTGTCTGTGGGCACGCGTGCCGTCGCCCCGGTCCTAGGCCTTCAGCTGGGTTTTATAAAACCTTTTCGCTTTAGGCCTCCGCCGCAGTGTACAAAAAAAAAAAGGTTCAATCAATCAGTCAATTTCAACTTCTTGCGGGGAAAAAAAAGATCTTGCAAAGTTGGAATTGATTGATTGAACTTTTTAGTCCCACCCAGTCTGCTGTTACCACCGCAGCCACGCCCACCCAATGGGTCACACCCACCCGGCACCCGACGATGCATAAGTGGGTTTTGGGTTGAAGTTTGGGCACTTGGTCTCTAAAAGGTTCGCCATCACTGATACCATTTCAGACAAATGATTCTCGTCTCTTTTTGGAAGCCTCCAGTGATGGAGCACTCACAACTTCTGAAGGAAAGGTATTACATTAGTTGCTTGATCTCACCGCTAGAAATTTTCTCCTTAGTTCTAGGTTGCTTCCCTCCTTGGCTAGTTTCCATCCATTGCTTCTTGTTCTGCCTTCAGGTGCTTTGAAGGATAGCTTGACTCCCTTTTCTCTGTGGCAGCCCCTGAGATATTGGAACACTGCTATCATGTTACTCCTAGTCCTCCTTTTCATTAAACGAGGCATATCCAATTCCTGCAAGTGTTCTTCATATATTTTAGCCTCCGATTCCCTAATCATCTTTGTTGCTCTACTCTGCATTCTTTCTAAACTTCTTTTTTATATCATGGCGACCAAAACTGGATGCAGTATTCCAAGTGTGGCCTTAAAGCCATTATAAAGTGGTATCAACACTTCACATGATCTTAATCCTATCCCTCTGTTAATGCAGCCTAACACTGTGTTGGCTTTTTTGGCAGCTGCAGCACACGGCTGGCTCATATTTAAGTGATTGTCCATTAGGACTCCAAGATCCCTTTCACAGTTACTACTATTGAGCCAGGTACCATTCTATACTATACCTGTGGATTTGGTTTTTCTTGCCTAAATGTAGATCCTTACTTTTTTCACCATTGAATTTCATTTTGTTAGATAGCGCCCAGTATTCAAGTCTATCAAGATCCTTCTGTATCTTAAGCCTGTCTTCTATTTCTGCCAGCTTGGTGTCATCTGCAAATTTGATGAGTTCCCCATCTATCCCCTCATCCAAATCATTGATGAAGATGTTGAAGAGCGCTGGGCCCAGAACAGAGCCCTGGGGCACCCCACTACACACTTCCCCCCATGTGGATGCGGTTCCATTGAGGACCACATGTTGAGTGCGGTTGGTCAGCCAATTACGAATCCATCTGGTGGTGATGCTGTCTAACCCACATTTTTCTATCTTGTCAAGTAGTAGGTTGTGGTCTACTTTATCAAATGCCGCTCAGGTCAGTTGCTCACATCTCAGTCTCCCAAGCAAGAGTAGTATGTGAGTTCACAGGTATAGAATAGGTGGCACCTGGCTCAACAGCAGTAACTGATCTAGGAATCCTAGTGGACAATCACTTAAATCTGAGCCAGCAGTCTGCTGCAGCTGCCAAAAAAGCCAATGCAGTCCTAAGCTGCATCAACAGATAGTATCAAGGTCACATGAAATATTAGCATCATTATATACCACTTACACAGTGACTTACAACTAATCCTTGCATGACCGCTGCAGCATCCCCACGGTCACATGATCAAAATTTGGCAACTGGTGTGTATTTATGACAGTTGCAGCATCCTGGGGTCATTTGATTGCCCTTTGCGATCTTCCCAGCTGACTTCTGTCAAGTCAATGGGGGAAGCCGGATTCTCTAAACCAGAGGTCCCCAACCTTTTGGGCACCAGGGACCGGTTGCGTGGAGAGAGGTTTTTCCGTGGACCGGAGGGGGCGTGGTTTTGTGTGCTGCCTGCATCCTGCGGATGGGGCTTTGCTTGTTTGTGCGGACCGGTTGCTGGCATGCCGTGGACCGGGACCGGTCCACAGACCGGGGCTTGGGGACCCCTGCCCTAAACAACCAGATGATTCACTTAACTGCAATGGTTCACTTAACAACCATGGCATAAAAAGTCATAAAATCAGACACGGCGCCCTTAACAACTGCCTAGCTAAGCAATGGAAATTCTGGTCCCTTTGTGGTCATAATATGAGGACTACCTGCACTGAGGCAGAAGAGTATTGGGGGCAAGGGGACAAACAAAGTTTGTTCCCCAAACCGGGAGGCTCCTAAGACCCACTGTTTGTTGAAGGAGATGTCAGGAATGGCGCCAGGAAAGCAATGGGACTGTCCCCCCTAACCTCTTTAATGTCCTTTGATGCTGCACCCTTCAGGATCAGCAGCTGTTCTACCCCTTCCCAAATTTCCAGAATTCCTAATATATCACAAAGAGCACTGAGCATGCAGACTGATACAGCCTCGGGGTCTTTCACACACTAAATGGCCCCAGGAAATCGGCTTCTTTCTTCCCACAGCATCTTATAGCAATTGCATGTCACACCTACTCACTTTGCTACACTGAACTCCACGCCCAGCTGTGGGAGTAGGTGGGCCAGTTCAAGCCATCCAAACAGCTCCAAGTATTATAATTTCATGGATGGGCTGCCTCTGATGCTTGGGTAGGGCGTTAGAATGTAAAACCCAGGCAAAACCACATGCATGAAGAAGTAAAGGTTTGATCCGTTTGATTATTTCGAATACCAAGTCATATATTGAAGCAGAAGTGGGCATTTTATAGTCCCTGGGCTATATCTGTCCCTTTGGCTGTTCCTGTCCAAGCCCGTGTGAATTGCTTTTATGCTGAAAGCGATTTCTATTTCTTTTCAATTTACGTATGTGCGTGCATGCATGTTCACACCCATTCACAGCCCTATTGGTTTGGCCCTCTACTACAATTCCAGTTTCTCATGTGGCCCCGTTGGGAAAATTAATTGCCCATCCCTGCATTGAAGGGATGTCCCCCTTGCATGCAGGACTTGGGGTAATTTGTTCAAGTATGCCTTTGCAAAATAAACAAAGTAAGCACTTTACATATGGGAGTACTGTAGAGCCATTTTGAGATGTGTGGACTTCAACTCCCAGAATACCCCAGCCAGCAATCAAGAGTCTCTATCAGCGATTCTCAACTTCAGCTAGTTTAAGATCTGTGGACTTCAACTCCCAGAATACCCCAGCCAGCAATGCTGGCTGAGGTATTCTGGGAGTTGAAGTCCCCACATCTTAAACTGGCTAACGTTGAGAAATGCTGATAAGAGACTCTTGATGGGATGTCCTGGCTGAGATTTACTGCATTCACATCTGTATTCTGCCCAAGGTTGTCTGCAGGATATGGTCAAGAAAGTCAAGATGGTGTCTGCAACTGAAGTTCCACTTATTTTTATATGTGACCCTTCCACTTACTTTGAATACTTGAACACGGCAAAGAAGATCATCCTCTTAAGTGTTTTATCTATCTGCCCGGGGTTGAGATTGAGGATTTAATGTGAGATTTCAACGGCCCTCTGCTCTCTTTCCCAACTACGGGGACGGATCCGAAAGCTTTCCCTGCTGTTGTGATTTTTAAGGGGATGCCCGAAAGGAAGAATTTGAAATCCACGGAAGGTAATCATTGTCCCTGTAATTTAGCTTAAATTTAACTGAATTTAAATGAAACTGAATTGATGTGTGTAAAAGAATAGGTGCGGCTCAGGTTGCAACTGCTATGTTTATTTTTTGACATTCCCCCCCCCCCATTCTTCTACCTGCTTGAAGATGATAATCAAGTAATGATTATTCAGGGTTAATGAGCATTAATTCATCTCCAACATTTATAGAACTCTGCATCTCTGAAATTTCAGATTGGTTCCACTGACTGAAGCACATGAGTTTATCAAGGACCGTTCAAAAGACAGAAAAATGAAGCTGGGAATTTTGGAACAAGCAGAACAAAAATAAAGAAACACAAACCCAGGCAGCTGCACAGATTTCAAAAATATTTCAACTTGTATTTCTTTTGCATGAGGGCTGCTTCAGCGCAACTCCACCTGCCATTGCTAGCAGTGTAGTATAGGTCAGGGGTAGGCAACCTTGGCTCTTTTATGACTCCTGGACCACAACTCCCAGAATTCCTGAGCCAGCATGGCTCAGCATGGAAACCTCTCCTTTTCTCCTCAGCATGGCTGGCTCAGGAATTCTGGGAGTTGAAGTCCACGAGTCATAAAAGAGCCAAGGTTGCCTACCCCTGGTATAGTTAGTTCTTTGACTTACAACCATTTAGTGACCCTTCAAATTTAACAACAGCACCGAAAAAAGTGACTTATGACCACTTTTCACACTTAAGATCATTGCAGCATCCCCATGGTCATGAGATCAAAATTTGGACGCTTGGCAAACTGGCTCCTATTTATGACGGCTGCAGTGTCCCTGGGTCACGTGATCACTTTTTGCGACCTTCTGACAAGCAAAGTCAATGGGGAAGCCAGCTTCACTTAACAACCGGGTTACTAACTTAACAACAGCAGTGATTCACTTAACGACAATGCAAGAAAGGTTTAAAATGGGCAAACTCGCTTAATCATTGTCTCACTTAACAACAGGGGCACAGTTGTGGTCCTAAGTCAAGGACTACCTGTATACCTTTCCAGGAAATGCTACAATTTAGAGTCAAACTCTGCAGGTGGAATCCAGAGAGAGAGAGAGAGAGAGAGAGATCCTATGCCTCTCTTCTTTTTCTTGAGCAGGAAAGAATCGCCCCGTGTCTTTGGGGCTGCCATCACCCTCCTTTTTTTTCCACGTTGTAAGCCTCACACAAAGTAATCTGCATCAGAAGGCCACAAAGAGATTTAAATGCCCAACCTCACCTGCCCAGCTCCGGTCCCATGAGATAGAAATCCTGCAAAGCCGATTCTCTCCGGGATCCTTCAATCCAATATTCTCCCTCCAGAGGTTTAGAAGTGAGCATCCTGGAACAGAGAAGATGGATCTGCTTGTGCTTTCTTGTCTTTCTTTCTTTTTTCTTCTCCTCTTCCTCTTCCTCCTCCTCCTCTGATCACATTGCAGATGGAGAAATAAAAAAAAAAAAAGAGCAAGACAGAAGGGGGCGGGGTGGGGAGGGCTTTGCAGAAGCAATTTCTAGGATTATCCCAGGAGGATCACAATACCATGCCCAAAACCTTATTCTGCTAGAATATACGGTGGGCGCAGATTAATCAGCAGCTTCACACTGGAGGTGCTGGCATCTTCATAGCCTCAATGTCCCCTCAGCCTCCTTAAAAAAAAAAGGGATTTTTAAAAAATCATCAGAGGTAAAGATGAGCCCTTGCAGGTCAAGATGGCACCACTCCCCTCTCCAGATCTTCACCTATTCTTTTTCTTTTCTTTCTCAGCAAGTAGCTTCCTTCTTTCCTTTCTCCTCCTTTTGACACTAGGCGCTGCCTTAGAAAACCAACCCTGCAGAGTAGGTCAACTTCTCTGTAGAGCCATAATCCACTGTCTTTCCAGCACAGTCTTCCTGAGGGAGGATGGCAGTTATTTCAAGAGAGGCTCGCCCCGACAGAAAAAAAATACTCTCCTCCTGTTTCAGTGGCTTCCTTCCTTCCTTCCCTTCCTTCCTTCCTTCCTTCCTCTTGCAGGAAGATGCCGAAGTGGAGAGCTTTGAGAAGTTCGCTCGGCTGCAGCCCAAGTGTAAATCCAGTTTAAAGTGACAATCACGGATCTCTGAATCCGATGGATTGGCAGATGCATCGGAGCCCTAGATGCAAGGAAGGCTTGGTCGCCAAAAGAAGTTTTGGCGGTCAGGGCTCAGATCTTTCCCCTGGAGGCTCCTCCATTCTGCAGGGTGATGCTCTGGCGGTGCAGGCAGCACCACGCCCGACTGAGAGGAGATCCCATGACCTCTATTGAGGAAAGTGTGGCTTTCTCTGCTCCGCCTTGCAAATCCAGCTCTCTCCTGCCCCCTAACGGATCCTGCTTTTAATTTCAGGAGGACGGACCGAAGAACGGTTGCAGGAATTGGGTATGTCTAATTCAGGGGGTCTTCAAACTTGGCCCTTTTAGGACTTGTGGACTTCAACTCCCAGAATTCCTCAGCCAGCCATGCTGGCTGAGGAATTCTGGGAGTTGAAGTCCACAAGTCCTAAAAGGGCCAAGTTTGAAGACCCCTGGTCTAGTTTAATGAAAAGAAGGATTAGGGTGACGTGATAGCAGTCTTCCAATATTTGAGGGGCTGCCACAAAGTCGAGGGGGTCAACCTGTTCTCCAAAGCACCTGAACGGCAGGACAAGAAGCGACGGATGGAAACTGATCAAAGAGAGAAGCAACCTGGAATTAAGGAGAAACTTCCTAACAGTGAGGACAATTAACCAGTGGAACAGCTTGCCTTCTCAGAAATCAAGGGCGCTCCATCACTGGAGGTTTTTAAGAAGAGACTAGACAGTCACTTATCTGAAATAGTATAGGTTCTCCTGCTTGAGCAGGGGGCTGGACTAGACCTCCAAGGTTTCTATTCTATTCTATTCTATTCTATTCTATTCTATTCTATTCTATTCCTTATTCTACTATACTCTACTCTACTTTACTCTATTCTACTCTCAAAAGCACCTGAAGGCAGAACAAGAAGCAATGGCTGGAAACTAATCAAAGAGAGAACTAACTTAGAACTAAGGAGAAATTTCCTGACAGTTAGAACAATTAATCAGTAGAACTGTTTTGCCTTCAGTAGTTATGGGTGATTCATCACTGGAGGTTTTTAAGAAGAGACTGGACAGCCATTCGTCTGAAATGGTATTGGGCGGGGGTCTTCAAACCTGGTCATTTTATGACTTGTGGACTTCAACTCCCAGAATTCCTCAGCCAGGGTCTCCTGCTTGAGCAAGGGGTTGGACTAGAGAAGATTTCCAAAGTCCCTTCCACTCTGCTAGTCTCTTATTTGACTGTTTGATGCTGCAAGAGAGACCTGGAGATGGGCAATTTCGCAGATGCTGGCATTGCAAAGACTTCCGTTCTAATTTGGCATTAAATATCCCCATTCCTGTACTGCTTCTCTGACCCTGTTCGGAGTTAGTCCCAGATCACTGGCTCCTGTCGAACAAAAAGGCACCTCCAACGAAGGTCTGAAAAGTCAAGATGGCGATGGCGGCCACCATCTTGACTTTTTTTGGATTGCCTTTTCCCTCAGGTGCCCCTGTTTTCTATAAACTCTAAATTATAAAATCCTTTGAGGCTGCCCTTTCAAGGTGTCATCATAAGGAGAAAAATATAACATTGATTCCAGGTTATCTTAAGTCAGGGGTAGGCAACCTCGGCTCTTTTATGACTCATGGACTTCAACTCCCAGAATTCCTGAGTCAGCTATGCTGACTCAGGAATTCTGGGAGTTGAAGTCCATAAGTCATAAAAGAGCCGAGGCTGCCTACCCCTGTCTTAAGACAACGTCAGTCTGTTTCTACTCCTGGGCTGGGAATGACGCAAAAGCAACATCATGGAAACACAGCTGAAAAAGAAGGATTCCTTTTTAAAATTTCCTGCCAGTTTTTTATACATAAACAAAATGCATCAGAGGAAATTTCCATTATGGGAAGCGAGTTCAAAAAAATAGGTGCCTGAAATTGGAGACTGTGAGTTCTAGTCCTCCCTTAGGCATGAAAGACAGCTGGGTGATTTTGAGCCAATCCCTGTCTTTCAGCCCAATCCACTTCACAGGGCTGTTGTCGTGGGTAAGAGGAAAGAGTATTAGTTATGTTCACTGCCGTGCGATTTATAAAAATAACAAAGGTGGGATAGCTATATAAATAAAAATGTAAATGTTCGTTTGTTCAAAATCTTAAATCTCCGAAAGTTCTTCACTGATTGCTTTGAAATTTTGACACAACGTTGCATTCGAATATGCGCGTGTTTTTATATACCTATATTATATAGATGTCACACCTGTGACAGGTAAAAACATGCTTTTTTGAAAAACAGCGCCATCTGTTGGACGTATATTGTATACCCACAAGCACTGTGAAATTAAACATATTACAAACGTGCGCTTTCTCTTTTCTTTCTTTCCCATTTAACCAGACTGAGCCACAGCAACGCGTGGCCAGGTACAGCTAGTACATAAATAAAATGCTTGCATGAAAATGTATTTTACTGGGGTAAGTTGTGAACAATACTGCATCTCTGAAATAAGGCTAGGCCAAATGGGGCGATCCAGCCACAGAAATGGGACTAAGAAATAGGATCATGAACCATTTCCTGTTTTGGTGAATAAACTTCTGGAACTGCAGGAATGACCTTCCCCCCCCCCCCCAGAAACCCTTGGACTGGCACATTATGAAGGATAATCAGACTGCTCCATTGTCAGATTGCCCCATTTTTCTCATCTCTCTGCTATTAAGAAAAATGCAAGCGGAAATGGATATTCCTCTTTTCTATGAAATTTTTAAACATGCTCAAGCTGATAGAGCAGGGTTATATCAAACTCGCAATGTCACGTGACGTGTTGCGGCATATCGTGACTTTTTTCCCGTTGCCGGCAATGGGGTGGGCGCGGTTTCGCTAAGATGCATCTGGCAGTTTGACACCCCTGTGATAGAGAAACAATATGAATCTGATTACAGGTCTGGAAAAAATGAGATAGCAAGCAAAGTCAAAAGGCTTTGCTGTAAACATGGAATCTTGGCTTCAGTAAAAACCATGAAAATCTCAATCAGGTTCAGTGTGGCTCTCAGGTTCCTGGGTGAGGGGGCATGAAAGGGAAGATGGATGGATGGTTGGATGGATGGAAAAACGGATGGGTGAAGAGATAGAAATAGAGAAGATGGGCAGATTGATGAATGGAGAGACAGATGGGTGAAATAAATGATAGAGATAGATAGATAAATATATATATAGAGAGAGATGATGGATTGATTAATGGATGGAGAGGATGACTGAATAAGGTAGATGATGGATGGATGGATGGATGGATGGAAGGATGGATGGATGGAGAGATTGATAAATGGATGGTTGGACAGATGGGGATAGATAGATAGATAGATAGATAGATAGATAGATAGATAGATAGATAGATAGATAGATAGATGATAGATAGATAGATAGATAGATAGATAGATAGATAGATAGATAGATAGATAGATAGATAGATAGATAGATAGATAGATACAGGACTTTTGTTGTCATAGAACGCCCAGAACGGAGTTCCGGCACCTTTTTTGGATGGAACCTTGTAGGGTAGGCAAGGCAGGTTGCATAATGCAGGGCTTTTCAACCAGTGGTACAGGTACCACCTGTGGTACATTGGCACCTGGCAGGTGGTACGCGACCATCCTAGAAAAGTGGTAGTGGGGGAGGGGAATGAGCTGAACCGGTGGCAGCACCGCACAAGCCTGAGCGAGAGACGGCTGGAGCTGCAGGGCTGTCAGGGCTCAGTGGAAGCACCAGGATCAGCGCCAGGCTCCAGCTGGAGCTCTGCGTTGATCCTGGCTCTTCTGCTGAGCCCAGAAGAAGCGCCGATCAGCTGGAATGTTGCAGCATCTCCAGGGTCTTGTGATTTACATTCAGATGCTTGGCAACTGATTCATATTTATGGCGGTCACAGGGTCCCAGGGTCATGTGAAGTGACCAAAACCTGCTGCAACCACCCAGCAGACGGGGGGGGGAATAAAAACCAAACACCCCACCCCACCCCCGCTGCCAATCCTCAACAGAAATGCTCACAACAATGGAAACCTCGGACAGGAGGAAGACCGCCACCAGGTGGGCAGGCAGGTGTCTTGCTCGGCTATGCCTTGGGGGGCACTTTTTTCAGTGCCATTGTAACTTCAAACAGTCACTAAGCGAACTGTTGTAAGTCGAGGACTACCTGTACTTTATCACTTTTTTCTTTTCTTTTTTCTTTTTTTTTGGTCATCAAGTTTTTGACACCTTGATAGGCGACTGGTGGTACTTGGATGTTGCCTTATCCTAAAAGTGGCACAATGGGTGAAAAGGTGTGTGAGTTCCCGCACCTTTTTTTTTTTTTTTTGTTACAAAAAAAGCACTGGATAGATAGATAGATGGACAGAGACAGAGACAGAGAGAGGATGAGCCATACTGGATGGATTGATGGATGGATGGACCGATGAGTGAAGAGATAGGGAGATGTTAGATAGATGATGATGATGATGATGATGATGATGATGATGATAATAATAATAATAATAATAATAATAATAATAATAATAATAATAATAATAATAATAATAATAATAATAATAATAATAAAGTTGGAAGGGACCTTTGAGGTCATCGAGTCCAACCTCCTGCTCAGGCAGGAACCCTACACCATTTCAGACAAATGGCTGTCCAGTCTCTTCTTAAAAACTTCCAGTGTTGGAGCATTCACAGCTTCTGGAGGCAGGTTGTTCCACTGGTTAATTGTTCTAACTGTCAGGAAGCTTCTCCTTAGTTCTAAGTTGCTTCTCTCCTTGATCAGTTTCCATCCGTTGCTTCTCGTCCTGCCTTCAGGCGCCTTGGAGAATAGCTTGACTCCCTCTTCTTTGGGGCAGCCCCTGAGATACTGAAAGACTGCTATCATGTCCCCCCTCATCCTTCTCTTCATTAATCTAGACATACCCAATTCCAGCAACCGTTCCTCATATGTTTTAGCCTCCAGTCCCCTAATCATCTTTGTTGCTCTTCTCTGTACTCTTTCTAGAGTCTCAGCATCTTTTTTACATCGTGGTGACCAAAACTGGATGCAGTATTCCAAGTGAGAGAGGGGAGGGGAAAGAGAGAGAGAAAGATATGCTGCCTATAGAGGGGTAGCTGGTGTAATGGACTACAATGAAGAGGCAAATTCCTAGGAAGGAGGGAGCACAATCCAGAAAGGGGTCAATACGAGGCAGCACAGCCTGCAACTGCCTAGACGTCAGAGGAAAAAAGTTAGGATAGCTTCTCCCTAGACTCTATATTCACTAGGGTGAGAGTAGGAAAGGTTTAGTCTGCCAAGAATTTGTCTGTTGTGTGTAAGCAAGTAAAGACCTGAACATTGGCTGGATTGCTCTATTTCATTCTTGAGCTTCGCCTGACATGGATGACTGATGAGAGGATGGGCAGATTGATGAATGGATGGATAGACAGACAGATGGATGGATGGATGGGTGGTTGGATAATGGGTGGATTTATAAATGGATGGTTTGGTAGACAGGTAGAGTAGTGGAGATAAATGAATTGATGGATAGATAGATTGATGTTAGGTAGATAAGAAATTAATAAAAGACGTTAAGAATATATTGATACATAATGCAAAACAAGGCAAAACACAGCTCTATTAGATTTATTTGTGGTGTTATCTTGGTCCCACTCGAAAGTAAGAACTTCCCTGCTTAGTGTTCTGTTGTGTGAATGTTTTGTGTCTCCATTTTGTGAACAGATGAGTATCTTCTGACAGCCATTTTGTGAGTGTGCCCATCACATTCTCTCAGAATTCAAAGGCATCTTTGGTTCAAAAAAGGGCTACAATTACTTTAAGGTGACTAAGAAGTAAAGTCAAAGTTATGTTTATAAGATGGCAAGGAAATTATATCAAAACATAATGGAAGGATCCCCTCAAGACAGCAGGCCATGGTTAGGGCTTTTTGAAAGAAGGGACTAAATAGGATTTAGCATCTAAAGAAGGTTTCCTGAAAGCCCGTGAAGACTAGAGTTTGTGTTTCTCACTTTTGGCCACTTTCAGATGTGTGGACTTCAATCCCCAGAATTCCCCAGGCTGAGGAATTCTGGGAGTTGAAGTCCATACATCTCAAAGTTGCCAAAATCGAGAAACACTGTTCAGCAGCTTCTCCAACCAAGGTGGAGCACAAGAGGCCTCTCTTCCCCAGGACTGGGGACTCTATAGCCTTCTGGTGGTTACTAAACTACAACTCCCAGCATTCCTCACCACTTAATAGCCTGCTGCTATTGCAGGTTCTAACCA